>NW_028327181.1:89374843-89688264 GCF_987537825.1 Furipterus horrens
GACCATGTCCAGCTTGAAGCAGCTAGAGGAGCTTGAGACCTTCGCCCATTGTCCTTTACAAGATTACAAAGGGTCTTAATATCTGAGAGGGAGGGATAGTTATTTTTTACGAACCATGGGTATGGAGTTGGGGGGGGATGCTGGGGGAGGGGGGTGCTGGGTGGAGGGGAGTAAAGGGGAGAAAATTGGAACTACTGTAACAACATAATCAATAAAATATACTTTAAAAAAAAAAAAAGAAAAAAAAAAAAAGTCTAGTGCTGCAACATGCATTACAATAGGGCTACTAACCACATGTGGCTATGGAACCTTTGAAATGACATCAACTGAACAATTAAGATTTCTTATTTTAATTAATTTAAATTTAAATTTAAAAACTGATATGCAATATAGTGTTGAAAAGCTTTTACATATGTTTGAAACAGTTTGGGTATCTGAATTATCTTTTTCAACTCTAAATTTTGTGAAATATAAATATAGATGAAATATTTCCAATGGAAATTTAGCATCCAAATTGAAATGCATTCTAACTATAAAATACACACCCGATTTGGAATATTTAGTATAAAAATATATTAAATGTTTTAATAATAACATTTATAAAGATTACATGCTGAAATTTTAATATTTTGTGTATGTTGCATTAAATAAAATATATTATTAAAATAAAAAAAAAAAAGAAAGTGCATGAGGAAATGATCCACCATGAAAGTCATTAAACATAGAAATATCAGTGCTCTGAGCATTTGAGGTAATGCCAATGATGCAAAAAACATAAAATCTAACATCTCCATTATACCTCTAGCTCAGGTCTCAATCAAGGACAGGCTCTGATTGTATAAAAATTTAGAAGGTATCTTTTGGTCATAATGGAAATGTGTCCTATAATGCATTGGAAATTTCCACAAAATGAAATAGCAATAATGCTCTTGGCCTCATTAATACCATGGTTTTCTTTGTTCCCTGCCCTACACATATCTAGCCTATTTGTCTAACCATGTGACCATGTATTTATAGTTAGTTTTAATACCTTATAAGTCATACCTCCACTAAAATCAAATATTTTTCATCCATGGTTATTCTCATGTATTTGTTCATAGAATTCGAAAGTTATTTTAGCCAACTGAAAATGGAACTGCAATAAATTTATGTGCTAACCAGAAGAAACAAGGTATGTCTTTCCATTTGTCTAAGTTTTATACATTCCAATAAGTTTTCTCAAATTTAATCAGAATCTGACAGTTGTTATAGTGAATTAATTTTTTCTCATTTACATTTCAAATCAGTAAATATTGGTAGCACTGAAAGTACCAATCACCCTGCCAGATTATATTATTATCTCTAGTAGTTATTTACCACAATCTTTGGGGCTTCCACCTCATTTAAAAGTAAAAATCACGCTTTTCTTTCCTAATATTTATATGTCAATTTATTTTCTTGTCTTTATTGTAATTAGAACCTTCCAAACAATTTTTAATATGCTTTATTGATTATGCTGTTACAGTTGGCCCAGTTTCTTTTCCCTTTGTTCACCTCCACCCAGTGACCTCCCTCCCTCCAGTTGTCCCCCTCCTTAGTCCATGCCCATTGGTTGTGCATATAGTTCTTCTCAACATCTTCCTGTCTACTCCACTTACCCCTACTATGCTTCTTAATTCCTGTACCATCTCCTTCCCTTTCCCCTCGCACCGTCCCAGTTGACCTCCCCCCCAATATGTTCCCCATACCTATCATTCTTTTCCCACTCTCGTTGCCTAATTAGTTTGCCTTTGTTTCGATTCCCTTGCTTCTGTTGTTGGTTGTTGGGATACAGTTTTCATTTTAATGTTCATAGTTTTGATCCTCTTTCTCCTAAACAAGTCCCTTTAACATCTCATATAACAGTGGTTTGGATCTGATGAACTCCTTCAGTTTTACTTTGTCCTGGAAGCACTTTCTCTGCCCTTCTATTCTGAATGACAGCTTCACTGGATAGAGTAATCGTGGTTATAGGTTTTTGCTTTTCATTACTTTGAATATTTCTTACCAGTCCCTTCTTGCCTGCAGAGTTTCTTTTGAGAAATCAGCTGATAGTCCTTTTGGGACCCCTTTGTATATAATTCTCTTCTTCTCTCTTGCTGCTTTTAAGATTCTCTCTAGATACTTAATTTTTGACACTTTGATTATAATGTGTCTTGGTGTGATTCTCCCTGGGTCCAGTATTTTTGGAGCTCTGTGCTTCCTGGACTTGTAAGTCTATTTCCTTCCCCAAGTGAGGAAAGTTCTGCTTCATTATTTTTTCACATAATTTTTCAATTTCTAGTTCTTCTTCTTCACCTTCTGGCAACTCTATGATTCAGATGTTGGCTCACTTATAGCTGTCCCAAAAGTTTCTGAGTCCCTCCTCATTTCCCTCACTTTTCATTTCCTCTTTCTGCACTGGTTGACTGTTTGTTCCTTCCCTATGTTCCGATTTGTTGATTTGATCCCTGGTTTTCTTTCCCTCAACATTTGTTTTGTATGTGTTTTCATTCATTTCAGCAAGACTAGCCTTCATTCCTTCCCTGTCTTGTTTAAGATCTGCTGTTAGGTCTGTAAGCATTCTTATATCCAAAGCTCTGAACTGTGCCTCAGAAAGATTTCCTATCTGCTGAGCTGTTAGATCAGATATTTGCTGGCTGGTCAGCTGCGTGACTGGGATCTCTATCATGATCTGCGCCATCCTGACCATTCTGTGTTTACCTTTGCTTCCTGGGTGGGGCTGTCACACCTCCTACGCTATAGGGAGCGGAGCCCCGAGCACTCGTCACTACCGGGTGACCCTTCTCAGCACACTGTGGTATTTTGTGCAGGGATGGGAGTCTAAGACGGATTCTTGACGTTTACTCTCCACTGAGACCGGGAGATTCTTCCTCTGTCCCCAACCCCTCCGGCCCTCACAGTCCAAGGCAATGGGGGTCTGCCTTCCCCAGCATTGGAATTGTGAGCTGACAGGTCCGGTCTGCAGCTGGGGGTGCTCCCCAGGTGCTTCTCGCCTCCCCTTAAATACGGTGTCTGTGCTTACCACTGTCCTGCTGCCATCGCTGCAGCTGCCGCTGCCAGCACAGCCTGACCTCTCTGCCCCAGCTTTGCCCCTCCTACCCGTGCAGACGAGCACCACTTGTTTATAACTTCATACATTGGATTTCCATGTAGCTTTATTTTCTGGAACTTCTGGTTATTTCTGGTTTTGCAGTAGATGTATTCCTTCTTAGTTGTGCAGGAAGAAGGAGCGTGTCAGTCTAGGCCTCCATCTTGGCCGGAAGTCCCCAAACAATTTTGAAAAATTGTTTTAAAAACTGGCTGCTACTTTTCTTTGTTTAGTATGTTTAGCTGTTGGATACAGTGAATAATATTTATTATATTTAAATCACCCTTTTTCTATTTTAATGTTTTTGATGGTTGCTCAGTTTTATAAAATGCTTTTTTTTTTTCAAATATAATGACACATTAATGTGGTTACAGAATTCTTTTCTAACTTAAATACTTCTGTAAATGTTCTGATATAGAAATATCTTTGCATTCCTGAAATAAATTCTACTTGTTGTTGTACCTTATCAGCATTTATATTTAACTATAAGTTTTACTTACTTGGCTCACTTTCATTTCTGCGTCTCCTGCTTTCCTCACATTTATTTTTCATTTTTCTAGGAGACAAGCTTAATTAATTTTATTTTTCTCCTAACAGCTGTGTTATACTTAGGGCACTTTTGCATGATTTTAAATAATAAAGTTATGATAAGAGTTAAAAAATATGTAAACATTTAACGTTTAGTAAACACAGAAACACATATTTCCTCATAACAAAGAGGCACAGAGTTGTGTTTTCAAAAAACTTAGGAGTACCTAGTCCTACATTCACCAGAAACAATTTTCACTTCATGAGTCTGAATGAAGTTATAAAATTCAAGTTGATATCCACATGCCCTTGGGGGAAAAACTTTGCCTGAGAACATTCATTTGCTATTACTTGATATAAAATCAAAATATTGAAGTATTTATCTTGTGGCCCACTCAAAATTCCTATCAACTATTTAAATGACAGATTAGAACAGGCAACTTACATTTTTACAAATCTTTTTTTAACTAAATACTAAGTTGGTTTCCGAAAACAAAGCAAATGTTTATGCCTATTGAGAAATTTTACCTTACTAATCTTAAAAATAAGCCATGAGCAAAAGTTAATATGAAGACAAAACAGCCATCCGATTATTCATTAATAACTACAGAAAAAAAAACTGTATTGATAAAAACACTAATGATGACACACTTTTCCTTTCAATATACAATTTACTGTTTGAAATTCTTGCCTTGGAGTGTGTTCAAAAACATATACTGCTTCTCTACAAATAGAGTTCTTTCCATACAGAATATAAATCACTACTTTTATAACTACTTTAACTTACAATTACTCTAAATTATAAACATTATACAAGAAAAACCACAGAGAAAAAGAAATACTAGAATAAGAACCGCCCAAATCATTATTGATATAATCATTTACTTAGTAAATCAAAGGAATTAACTTTAATACTACAACCTACATTTCACTTTCTGTACAACCCTTTGAGGACAGATCCTATTTTTATAGTCTCATTCCCCAAAGAGTGCCTAGGACTAAAAATAATTTCACATGTTAATTCAAAAAGTAAATTTAGGTCTAAAAGGGTTTTAATAAGTAGTGCACACAAGCATTACTTGCTCATATATTGGAAATAAATGTTTTTCTTCACATACTTTCCCTTTACCTGACTGCTCCTGATAAGTATTCAAGTGTTCCTACCTCTAATAAAGAGTATGACAGCCTATAAAAACGTAAACTTTTTTCCTAAATTAAGTAATCCATTTAATAAACAAATACATAGTGTTGTAGCATTAATTCAGATCCCTAAAAGAACTTCCTTTTCAAAACCATCACACAGAATAAATGCAGCACAGTCACTTACCACTTGATCTGTTTTTACGACTTGATTTCCCTCCAGTAAGAAGCATCTTGAGACTATTCCGAAACATGATTGTGCTATTCTGGTACTCACAACACTGCAAAAGAAAATGTGGGAAAATATGTTAGAAATTCAGAATTAATTTTAAATGCACTATAAGAGATTAACTATGTTTAAAAATATAGTACAGAAATTTTAACTATGACAAAAATATTTAATTCATTCAATTAAACATTTAATTATTTTCTTAAAAATATCATACTTTGAATACCCTAAGAGATAAAGGTACCTACCACTGAGGGTACTTAGAAAACAAAATTAGGTAGCTATAAATACAGTCTACCTTGTCATTTGACTCTCTATTTTTCGGGCAATGTTTTTGTTTGCCCAACACATACACCCAAAGTTTAAGAGTCTAGGAACTTATAGCCACTGCATATTTTTCATTGATAAAGCCAGAATTCCACCTCACAAGACTACTGATGTATGAATCAGTGCTTTTCCTCTTTATGTCCCATTCCTATCAAGGAAAAATTCAACCAATTGTTCTTTGGATTATGTCCGCTCATGTTCTCAAGGGCTTTTATCCAACAATTATCTTCCTTTTCTTTCTCACACAATTTTAATTTTTTCTCTCTCTACTGAATCATTCCAATCATAACATAAACATGCTAATATGTCCTAACCAAAACAAACAAGCAAGCCCCTCTATTCCCACATGGTCCAATTACTGCTCCTATATCCTTGCTCTTCTTAGCAAAATTTCCCAAAAGTATTGTCAGTACTTGGTGCCTCAAGCAGATTGAGCAGAACAAATGTGAACTAGAACAGAGGTTAAGAGAAAATATCCAAACCAAAGCACAGAGATAAAGGTTGAAAATAAAGAAATGAGTATAAGAAGCATGTAGAATCCATTGAAAGGTTCTAATACACATGATCAATGAAATCCCAGAAGAGAAAAAATAAGAAACATTTGAAGCAGTAACAACCAAAATTTAACATTAATGAGAGATGCATAGCCACATTTTAAACAGCTGAAGAAAAAAATAAAACACATTTAAAAGCAACAATCAATATACTGAAAGATAACTTTCAACAGAGATGATGAATGACAAAAGACAATGGAATGAGACATCTTACAAATTCTGAAAGAAATAAATGCCAATCAAGAAACTGATTTACAGTTAAAAATATGTTTAAAAATGAAAATGAAATAAAGGTGATTTTATCAAGAAAAGAAATATGAAAAGAGAGTCCTTCAAAGAGAAGAAAAACGATACTAGAAAAAAATAATGCAAAAAGAAAGAACCATAGAAAAGGTAAATATTTTGGCAAAATCGAATAAACAGTGACTGTAAAAATAATATTACTACCTTAAGTTTAAAATATATATAGATTTAAAATATATGACAACGATAACAAAAAAGTCGTGAGATAAATTGAATTAAAGTTTCTGAGTATTGCATTGTGCAGGAAGCGGAAGAAGTAATAACTTACATTAAACTGCAATAATTCAAGATTCATGTAGTAATTTCTAGGATAGCCATAAAAAGCTAACAGAGGTGACAAAAAAAATTTTAAGTATTTGATTGAACCAAAGACGGTAAGAATTGAGAAAAAAGGTATAGTACATGTGGATAATATATAAAACTCAAATTGTATCTGTTATTGTTAAATATCCACTCCACTAAGACTTTATGAAAACAGAAAGATCGAATATACAAAATGATCAGGAAAGACATACCATCCAAAAACCAATTAAAAGAAGCTGGCATAGATGTGCTAATATCAAAGTACTCTTAAGACAATAAACATTACTAAAGATAAAGGAAGACACTTCATAATAATTAAAAGTCCTACCAATAAGATGTCATAATTCTAAATGTAAATGGAAGCAATGGTAAAGCTTAAAACCATATAAAGCAAAAATATACAAGACTAACAAATCTAAAAATCACATAGAATACTAACACACCTTTGTCAACAGCTACAGGATCAAGCAGATGAAATAATTTACTAAGGTATGTAAGATTTGAAATATACAACTAACCATCTAAACTTAATAAATATTTATAGTACACTCCTCCAAATAAAAATAAAATAAACAAATGATACATAAAACACGTGACAAAATGGACCATACGCAGGGTCATAAAGCAAGTCTCAACAATTCCAAACAGTTTAGTCTTTGAGAGTACATTTTCTGGCTACATTAAATTCAATTAAGTTAGACATGAATAATTTTTAAAAGTCAAGAAAATCCCCTACAACTTGAAAATTAAGTGATGTTCTTCTAAATAACTCACAAGTCAAAAAGAGGAAATAAACCACAATAAAATTTTTAAATATTTGCAATGAACGATCATGAAAATATGACTGACGTAAACATATAGGATTTAACTAAAGCAATACTTGTAAATAAATAGTTGGTTTGCTTTAGTTGGTTAATTGTGTATTCCAAATCTTACATACTTTAAATGCATATATTAGAAGAGGAGGATAAAAATCAATATCTAAGCTTCATCTCAAAAAGTTCAAAAACAAACAGCAACTCAAATTCAAAGAATTAGAAGGAAAGAGTAAAGAGTAGAAATGAATGAAACAGAAAACCATCCCAAAATAATAAAATCAACAAAGTCAAGCACTGGATTTCTGAAAAGTAGTGAAACTTTATGATAAATCCCTAGCAAGGCTGATTATGAAAAAAGAGAAATCACCAATATCAAACATGAAATAAAGGACAAAATTTCAGAGAGTAAAGGCTTTTTAAAAAATATGAAAATACTACACACTTTACACTAATTTAATACTTTATATGAAACAAATGATTTAAAAATAATTTAGTGACACTCTATTAAAGAAATTCATCAAAACTCTTTCCACAAAGGAAACTACAGGGCCAGATTATTTCTCTGGTAAAGAATACCAAATATATCCCGGCTGATGTGGCTCAGCTGGTTGGAGTAGGGGTCCCCAACCCCTGGGAACCGGGCCACACAGCAGCAGGTGAGCGGCTGGTGAGCAAGGAAGCAAAGCTCCGTCTGGATTTACAGCCGCTCCCCATCGCTCCCATCACCGCCTGAGCTCTGCCTCCTGTCAGATCAAAGGTGGAGTTATAGTCTCACAGGAGTGCAAACCCCACTGGGAACTGCACGTGCAAGGGATCCAGGTTGCGTGCTCCTATGAGAATCTAATGCCTGATGATCTGACATGGAGCTGAGGCAGTGGTGCTAGCACTGGGGAGCGACTGCAAATACACTGTCATTAGAGAGCTTTGACTGCACAGAGACCACGATAAATCAATTGCTTGCAGACTCATATAAAATCCTGACAGCGAGTGGCAAGTGACAGGCTGCATCTGGTGGCAGGCTTTATAATGGCAAGGGCGTTGAGATACCTCAATTGCACGGGTGTATCTGGTGGCAGGCTTTAAGTCAGAATCTGACACTTATTTTAGTCCCTGCATAGCCGACCCGTTATTTTATTTACCACTCCGCCTGCACCCCTTTTTTGCACTGTGCACTTGTCTCAGTCACAGTTTTGGTGAGTCTACGTGCTAACCCTAGCAGGTGGTGAATTGTATAATTATTTCATTATATATTACAAGGTGATCATAATAGAAATAAAGTACACAATAAATGTAATGCACTTGAATCATCCCAAAACTATCCACCTGCTGGTCTGTGGAAAAATTGTTTTCCATGAAAGCAGTCCCTGGTGCCAAACTGGTTAGGGACTGCTAGGTCGGAACATTGTCCCATAAACCTAGGGCTGATCATTTGATCCCCAGTCACAGGGCACATAACTCAGGTATGAGTGGCAACCAATCGACGTTTCTCTCACACATCAATGTTTCTGTCTCTCTCTCTCTCAAATCAATCAATAAATAAATAATTTTAAGGGATATAGAAATAATACTTCCCAATACATTTTACAAGGGCAGCATGATCTTATTCCCAAAAGCTAACAAGATTACAAGAAAAAAAATTACAAACTGCATACTTCATGAACAAAAAATTCTTGACAAATGACACTGAAAATTACAATATATTGCTACAAAAACATTAAAGGAGACCTAAATAAGTGGAGATATACCATGTTCATAGATTGGAACATTCAACATTCTTAAAATGTAATTCTTCCTATATTGTTCTAAAAAGACAGTACAGTCTCAATAAAATTCCAGGAGGTATTTTTTGTAGAAACTGGGAAGCTGATTCTAAAATGCATAAGGGTAATGCAAAGAGCCTAGGGAACATCCAAAGCAATCCTGGAAACAAACAAAAAAGCTGGAACACTTATATGACTTGATTTTAAGACTAGTACTAAAGCTCCTGTAACTGTGACAGTATGGTAATGGCATTAAGTATTAACATGCAGATCAATGGAACAGATTAGGTAGTCCAAAAATAGAACTACATTTAGATCATTTGTTTGGATACAAGTGAGAAATATATATATATATATATTAAAAATATTCTACATATATGATCTCAGTTAATCCTCCTCAAAACCCCTTTAAGGTGGATGGTATTTGCTTAATTTTCCAGAGGAGGAAGCTGAGGTAAAAAAAGTGAGATCACATACCCAGTTATACAATAATACAATAATAAATGCTTCAGGCTGTATTTGAACACATGCTCTTTGTGCTCCTCAGTGCCTATTCTTAAATAGAGAACACTTAAAGAAATCTATTTAAAGCATTAACTGAGACTATGAAATTTCTAAATCTAATGATCCAAATTAATAGTCTCAGAAGTATTATTCCACTTGGTTCCTGTTTTTAAAATATGTATAATGCTTTTTTTGTGGCATTATCACATACTTTAATTCATTCTACCTTAATCTAGTTAGTTAAAGAAAAAAAAAAAAAGGACTGTTATAGGTTGGCATTAGTCTGCAAATACACCAAGAAAAATGACAGACCTTACGGGGAGAGGGAGGAAGATAACCTGTTTTAGCGGACACTATGAAGTCCCACCCAGATCCCCATTCCAGTAAGTGTCAGTACACCCTTTCCCCGGTGCTAGTGGTTCAGAGGTCCTCCCCCTTCCCCAGAGAATTATTCCAGTCTGACTAGAGCCACCAATGACTTACTCACACAAGGTACAAAAGACCAGCTGCTTTAACTCAATGAGAGACAACTTCGTGGTATGATTTATGTTCCAAAGTTCTCACCCATCTCTTCCTATGCTTTATTTTTATTCAAATACTTACCTCTACCTGTTTGTTTCTTGTCAGTTCCCCCAACAGAACAGAAACTCCACAAGGGCATGAACGCTGCTTGCTTAATTCATTGCTGCCAAGTCCATAACTGAAGAATACTGCCTGGTAAACAGTAGGTGCCAAATCAACGTTTACTGGATTAGTCAATTATATTTCCCTAGTTTGTATTTGATTTGTCCAAATCAAGTTGCTTCTAGAGAAACCTGATCTCACTCTTTTTATCCTCTATGCCTATCTCATGGGAAGCTCTCAGCACTTCTTGAATGGGTAAATGAATGAATGAATAACTGAGCAAAAACTGGATTCATCAGATTAGTAACCTGGTAATGAGGTAAGGGAACACAATATAAGTTTCAATAGATAAGTCCAGGTTATGAATTAACTAGAACAATGGGGAGTATCTAGGGTGATCACGCACCAGAGATAGGAAATGACAAAGAAATTCTAGGCAGGTTATTTTTATCTGAGGAAAACCCAAGAAAATTCTAGTCATACTTCAAACTTTTGCCTAATACAGACCTTACTAATATATATGTACACTTCTTCAGAGTCTCAAATGAAAAAAATTTTACAAGCACAGATTATTAGAACAAATTATTTAAATTACTAAGACTAGGAGTCAAAAAGAATAAAAATCTCACATCTAAAAGTAAGCCAAGATAACATCCTAAAATTAATTTAAATGAAAAATGCTGATGGGTGCAATAAATTAATTATAATGATGATCGCTTTTTGAAGTATAGAGGGGGTTTTTTCTTTGCTAGTCCTACAACATTTTACAAAACTTCACTGAAATGCATAAAGAATGAAATGAGACATATAATACTTATTTAAAGCTAATTATCCATCTCATAGTTACATTTTGGTCAAATGACTTTCTTATTCAAGTTAACACACCACTAGAAAATTTATCGTTAACTAAATATTAATACAAAAACTCAGCAAAACTGAAGCTAAGTGGGAAGTGGCAGTTTGATAGAATTAGATTTACGCCAGTAATATATGGCTAAATTTTATCCTACTTTTCCAAATTTTACATCTGAATTTTAAAATGTTAACCTTCTCAAGAGTGAATCTCTGGCAGGAGGCAACAACCCATCCTCAGGCCCCAATCATTTCTAATTGCCATATACTTAATTGATAGGAACATTATGCTATTTACATGACCCATAAGCTTTCATGTTTGTGATACCTGGTCTAAAACCATTCAGGAGAAGTATTGACTATTATCCTCTTAATAGTCCACCAACGCTGAAGACTCATATCTCAAAATCTTCTTGCACTATTTTACTAGTGGACAATTTTCTTTTCAATAATCATCTCTCCTACCTGTCTAAAGCCCTTTCTTATCCTGCTATTCAAAACAGGAGCATAATATCCCCCCTTCATGAAAATGTTTATGTAAAAACGTAATCAGATTAACTCTTAAGCACTTCTGCACTATTCAAGCTAAATAACCACAGCACTCCCTTTAACTTTTCTTTATAAGATATTTTCCATTCTATTAATTACCTTAAAAAATCTTTTTCTATATTCTTTTCCATTTTGGATGGTTTGTAGTATATCTTATTCTCATTTTGGGGATTGGCCTATTTTTTTTTTTCTTTTTTCATTGTTTTCCAATTCTAGAAACAAGTTCCTTGACATTAGAACTATGCCTAATAAATTACATAATTAAAATGCTTTTAAACTCCTATGGAATCTGAAGAAAATGTTTCAAAGAGTAAGAACATAAAAAATAAGTAATAAACTAAGATACTGTCTGTAAAGCTCTAATACAAAAACAAGAGTGCATACCAATCCAAATGATGCATGAAGTATCACCTTTCCTTACCCAGGCAAGCAACATTTTAAAGTCTCTTTTTCTGATTCTCTCCACAATGTTAATTTGGATATTGTGTGCAGAGTCCCCTTGAAAACAAACCTGTTGGTACACCTATGAAAAGTAAACTAAAGTAAATGCTACCCATTTTGGGTCATTTAACAATCTTCAGGGAAATTTTTGTACAGGAACAACACACACATACACATATTTACTAAACATTTCAAAATTTTTTAAAAATATTATTGAAAAGGATGCACTGTTTAATGATGCAGATGTGATAGAAATGTTAGAAAAAAGTGGTAATATCTTAAAATACGTGATTTTAATGGAAGAGATGCTAAGCAGTTAAATACATATCCTTGATTTAATAAATATTTTAAAAATATCTATCTAGAAGATAGCTTAATTCCCTATACAGAAAACCTAATTACAGAACATGACAGGAGGATATAGTTAATGACTATATAGCTGTTTATTATTGATTTAATATATGTTTATTCCACTAGACTGTAAAAGCAAGGTCACCACTGAAGAGCTAGAAAACTTTAAGGTTGTATAGGTTGTTAGTAAGGTTTGAGCCTACATTTTAGGTATCTGTACTCCTAGCACATTTATTGTACGCACCAATACTGTTGTTCTTATGTAGTATGTTATGAGCCTCCAGTGTCCTATGACCTCTTTAGATATGGTGTAAATTTTTGATAAATGTGTGAAGTTTATCATGAGAAAGATAGGCACATAAATAAACCTCTTCGAATTTCCTACACAAAAACAGCAATAAGAGTGCCTTTTGTTATGTTAATGAGATTACTTTTTCAAAGCCCATGGCGGAAACAACCACAAGATTAGAGGGTCTCACCCCCCACCCTCACCAAGGAAGGGAAGGGCTGGAGACTGAATCAATCATCTCTGTCCAATGATTAAATCCATCATGCCTATGCAATGAAACCTCCATTAAGAACCCAAAAGGATGGGGTTCAGAGAGCTTCCACCAGGTTGGTGAACAGGTGGAGATTTAGGGAGAGTCGCTCACCCAGAAAGCATGGAAACTCTGTGCCCCATCGACATATCTTGCCCTATGCATCTCTTCCGTCTTGCTGTTCCTGAGTGAGAGCCTTTTATAATAAAAAGATAATCTCACAAGTAAAATGTTCCTCTGAACTCTGAGACACCCTAGCAAATTAATCAAACCCAAGAAAGGGTCCTGAGAACCTCTGATCTCTAGCCAATAGATCAGAAGCACAGATTACAATTTGGATTTGCAATTGGCATCTAAAATGGATTGGGAAGCGGGTGGGAAGTCTTTTAACACTGAGCCCTTAATCTGTGGGATCTGACATGATCCTAGATAGTGTCAGAATTGAATTGTTTGGTGGTATCAGAAAAAACACACATTAGACTGGCCAAATACAATCTCTTTAAGGAAGTAGCCCCATATTATTGGTTACTAAATGGGGTGCAATATCTGGCCACACTCATGATAAATGTTCTGTATATACATATATATTCTATATATTACACAATCAGAAGCTGTGAGGACCCAGGGACCACCTACTACTTCTCTTGGCCAGCAGCTCCCAAAAGGTAGTGATACACAGTTTTGATTTCACCACTTTTCCAAAATAAAAGGAGGGGAGGGGATTAACGAAGCAGCTATGAGGCATGAGTAATACAGTCCCACTCTTGTTTCCAAGACTGGAATTCAATTTGTGTACAAAGAGAACAGTGGAGATACAGCACATTTTCAAAAGATTGCTCTGTCTGTCACAAGAAATTATTTAAGGGAGCATATTAAGTTTTTGTTTTTAATCTCGCATGACAACCAAATCTATAGTCTATATAGACATCCAAACAGCTAATGGAGACATAACTATCTCGAAGGACTTGCAAAGAATAGGAGAAGGAATTCTTTATGGTATTCCCATCAGTTTAGGCTCTGTAACAAGGATAAACTCAATCCTCATTGGCTTGGGCAAAATAAAGAATTTATTGCTCATTTTAGAGAATAATCCATGGGTAAGGTTGACTTGCTACAACCAAGACTCTTTGATATCACCAGGATCCAGTTCTTGGCTTTGTTTTACCTACATTCAATCTGTTCTCAGTCTCCA
The DNA here is from genome assembly GCF_987537825.1 of Furipterus horrens. Lineage (NCBI taxonomy): Eukaryota > Metazoa > Chordata > Mammalia > Chiroptera > Furipteridae > Furipterus > Furipterus horrens. Next base: position 89,388,967 of record NW_028327181.1, read on the forward strand.
CACTGTGACAACGACTTCAAACTCATCAACAGCACTTCCAGTCCAGCAGAAGAGAACAAGGGTCTTTGTCCTGAGATTCACTCCCATTTGATAGTTAAGGGCATGTGCGTATCGCTGAACCACAGCAATATGATGCACTGATTGGCTAAGGCCTGTGTCATGTCCTCCCACGATGTATATCCCAAGCCCCACTCAGGCCAGGTTAATGGAGTCTCAAGCGCTAAAATTAACACTATTAACCAGAGGGAAAGCAGAATGTAAACTGAGATGACAAGCAGCAAATGTCTACCACAGTGCTCTATTGCCTAGAGGAGTTAAAACCAGCAGTTAGATGTATGTCATTTCCACCACAACTCAGCTAAAAAAACTATAAGGCAGACACAATTTTTCAAACAAGGAATAGACACAGAGAAGATTTTACCTCCTTCAAAGGCATTATTGCACCAATTCTAGAGAAACATATGTGAGACATTAAGCAGATATTACAGACAACATGGCTCTCATTAAGCCCCTTTCCAACTTGACCAGAGAGAACCCAGCAGGCCTTAGCATCTCCTAGCAGCAAAAGAATGGCAGGGGGAACTGTGTGTACTTGAGAGGCCGGTACTTAATTTATGGGCTCATTTTGGGGAGAGATAGCAAAGACCTGCTAGCAGTAACTTTGAACAACAGTGGACAAGTCAATGCCCCCGTAATGACCTTTTATGATTCAACAATCCTTTGCAGAACAATCTTTTACATCCACCTTAGATGAACTGGCCAGCAATGCTATATTAGATGATTCAGAGTAAATAAACATGCGGAAGTCCCTATTCAGAAATCATCCATTCAATAGAAAGACTAATGTTCCATTAACATTTGAGTTTTATCACTGAGGTAAATTATTTTCCAAAAATGTAGTGAGTATATATAAAGACACCCTTATATAGATTGATAAAAACCTCATACACATATTTGCCAGCATTAAATTGAATATCAGAGGACAGCAATAGTAACCCTTAAACTATGATATCTGTATTAATTATTGGCAATGCATAATCAATAGCCCCCACCCCTAAACCACTAAGGCAGTATCTAGGAAAAGTGGAGGTTATCTGTGTGTGTGTGTGTATATCTGGAGGAGCCTTGATTTACATAACTTGAAAATGTCAGCCATTGCTACAAATAAAAGCGGCATATTGGTATAGAGTGGGAAGATCTGTAGCATCTTACATCAGTAAAGAGGAAAAAATGAAGCGCGAACACTTCTGATAGGAGAGACTAAAGGTAGTAACATTCCCTATTCCAGTAATGGCAGAAGTTATCAGTAATTGATGCGATATTGTATAAGGTACTAGAGTGCTCCAGTAAATGGGTTTTGGAAACAGCTGTGTACTATCTCAGAAGTACTGTCCAATGATGCAGAGAGATACTTGCCAGCTTATATAGGATAACCAAACCAGGGCCAGGTCTGGCAGACAGAATAGGGAGGGAAGTCATCCCTGCCTGCCAACTGACATGAATAAACGTACAGTAGCCAGCAGTGCTCCAAATGGGACCAGAGAAGAGCCTCACTCACTGACCATGTTAAACATATATCACCATCCCATGAGTAAGCAGGACAGAGTGATCATAAGGCAAGGGAAGGGACACACAAGGCCACATAGGAGGATCCTTTTCAAAGAAAAGGGAGACAACTCCCACTACTATATATGGAAGCAATGAGTTCCCTCCCACAGACTTTAGTGCACAAACCTCCGATTGCGGACTGTATCTGCGATATATCTAGGACAAGAATATGAGAACAGTATCAGTCCTGGAGAAGGACGGTAAGGGGTGAAGAAATCTCAGTTTAGTAGAACGGTAACACTTCCTCTGGAACAGGGAATCCAATCAAAATTCTGATGTCATAAATTGAGGGTGCCCAGAAAGGGCATAGTCTATGTGGCCTGACAATGCCACACAGTTTCAGTGGGGCATATACTCTATTGACTAAAGGGGGAAAAAGAAGTGTTCCCTTTTACAAGGAGTCACAGGATTCAAGTGGGGAAGTGGTAACAGGATTGAGTCTTCTCACCTATGTCTATCCATCCATCTGTACTGATTCAAGTTGTTTAATGGTTATTTGTCTATTCAGGTTTTCTATTTCCTGAGCAATCTATTTCATCTAAGTATTAAAGTAGGGCCCTGGCTGGTGTGGCTTGGTGGATTGAGGGCCAGCCTGCGAACCAAAGGGTCGCCGGTTTGATTCCCAGTCAGGGCTCATGCCTGGTTGCAGGCCAGGTCCCCAGCTGAGGGCGCACAAGAGGCAACCACAGATCGATGTTTCTCATTCTTTCTCTCTCCCTTACCCTCTCTCTAAAAATAAATAAATAAAATCCTAAAATAAATAAATAAATAAAATAAAATAGGCTTAAGTGACTATGGGCAGGAACTAATGGTGTTAACCACAGGCTGGGAAGATTTAACTATTCTTTTATATTTTCCATCTATCTGCATTGCACTCTGGGCAATTTCTTCAAATCTATCTGCAGATCACTAATTCTCTCTTCTCATGTGTACTTTGCTAACTTAACCCTTCCACTGAGTATTTTTCTTCCTTCTATGCCATACTGCATATGCTGTTACAAGAAAACAAGCAAATTATGTGACAACGGTGACAGCTGACAAACCATTGCATCTTTCATAACGCCAATATGCAACATGCACAGGGTGGCACAAACGTAGGTTTACAGTTGTATCAAGTATGCGAAACACAGAACTTATTCTTGTATTATTAACTGTTGTATCTGAAAGTCGATACAACTGTAAACCTACATTTGCCCCACCCTATATTCTTCCAGTCTCTTTATTCTTTGTGTGTGATTTTGAAGTATATTATTTTTCTGAATGATGTTAGCACATTTCTCACATTCCTCACATTCCAAATCCTAATTATATTTTTCGGTTTTTGGATTCCTATTTGGTATTTTTCAAGCCCATCTGATTATTTTTGATAGTTTCTTCCTCTTTTCTCTTACTTCTCTTGTTACTTTAAACATTTTAATCATATTATATATGGAATATAAATAAATATACAAGAAATATATTTTATAGCTATAACTTTTTAAGTTTAATCTTTATTGTATTTTTTTCATTACCATTTAGTCCCCTTATATCCCTCTGCCCCCTGCAATCACCACACTGTTGTCCAGGTCCATGAGTCCTTTTTCCTTTTTGCTCAGTCTCTCCACCTCTTAGCTGTCAGCCTGCTCTCTATGAGTCTGTCTCTATTTTTCTTGTTAGTTCAGTTTGTTCATTAAATTCCACATATGAGTAAAATCATACAGTATTTTTCTTTCTCTGACTGGCTTATTTCATTTAGCACAATGTTCTCCAGGTCCATCCATACTGATGCAAAGGGTAAAATTTTCTTGTTTCTTACGGCCATGTAGTATTTGATTGTGTAAATGTCCTGTAATTGTTTATCCACTCATCTGTTTCCATATCTTGGTGATTGTAAGTAACTCTGCAGTGAACATAGGGGTGCTTATGTTCTTTCAAATTAGTGTTTTGGGTCCCTTTGGATATATCCCTGGAAGTGGGATAGCTGGGTCAAAGGCAGATCCATTTTTAATTTTTTGAGGTATCTCCATACTGCCTTCCACAGTAGCTGCACCAGTCTGTATTCCCACCAACAGTGCAAAAGGGTTCCCCTTTCTCCACATCCTTGCCAGCACTTGTTTGATTCCTTGATAGCCATTCTGACAGGTGTGAGATGGTATCTCATTTTGGTTTTAATTTGCATTTCTCTGATGATTAGTAGTGTTGAGCATCTTTTCATCTGTCTCTTGGACATCTGTATATCCTCTTTGAAGAAGTGCCTATTCAGATCTTTTGCACATTTTTAATTGGGTTGTTCGGGGGATTTTTTGGTGTTGAGTTCTATAATAGGTGTAAGTTTTATATTGTTTCCATTAATACCAGTATCCGAAGGGTCTGTAGGTCCAATTTTTTTGTTTCTGATTATTCTTAATTCATGGCAATTTATTTTCCTGTTTTCTGAATCTGTGCGTATTTTCCATTCTTGCCTTCTAAACTCACTTTCCATACATGCTGGAGCTATTCAATCTGCCTTCCGTCTCACTTCTCTTGCATATTTTCTATTTCTTTATCTCTGTACATTTCTCCACCATTCCCACACAGATGGTGAAATTATAGACTCCATGACTGACCACGGTGTTCTCACTATCAGACCAGTGGCTCTGCTGCTTTTCACTGCAGTAAGTAAGCAGCACTTCCTAGTTACAACTCCCAGAAGTCAGAGTATTGTTTCAGGCCCGATTATACAAACAGATAATACATGGGAGAAATCTGAAAAGATAATCTGAAAAAACTACATACTATGATTCCAACTATATGATATTCTGAAAAAGGCAAAACCATGAAGAAAGTAAAAAGATTAGTGATTGCTAGAGGTTAGAGGTGAGGGAGGGATGAATGGGCAGAGCAGAGGATTCTTAGGGTGGTGAAACTACTCTATACGATATTACAGTGGTAGGTACATGTCACTATACACTTGTCAAAACCTATAGAATGTATACCACCAAGAGTGAACCCTAAAGTAAACTATGTACTTTGGTGAAAATAATGTGTCAATGTAGATTCATTAATTTTAAGAAATGTACCACTCTAGTGCAGAACATTGATCATGGGGAAGGTTGTTTGTGTGTAGGAACAGGGGGCACATGGGAACTCATTGTACATTCTGCTCAATTTTGCTGTTAATCTAAAACTGCTTTAATAATAAAGTTTATTAATTATTTTTAAACAGAAGAAAAGAAAAAAAATGATGGAAAGAGGGGAGAAAGGAGGACCCATTAATAGGTAAATGATTATATTTTTGGCATATGAAATACTGTGAATTATGGAATATTCAGCTCTACAGGAAGGACATCTCTAAAATCAGAGAAGGAAAACTCTGACTCCAAAAAACCTCCGCTGCCTTGCGGCATACCTCTTCAGGGGAAAGGCTAAGGGAGTAAACCCCGACAGAAAATCCGGAGCCGGAGTCCCTAAGGCGGTTTGACATTGTAGTCAACACCGGCAACTCCTGCGGCGCACCTGAAGCCAAGCTGTATTGACTTTGTCTTTCCCTTGGACCCTTCAGCTGCGAAGAGAGGGGGGGTCTGCTGCATGGGGAACAGCAGACCCTCCATATCACCCTGCCCAGGCTCTGTAGCTTCAGTTTCACTGGAGAGGACACTCCAGCGTGCAGCAACAACAGCCATCTGCCTTCACCTGTAACAAGTGTGGCAGGGATTGTCACTCCCGAGTCGGACTGCACAGCCATTCTCGGCGGTGCAGATAGACTCTCGGGAAGCTACGCCATCGTCTCTCGAGACGGACGGCTGCCAACGATGGAATATTATATATGGTTTAAACAGTATGCAGTACATTGATTCTAAAATTAGAAGTTCTCCAAGTTTCCTTAAGTTAAAAAAGAAAGAGAAAGTCATAAAGCAAAAAGTAAACCTTCATTATAATTGTAAAAACTATGTGTTTATGAACCTGCATTAGATAAACATTTAGAACTGTGAAGTAAAACTTAAGAGATAACACACATAAAGCTTTACAGTGGTCCCCACAGGAGATAATACAGTCTTGAAAGGAAGAGGAAGGTAAAATTATTATTACTTTTAGAGAGAGGGAAAGGGAGAGAGAAAGAGAGGGGGAGAAACATCAATGGGCAAGAGTTACTCGGATAGGTTACCTCTCATTTGCCCCCAACTAGGGACCTGACCTGCAACCCAGGTATGTGCCCCGACCAGGATTGAACTGGCGACCCCTTGGTTTGCAGGCAGGTGCTCAATCCACTGAGCTAAACCAGCCAGGGCATAGTTTTACAATAAAAAAAAAAAAAAAAGACCTAAATAAAATTTAGGGTGGCATACAGTAAATTCACCATCTCTGTTTAGTTTCAAAAACATTTTCATAACCCCAAAAGTACTTATTCATTACTGATATCAGTACAGACTTTTAATTGTTAAGTCAGTATAAATTTTCTCTGAATCCCCATAAAGCAGATAAATTCTCAAAGGGTGAAGGATAAGAGAGCACTTTAGAAAATCTTTGCCCTTCAAGTTAACTGTCTCCTCAAACAATTACCCCACCAAACTACAATGTCTCGATACATGCCCAATGGCACATATACCAAAAAAATCCAAAATCATGGGGAAAAAAATTTTAAATGTAGATTATTTTTAATATACCCATTTTCTAATAAAATATTTTAAAGTTACATTACAGAACAGTTTTGTCACCAGTTCAGTAAAAGGTCAAATGAAAACAGGAGTGTTTAAAGAACTACCACTACCACATCCTCCATCATTTGCTTTCCCTTGGTTTCTCCAAACCATATAATGAACTGGTCCAACATGCCTGTGAAGTTAAAATTAAACTGCTATTTTAGAGGAGTAAGTCCAGGCAATGAACATTCTTATAAATAACATCAAGAAACAACTGAAACATAACACACAGCAAAAACTTTATTTTAGTAGCATATATTAGCTAAAAGTCTTTACAAATTATATCCTCGGGCTTAGGAATGCTTCTCTGTTTCTAAAACACATGAAATATAGGTGGCAAGACTGCCTCAAACCTTTTTCTAGTATTAACCTATAAATAAAATTTTAAATAAAATTTCTGCTGATCTTCTATTTATTCAATGTTTATTACAAACAAACTAAGTATAGGCCTTGAGCAGTTACTGAAGGAAATGTTTAAAAATATAACAGCAGCTCCTGCCTAAAAGGAGTATCCATCTGGCAATGAGAGCTAAGGATAAGTGGACCCAAGTACAATTCAAGATAGAACTTGGTACCACAAGAAAAATACAAAGTGTAATGGGAGTTGACAAGAAGGAAAGATTACTTACAGGTTTAAGTAAATGAACATTTCCCTCAGTGTCTACTATGTGCCTAAGTGACAAAACTGTTAAAAAAACTCATAATTTTGTAAATAATTAGTGAAATAGCTACATTACCATTAAGGAGATCAAAATAAGGTACACACAAGAACACTTTTGCAGACCAACATAGTTAATGACAGAGATAAATAACTATAATGATGGTGAGTTGTAGCAAAAAATTAACTGTGCTTATCAGGATACTGTCTTCCAAGGCAAGTTTTTCAATAATTTCATCATGAAATATGGACACAGTTAAACTGATTAATCCTCTCAATATGAACCATCTTCAAAATTCCAAATAGGCCACCTACAGCCTTTATTTGTCTTCTACCCTATTCTTAGCTGTCTACTATGAACATTTAAAGATAATTCCAGGACGGACAGTTGGTTCCTGAAACCTTTAGAAGGAGAAGATACCAGAAAGAAGGCCAGGCTTGGTAAGATGACTGCTCAGGAGAAGATATAACGCAGACTGTTTAATTATCCCAGCATTTTCACCAAGTCAGAACAGGCATTAGAAATCAAGTTTCCCAGTATCTGACTTCAGTCGTCATCACTGTCATATCTGATTCATTTTTCATACTAAACAAGTAAGAGATTTAATTGTATTAGTGCAATGGGAAGAATTGGGGCTCTGGGGACTTTCTCCATTGCCACTTAAATCCTCAGTTTCCTCATCTGTAAACTGAGGTTAAAAATACATAAGTATCGATGCATTCATTTGTTGTGAAAATTAAGGGAACTGAAGCAAGTGATTCACTTACACAGTCTGGCACCTACTATGCAATCAATAAACACTGTTAACTGAAAATGAGTATCACCATTTTTTCCAAATCTCCAATCATCATTTTTCTAAACTCCTTCCTTCTTGGTTTAAACTATACTGGCTGCCTACTTCTTTTCTAAAATGTCACCATCCTAGAAGTAGACTTTTACATAACTGAAATAATTTATCATAGCTTCTCTGAGATAAAGTTCAAGGGAAAGTTTACACAAAAACCATGGCTCCTTTTCTCCATCCTGAAGGAAAGGAGGGTATTGTTAATCTTGCTTCCTTCTGTCTCCAAGCTCAGTTTCCAAGGAATGCTGAAGAACTAGAACTGGTGCTGGTTTTGTCTTCTGAAACGACTTTCAGAGCTCTGCCTTGCCTGCGTGTGGGATTTCTAAATTTCTGCCCAAATTCTGTGGCCCTAATTGAATAGCATTTTTAAAATTTTTCCACCCTTCCTTCCTTTCCTCCAAATTCCTGACTTGCCTATACTGAGCTATAAGCCAGAGCAGTTGTTACTTTGCCTTTATACATGATCTCACTATACATCAACTGCATTTAAACTTGGAAAATCATCCTTACACATGAACACCCTTGCTACCCTCAACCATACAATCAGTAAAAACCTCATTATAGTACGAACAAAGCTTAGGTGCTAAAGAAAACCTACAAAAAAGTAATTAGAGCAAGAAAGTAGGTCTAGTCTAAGACATCCTAAGAAAAATGTAACCTGATTTCCCAGGTATCTGTCCCTTATCTTGCAATAAAAATTATTGCTTTCGCCAAGCAAAAAGATCACAGGTGAATCAAAACAATAGCATGTAGTAGAGACTTACTGCAATGATTATAAAAATATGCAGGATATTAATCTTCCTTAATGCTTTTTTAATCTTGTTAGTTCTCATCTCTACATTTTAGTCTCCTGCCCCCCTCCGCCAAAAAAACCCTCACCCCCCCCAAATTGTGTATTTCCTCCCTACATCTTCATCACAGTAGCTGATAGTATTTATTGAACCACTTACTGTATCCCAGAAATTGTGCTAAGCACTTTACATGCATTCATTCAACCCAAAAATCCCGAGTCTTCTACGGATGAGAAAATTGAGGCCAAAAGGGGTCCAGTAACTTGCCACAAATCATACATCTCATCTAACAAGTAAAACAAGTCAGAAAGTGGACTCAGATGTGCCAGACTCCAAACCCTGTGCTTGTAATCACTTCCTCCCTATACACTATGACATAATTTCCTTTAAACTCACCTTTATATCTTTAACATGTAGTTCATTGTCTGGCATGTAGAATTCATAAATAAATATTTTCTGAAAGGATGATAAGTTTAGTTTGACTACTCAGACATTCAAAGTCCCCCACTGCGAGAGATGAAGAGCGTCCTCTATTTCTTCGTGCAAGCCTTCTTCCCCAACCAGGCTATGATCACTGGCAGTGGGGAAAGGAAGAAGAGGAAGAGAAGGGAACTTGGGCGTTTTCGCCCAGTGTAAACAGTAATTTCTACGTGTTGTGATATCTCCACCTATACATACCTTACTATATGCTCGTTCACATGTTTATAGGTAAGCTACACAAATATGTTTTAATGAGTAGGCATAAGGCTACAAAGAAAAAAAAAATGCGGCCCAAATAAGTATATGAAGTGCCAGAATTTGCACATAAAAAACTTAATGGATATAAAGCAAAAGGAGAGCGCAGGCCGGGTGGCTCAGTTAGTTGGAGCACTGCCCCATGCACCTAAAGGGTGCGGGTTCAACTCCCGCATTCAGGGCGCGTAGGGGCAGCAACTGACTGATGTTCCTTATGTCGATGTCTGTCTCTGTCGCTCTCTCTCCCTCTTCCTCTCTCTAAAATCAATAAAAACATATCCTCAGGTGAGGATTTTAAATAAGGCAAAATGAGAACTATTTTGCCAATTTGAGGACAAATTTATTCATAATAAAAAACGTTTATCAAAATATGAGTTTGGTGACACGTCATAATTTGATACATAGTGTTTTCTGTCAAACGTGCTAAGAAATATGAGTATTTAGCCATGTGGTCATTATAAATCACAGAATACTAATCAATTTTGTAAAAGAAACCTGAAGTGATCTGTTTTCTGACAATCCCTAGGTTATGAAACATTATTATATCTAGTTTAACTTGCTGAGTCAGCTACAGTCCCTACCGATTGCTTGTGATAATACTCTATCTAAACAGACCTCAACGTTATTAACACCATTCACAGTTTATCTTGATTCTGATAATGGTAGCAATCTCTTCATTTTTACATATCCCCCAAAAATCAAGCATCAGGTACTCTCTGGTACTCGTGATAATTTTTTAAACACCAATAAGCTAGTCTAAAAGAGCGTCACATTTTATTAAAATATCTTAAATACTATTTATACAAAATCTTTACTTAAGGCAAACTGCTAAGTGAACAATATAAAGAGTATGATCTTTGGACAGAGACTTGCCTATGCTCATACCCTGGCTATAGCAGTTACTAACTATGACTGTCCAAGTTACTTATCCTCTCTGACCCCCAGTTTTTCCTCTGCAACAAACATGACACCCTCTAACTTGCAAGGCTGTTTTAGGGCATAGAAATGTATAATTGCACACCACCTATCAACTGTTCAAGTTATCTATTCCAAATTCTCTCTTTCTTATTAACAAAACACTGATTTTGGATAAGTTAGTAATGCGCCTAAAATATCAGACTCCTTCATCCTATGGTGACCAGGTGACCTCATTGTACCCAACGAAATGAAAGCATAAGGCTTATGAGCAAGGACTGAAGAAAAACTACTGTATTACTGATATAAAAAAACAAAAACAAAACAAAACACTAAAATGTCTGGAGAGGAAATAGCTATCTTGCAATCCGTAGGGCAAAAGCCACCCTTCAGGGACAGCAGAGAAACAAACACAGCAGGAACCTGTGTCCCTGATGGCACTGTGGGACTGCCATCCACCCTGGGCCACCTACGTGTGTATTTCCTGTTACCTGAAAAATATCCTATTTGTGTAAGCCATTGTACTTGAGTTGCTGTTACATCGTCGGCAGCCGTCCGTCTCGAGAGACGATGGTGTAGCTTCTTAAGTGTCTATATGCACCGCCGAGAATGGTTGTGCAGTCCGACTCGGGAGTGACACGGTATCTGTCTCCTCCCATGTTGAATCGACATCTTACGATGACGCTGGAGTGTCCTCTCCAGTGAAGCTGAAGCTACAGAGCCTGGGCAGGGTGACATGGAGGGTCTGCTGTTGCCCATGCAGCAGACCCCCCCTCTCTTCGCAGCTGAAGGATCCAAGGGAAAGACGGAGTCAATACAGCTTGGCTTCAGGTGCGCCGCAGGAGTTGCCGGTGTTGACTACAACGTCAAACCGCCTTAGGGACTCCGGCTCCGGATTTTCTGTCGGGGTTTACTCCCTTAGCCTTTCCCCTGAAGAGGTATGCTGCAAGGCAGCGGAGGTTTTTTGGAGTCAGAGTTTTCCTTCTCTGATGTGCCCTGACTGGAAGATCGAACCAGCGACACTTAGCTCGCAGGCCGACGCTCAATCCACTGAGCCAAACCAGCCAGGGCTGTTGCTGTTACATACAGCTGAACAAAGTCCTAATAGTATGTAAAAGCACCTACAAAAAGAATCCACCTAGAGGATCAGTAAAGGCTAGTACTCCGCAAAACTTCTCATTTAACAGAATGTGTTAAATTACTCATCAGTAGTGTTAAATTATTCATCCGTAAAGCAATGACACAATGGGATGTCAACTGACACACACAAACACACACATGCATTACTAAAAATGGGGTATTACCACGTATTCATTAAGATAAAAGTCCTATCAGTAGAAGATCAAAGAATGATAGCTTTAATCAGGAAAGGTGTTCTTAATGAGGTCAAAAAAATAAAATGAATGAAAATTCTATTGTTATAGCTTATTAGTTCACTCACTGATATTTAAAGCACACCCACACCACAAGGTGCAAGCCCTAAATGCTATGGCATAAACTATATAAATTTAAGACTTAGAAATTAGAAGGAAAATAAAGGTCCAGACAAGGGTGTGGTGGGGAGTAAATGCAACTGGAAGTAAGGATTCTACTTTGGATAAAGTAAAATTTTGAATGGACAGTTAATGACAGATAAATATTAAGAAAATTTTTAGCTTTTTATAAAAGAAAAACAGAATTCATCTTAAAATAATGAAATATATTAAAAAATGATAATCAAGAGAAATGCTACCAAGATAATTTTCTGGGCCCGAGTACAGAGCAGTAAGAATGTAGCATGAAGTAAAGTAGTCAGAATAGATATGTAACACAATAATCAGGGAAAGGGGCAGAGAAAGGGCGAGAATAGATCAAGACAGAGCCAGAAAATAAAGTAGGGATAAAAAACAGAGATGGAACTTTAAGGATAAAGTTTTAAGTTAACCTATTTACAACTTTAAACCCTACTAACCTACACATTGCCAGATACCTTAATGTCACCTAAGCAAACTTACTTAATATCACCTTGAAATCTTCCTCTTACAAATTATCCCAGGCTTCCTCCTTAATATTGCCTTTTCTTCTCCTTGTGGGTCCTGCAAGATCTATTAAAATCGTAATTTTTTTACCGATTTTTCTGACAATCTTCTCATGCACTCATAATATTTAAAACAATTGTTCTAGATGTACTTCTACGGTAAATGAATTTTAGTTCCTCCTCCTAATTATGAGGGATGCTAAAGTTTGAGAACCACTGCTCTAAATTGAAAAAAAGATTTATGCCTTAAGACTTAAAGAGCTCTGAGTTCCTAAAGAAGATGATGAAACAAGATATACAGATTCCTGGGGAAGGTAAATTCCAGGCAGAAGGAACAGTGAATGCAAAGGTCATGCCAGAAGCATGCTCAGCTTGTTCAATAGACAGCAGAAAGGCCTGTGTTGAGCACAGTGGACGAGGGGCAGAAGAGGGGACTGAGAGAAGTATAGGAGGTCAGAGAAGTGACTCAAGCCATAATGTGTAGGGCCTTTCCAGCCCTCGTGAGTATCATCCTTTAGCTTTAATTCTGAGTAAGATGAGAAGTCACAGGATGGATATTAAGAAGAGTAAAAGCATGACCTAAAGTATTTTAAAAAGATCACCCTGACTGCTGTATTGAAAAGAAACTGTAGATGCAAAACAGTTAGAAGGCTGGCTACAGTAATCCAAGGAAGTAATATTAGTAGTTCAGACTTGGGTGTAGGTGGTCGGTAGTGCTCAGATTCTAGGTATGTTTTGAAAGTATAGCCAATAGATCTCCTGACACATTGGGTATGGAGAGTATAAAAGAGAAATCAAGGATGACTACAACGTTCTGAACAAGTGAAAGGATGGAACTGCCATTAGCAAAATGGAAAATTCTGCAGAAGAGGTGGAAGAAGATGGGGAAAGAAATAGTGAGAGGTTCAATTTTGGACTAATGTGCTTGAGATGGGTATTAGACGTCCAATTAGAAATGTCAAGTAAGCAGCTGGATACATGAGTCTGGAATTTGGGAAAATAATTTGAATTGGATACATACATCTGGGAGTTATCAATATATATAGTAAATAAAAACATAAATTGAATGAAATTATCGACCAAATGAGATTATCAAGGGAATGAGTGCAAACTGAGTCCATATGAGATGAGGACTTAGAATTGGCTATTGTATTTAGCAACATGAAGATCACTAAGTCCCTGATAAGAGAAGTTTCACTGGAATAGTGAGGAAAAAACTCTGGAAGAGGTTTAAGAGAGAATGTACTCCAACAATATGAAAATACATACACAAAAGATTATTTATTACAGTATTACTTTTCATTACAGCATATTAGAAACCACATAAATGTCCAAACACAGGAAATTGACTAAGTAAACCAGGGTACATATATACTGTGGAGTACAGTAAAAAAAAATAAAAATCAAGATTTCTATAAAGTAATATAAAATTATTTTCATGATATGTTAAGTAAAAAAAACACAAAACATGGGAAGAAAGATGGTGGCAGCTACATGACAGGATTTGGCCCAGCTCATCAATTTGAGTGCTCTCCTAAAGATCTGGCGGGCAAATACTTTTTAGACTTCTGTCAAGATGGAGGTGTAAATAGACATGCTTCACCTCCTTGCACAACCATAAAAAGGACCACAACTAACCTCAACACAAAACACCCAGAACTGCCAGATAATTGAACTGTATGGAAGTCCTACAACCAAGGATTGAAAGAAGCCATAATCATCCACATGGGTAGGAAGGGCAGACAGGGCACCAGGGCAGAGAGGATGTGGTGTGGTGGTGGGGCGGGGTTGGTGGAACAGACGGTCCCACCTTCATGTGTGGTGGACCAAGCAATCCCAGCTCCAGGTCAGACTGCACAGCCCAAGATTCTAGTGTGGGGAAAATGAAGTTTCATAGATTCTGCCTGTAAAAACCGGGGGCTTTGGGGCAGCAGAAGAAAGTGCTGGTCTCTCGGGAGAGTCTGTTTAAAGGGCCCCCATGGTCCTAGAACACACGCAAACCCACCCACTCTGGGAATGACGACCAGGGCAACAGCTACGGGGATGCCAGTTGCATATAGGAGGTGGGTGAAGTGACTGGAAATGGGATGAGTGCTGAGCGGGCCAGGCAGCCAGGCAGCAGTATTGTCCCCTCTCCGAGCCCTCCCCTACATAGAGCCACAAAGCAGTGAAGCAGGTAGCCCTGTCCTGGCAATTACCTAAGTCTCCAACCCATACAACATAACAGGTGTGCCAAGACACGTCCAGGAAGCACAGAGTGTCCCAAACAAGTTGGACCCAAAGAAGGCCACACCAAGACACATCATAATTAAAATGCCAAAGCTAAAAGATAAAGAGAGAATCTTAAAAGCAGCAAGAGAAGAGAGTTACCTATGAAGAAGTTCCAATAAGAGTATTAGTTGATTTCTCAAAAGAAATTTTGCAGGCAAGGGACTGGCAAGAAGTATTCAAAGTGATCAAAAGCAAGGACCTACAACCAAGATTACTCTAACCAGCAAAGCTATCATTTAGAATGGAAGGGCAGATAAACTGCTTCCCAGACAAGGAAAACTTAAAGAAATTGATTAGCACCAAGCCATTATTACATGAAATGTTAAAGGAACTTATTTAAGAAAAAGAAGATCAAAACAATAAACATTAAAATGACAACAAACTCACAACTATCAACAACTGATTCTAAAAAACAAAAGCAAACTAAGCAAACAACTAGAGTATGTACAGAATCATAGGTATGGAGACTAAGGGAGAATGGGGGACAAGGTACAGGGATTAAGAAGCATAACTGGCCCTGGCTGATGTGGCTCAGTGGATTGAGCACCAGCCTGTGAACCAAAGGGTTGCAGGTTTGATTTTCAGTCAAGGCACATGCCTGGGTTGTGGGCCAGGTCCCCAGTTGGGGGTGTGAGAGGCAACTGATGACTGTATCTCTCACACATCGATGTTTCTTTCCCTCTTCTTCTCCCTTCTTTCCCCTCTCTCTAAAAATAAATACATAAATAAATAAGAAGCATAATTGGTAGGAACAAAATAGACAGGGGGATGTTAAGAATAGTATAAGAAATGGAGACACTAAAGAACTTATATGCACGACCCATGAAAATGAAATAAGAGGGGGATTGCTGGATGGAAGGGGGTACTGGGTAGAGGGGAGCAAACAGGAAATCTGGGACAACTGTAATAGTATAATCAATAAAATATACTTTTTAAAAATGCAAAGAAGTATTATAGTATGCTATTTTTTCTGTAAGAGGAAATAAGAAATTACGCATGTATATGTTAATATTTGAGAAGAATAAACACAGGAGGGATAAACCAAAAACATTTGGCAGCCAGGCTGTAAAGCAAAGAGAAATATCTGAAAACAGATACCAAGCCCTCCTGACACAAAAAACCCTAATGCCACCCTCAGTGCATTTGAAGCCAATGGTAAACTGAAATAAACTAAGCTACAACAAAACCCAGAGATCAAAGGTAAATCAGAATACCACTCACTGCTCATGGACAGAGCAACTAGCATGCCCCTCTCTGGAGGTAAATAGTATTTACCTCGGTCTCTACTATTCTTTTACTATTTTTTAAATGCCTAGCACACAATAAAAAATTAGGAGATTCCAAAAAAGTAAGAAAATGTAGCCTGCATTAATAATCACCTTTTTTGCCTTTTAAATCCAATTTCATCATTTCTTGCCTACTCTGTGAAATGCATCTGAGCCTGTTAAATATTTCTTTGCTGGTTGGCACAATGTTGAACTTTGTCAGTAGAAGTCCTGGAATAACTGTGTGGGAGGAAAGAGCTTCGTTTCCGTATCCCAGTGTGCTAGCCCAGCAGGCTCCTGCAGTGCGCACCATTTCTCCGACACCTGGCTCCTGCTGCACAGGCAGCGTCCCCAGTGTCCTGCGCCTGAACACAAGGTGGACAGGAGCACCCCGCAACCAGCACATTCCTCCTGCATGCTCCCTCTGGTGGTTTTAGAGTTGAATACCTTTGGTGAGACACCCTTGTATAGAGCTTTTCTTGGCAGGGCAGATTTCTAGGAAGTTCTGGAGAGCAGATTTCCAGAAAGTTTTGGCAGTGAGGCATCGCAGCAGTTTCTCTGCCATTCAGTGAGTCACGGCCATGCTCTTTCCAACAGTGTAAACGCCAGATGGGGAGAGCACTCTCTCTTGGACACTCTCAGGCTATGAGTAGTGGCTTCTCCATATATCTGCTATTCTTATATTCTCTTCACTTCTTACTAGCTAATCCCTTATTACTCCAGTTCCCTGTTATAGTTATTAATTATTTATATTAATGTTCACGGTTCAAATTACTACGTAGATTCCCTCTCATGACTGAACACAAGGCTGATACAAAAGCCAAACCAAAACACACTTAATGTATGATTCCATGTATATGAAATAGAAGGATTAACAAAACTAATCTATGGTAGAAGTTTAAAAAAGGGTTGCCTCTTGGTTGGGGGCAGTGAGGAAGTTTAGATAGAAAGATGCATGAATAAAAACTTTTTTTAAATGAGAGAAATGTTCTATATCTTTTTAGTGGTAATAGTTACACAGATATATAAGGCTGTTAAAACTCATTGAAATGAACATTAATTTCTTTGCATTTGACTCCTTATTAGTTATACTACCCAAGAATTTGAAGTCAACATAGTTGCTCTGCTCCAGCCATATTCAGGTACAAATATACAGGTACAAGTGTACAGGCATAAAATAGGCAGAGTTGGTTTTAACCTGGGCTGAGGTTGCCAGACAAGAGCAACCAAGGGAGGGAGGTCAAGGGAGTTGAGGGTAGATGCAGGAGAGCAACTGTAATGGTGGGCTATGGGAATTCAGCTAGTTTGAGAGGTGAGGACAAGAATGCGCTCAGGGACATTGAAAAGGCAGTAAATGATAAGGTCCCAATGGAGTCAATGAATTAAGTTGCTGGCTACTAGAAGAAGTGAGCCAGAAAAACTAAAGGTGGTAGGTGGAGAGTAAAATGCCAGAAATTGACATTATAGAAAATTGTAGTTATTGGCAATAACAAGGTCTAGGGCAGTGACTCTTAATCCTGGCTGAACATTAAAGTTACCTTGGAAAACTGTTAAAAATAATATCCCAAGCCACACTCAGACTAACCAGAACAGAATATCTGGGAGCAAGTCCTAGGCATCTGTAGTTTTTCAAAGCTCCCCCGTTAATGCAGACGCACTGAGGGTTTAAAACATCTGCATAGGACATGCCACAGAAGTGAATGACTGGGGTAAAGGACAAGATCAGTAGAGAAGTCAAGAGGCCAGAATATCAGAAGACTCATCTGTATGGATGCTGAAATCATCAGTTACAACTGGGGTAGCAGGCGAGCAGCAGTGAGCCCAGAGGAAATCTAGAAGCAGCTACAAAAAGCAGAGAACATTTAATCCACCTAAGTAGGTGGAGCCACCACCTAACTCATCAGGCAATAGCGGTTTGAGTTAGAGGAAAAAGATAGTAACGTTTAGACAAGAATTAAAGATAAGAAGGAATTTTGCAGATGATGGACAGTGAACTCCAGAAGGCACAGGGGAAGGGTTTCATGATCATAAAGGGGTAAAAATTGAGATCAGACAAGAGAAATGAAGTAAAGAGAAGTCCAGACACAAATACCGGAGAATAAAGCAAGCTGCCATACTTTCTAACACTACATGAAAACAACAAAAGAAAAAGCTCTGTGAAGTTAGAGACAGTTTCCCTAATCCAGCCACATTCTAAAAGATTTTTTAAATTAATTTTAAGTAAAAGTGAGTCACAGAAAAGTATCAATGTCAATCCCATCAAAGTTGTTATAAGAGAAAATAAGGAGATTAACATCCCTACAGACAATGAGAGCATGCCAGAAAGACGTGCCCACATAACACATCAAAACTGTAACATGCTATTTCAAAATGAGCTAAAAGACCTTAAGAAAATGGCACAAGGCATGAAAGAACAGGTGTGAGAACTGCACAAATGAAAAGGAGATGACATTAACTCAGAAAAGAATTAAAAATAAAAGGAAAGAACCATTCCAGAAATGAAGACAAGAGTGAATAAAAGCAGATAATCCCTTAAGAAAAACAGAAGGTCAAAAGGAGGAAAATTTTATAACTCAAAGTGATAAAAAGGATTTGAGAGAAAGTGACAAATACTGAAGACAGGCAAAGAATACTGAACAAACAGATGAGAAGAATCCTTGAAGACAATCAAAGCAAGAAACAGAACATCAAAAACAATAATTAAAAAAAAAACTTTCCTAAAACAGAAAACATATTTCTAACTGCTTTTTGAAAGAGCACAACGTGTACCTAAGAATATCAACTCAGAATGCCCAAAATGATTTTACTATTACTATTACTAAACATTAAAGAATTACACACAAAAAAGGAAAAACTGGGGCCAGAAAGGGGAAAATAAAAAACTATACAGACAAGAAGAGTCCAAGAAATAAGAGATAAACTGGCAGTAGTGGGTTTCTTGTGACATAAAAGGGATAAAGTGTATAATGAGATTAGACCTGATCATCTCAGGGGGCACAAGGGTAGCAGGACTGTTTAGGAGATAAAGAATCAGTTACTAATGAAGAAAGGAGAACAGACTAGCATCAGATTTATCTACTGCACAAGAAACTTAATGACAGTGGTATAAAGTGTATATGCTATATAGGAAAAACAGAATTAAAATTCAAGAACACTATATCCGGCCAAGATAGCATTCACCGATGAAGATAAAAGATAGGCATCTTCAATCAAGCAAGGATTCAGAATTTATACCGCATACACTCTGAGGAAATTACTACGGAACTTTATAAAATGCTTTTCTGGCATCTATTAAGACAGGCAGTGGTCGCAGGGTTATAGCGGGTAGCACCGATATGGCGAAACCCAGGAACAGTGTCATACACAACCAGCCCTAAAAATGGCTTCAAGAAGCTTCGGTCCTAAGGAGTGCATATTTTGGCAACAGGCACAACAAGAAAAGCCTCAAAAAGATTCAGGCCCATGTTTCAAAGGCAATGAGCTCCTGTACAGGGGCCAACAAGGTGCTCATTAAGCTTAAAGTAATCAAATAAGAGATCTTAAAAAGTGCCAGCCCTAAATGGAACGGGCTCATCCATACCATCCATTTCTGTCTCTGGAAGTGTGTTTATTTCCACACTGTGAAGGTACCAGGTTTTGGCAACCAAAGGCCAGTAGTACCCCAATATAAAGTTCCCCAACTCACCCCAAAAGAGAAAAATAATCATATAGTTTTTATCTTGTAATATGTTAATAAATTATGTTAATATTTAACTGTCCTGACTTCCTAGAATAAACTACTTGATCATGAGGTGCTGTCTTTTAAATACACTGCTGGATTTATTTTGCTAATATTTTATTTAGAATGTTCGCTTTTCCTGTCATTAGTACGAGTTGACTAATGTTGTAATGAGTATCTAGGACACAGAATTCTGAATTAAAATTTTAGCTTTTATTTAAGAAAGAATATAAATGTACACCTTCAACTGAAAGACTACTGTAGTAAAAGTAACTACTATACACATTCAGTATTTAAGTGAATGATGTAATATGTTGATAAACTGCATAAAAATCTAATTTTACCAACATAAGTAATCTAACTTAACTCATATTCCTTAAACACAAATGTGTCTGTATAATAAACTAATATACAAAATCAAGGGATTATTTTTCACATAACAATGATCTTTTTATGTAAAATATGAATGACTGATACCTGAGCAAACAAAGAAAAATGTTCTCTTACATGCTGTGATCCAAGCCTCTCTGCTTGGGATACCTTTTCTAAGAAAAAGGAACAGAATCAAACAATACACTTTGTCAGAAACCGACTCAGAATTAGATATAATATGGGTGTCATAAGGAGGTACAACAGAACCCTCTGTCAGATAAATCACTACTAAGGCAAAATGGCCAATCTTTTCTCAATAAATAGACAGAAGCAATTATGCCCTGCAGAGGCCTTCAACAGACATGGCTGGTCTCTCTCCAACTCATGACATTTAATGAACATTTAATGGGCACAGACTATGTAATAGACTGAGCACTAGTAAACTTTATCTGTAAAGAGCTAGATAATAAATACATATTTAGGCTTTTGGGCCATATGGTCTCAATTGCAATTATCCAGGTCTGCTGCTGTACCCAGAACACAGCCATAGCCAATATGTAAATGAATAAGCATGGCTATATCCCAATAAAACTTTCTTTATGGCCACTGAAACGTGAATTTCCTACAATTTTCACATGTCACAAAGCATTATTCTTCTTTTGATATTTTTTCAACCATTTAAAAATGTAAAAACTATTCGTAGCTTGCAGGCCATATCAAAACAGATGCTGGGCTGCATTTGGCCCATATGCTGTAGTTTGCAAACTCCTGCAATATACACTGAAATAATTCGGCTAAAGTTCATACAGAGAACATTCTAACCTTCCTCCCTTCACCCTAGTAAATATCAAAAAATAATAAAATCTAGTTTAACTCTAGAGTTACTTTCAATTATGGTCCAGGAGCTACCCTGAAGAATATTCTAGATAAAGTGTGTATATTTTTCTGCACATACTTCCTGATGGCTAGAATGTTCTCCAATTCCACAATAAGAGATGCGATTTCAAAGGCATAACTCAGATAACTGTGAACAATCTTTATTCAATAAGTAGATACTGACACCTACTATGTACTAACTATGCTGTTGCTGAAAATAAAAGATGAAAAGCCACTGTGCCTGCTTTCAAGGAGCTCCTACGCTAGTGATAAGACATATAAGTACCATATTTTTCACTCTATAAGACGCACCTGACCCTAAGACGCACCTAGGTTTAGAGGAGGAAAACAAGAAGAAAAAAAAATTCTGAACCAAATGGTGTATTAAAATATTTAATAAAATATAACAGAACAATATTTGAACCATGTAAAGTGAACAGCGTCAACAGTGGTATTAAGAACTATAATCACTGTCATTAACAAATGAAGCTCAGGTGCTCACAATCACTGATATCACTTTCTTCGCTATCTTCATACTGACCAGACGCCCGGAGATTCAGCAGTAAAGTGGGACATTTAAGCATCCCCAGGGGTTTTGCGTGGGCCCACCGCTTCATCGCCACCGCTGACAGTTTAGGTAATACACATCACGGTCTGTGACGCAATATTTGCTTCATAAGACACAGAGACATTTCCCCCCCATTTTGGGGGCGGGGGGAGTGCATCTTATGGAGCGAAAAATACGGTAATTAAAATGTGACGTGACAACTACTATAATGTTCATATTTAACAGGTGCAATGGGAGAATAGATAGAAAATGCCCAAGTCCATTCAGGAAGGTAGGCAAACCTTCACCCAAAAGATACAAGTTGAGCCAAGACATAAAGGCTGAGGAATAGTCTGCACAGAGAGCAAGAGAAAGCAGTGGAGTAATCCATGCAAAGAAAATTTCCTATATAAGGCATAGAAAGGTAAGAGAATATTACATATTGAAAGACCCACAATATTATTATTATTATTATGTTGAAGCATAATTCTGAAGAGTGGCAATGAGTCTACAGAGAAAAAGCAGGGATCAGATTATGAAGGACCTCACATGGTTTGCTAAGGAGTTTCCATTTTATCAACTAAGTGATAAGGAGCCACAGCAAGATTCTGAAGAAAAGAGTGGCATGATCAGATGACCATGTTAGAAAGATCACTCTGGGGGCAAAGTACTGTGAAAATTAATAAACAGAATCCTCATTTAAAACGGAGTCAGGAGGCTAAAGAGAGACATCTCATGCAGGAGTCACTCCACACACATTAATGACCCCAACAGGAAGAGACATACCTTGCATCTCCATTACTAGAATACCTCAGAAGGATGAAGAAAATATTCCTCTTTGCCCAGTAACAGTTCAGCCAATGAGAGACTGCCGTAACTTGGCCAATGAAAAGTCACTATACGTCAAACTTTCAGTTTCCTCCAATGGACTCCTCCTCTACAACAGCCCCTCCCCAGTCCATAAAAGAGCATTCCTCCCCTTTGTTTCTCTGGATTTGCGTGTGGTTTGCCAGTAGATTACACATACCCAATTGCAATTCTTTACTCTTCCCAGTAAACACGGTCTGTCGGTTTAATGTCAACAGTACCTCTGAAAGACAGGTACATAAATTTGACATAAACAGTAAAGATGTTCACTGGGCAATCAGATTTAAAAAAACACAACAATGAGATTATTTCCTATAATGCAACTACTTAGTTTAAATGACTGACATTAGAATTTCTCAAGTTCTGTTTTTCTTGTTTTGTTTTTTTTAAAGGAGTTTGGAAGATAGGCTATACCATGCACTGAATAAAGACAGAAACAGATATTGTAAGAGTGTGATCAAGACTAACACCAACTTAATTCTTAGGCGTCTTAAACTTACTTTCAACTATTGTTTATCTTCAACTAATCAATAGGAGCTGAACATAGCATATTTTTGTAATGTATGGTCCATAAAAAAATACTAGCTGATACTTTTAACATCCACAAACACAGCTGTCAAACAATTTATAAAGATTTTTTAAAATAAAAGTGGCCTAACAAAAGAAATTTGTTTCCATTAATAATTATGGCATCATAATTACTTACCTATTAGAACTTTCTGGAATAAAAAAGATCCCTATCAGAAACTTTTTCCACAACCGTATACTCAATCTGCTCTAGCCTTCTAAAACTCAAAAGCAAATTTCTTGTTCATTATTGAATATTACCTTGAATCTTAAACACTAAAGATAAAATATCCTCTAAAAGAAAAGACTAAGTTTCAATTCATTCAGAGGGAAAAAAAATGTCCAAATAATTAAATTAGCTTCCAAGCTATTTTATAACATTTGTTACCTTGCCCGGACTAGTGATAGAAAAATAAACAGCATTCTGCAAGTTTATTCTAGCTCCTTGAAATAAAATATGGGTACCACCAGTAAAAATATTCCAGCTAACATTGATGACTCTGTGTTAATACAACCTAATATAATTGGATACAATCCAATATAATTACCTTATAACTAATCAATATCAACTACACTAATATTCTCCTTTTGGAACTACTGATTTAGTATATTCCTTTCCAGGCCTACTCCCACCTCCATTCAAAATATTGCACATACAATAAATTCAAAAAATACTGAAAGAGCAAAGATATTTACGGGGAAGTGGGGGAAGCTAGAAAGCTCGCTAAGAACAGTCAAGAATCAGTGATGAAAGAGGGAAATAATCTAATGTTTAACAATGTTAGTAAAACATTATAAAGATGTAAAACAACAAATCAGGTTTTATAAGTATGCTAAAATGAACTATCAACCAATAGAGACAGAGGACAATTTATTAAAGTATATGAACATTATCGTGAATGCCTTAGCCATAATCTGTAGATTATATTGAATTTCCTTACGAACAAATGTATATAAAAATGAAGGAAGTGTTTGATTTCATGAGATATGTGATTTACAGAATGGCAGAAAGTTTGGTTAAGAGAAGAAAATAACTGTTATAACTGTAGGAGGTGACATCCCATTTCTTAAACTGGGTAGAAGATATATGAGTGTTGGCTGTACCATAATTCTTTACACTTTATACATTTTAAAATATTATTTCATATGTAGTCAATATCTATAAAACAATGTTTAAATGTGAGAAAAATCTGAGCAAGCAATTGCTGATAGAAGAGGTAAAATATTCATATGTATCCAATCCATTTTTGTTAATTACTTTTAAAAATAAAATAGAGCTCATAAAAATATGAGTAGGTAGGGGAAAAAAGGATAATTCTTCCTTAATTTTTCCAGAGAAAATTAGCAGGAAAGGTTTACTGGTGATGGTATATACCCACGCACACATGTCCAACTACTTGAAGGCAACTTTCTACTTCTAAAGTTTTCCCCAAAGCCAAAATCCATCACAAATATTTCCTTAACCACATAAAAAGTACTGATACGCCTCTACTCATAATCCCAGAAATAAATTACAAAAATAAATTCCTAAAGAGAAATGTTCATACTGTATTTTCTGTTGTTGTTTATTTGTAGGCTTAACACTTATATGTCTTACTAGTTACTTAGGTTTACCCACACCTGTAATATTTGCTTTATGATGGGCACCTGCACTTTACTGATGTATGTCAATACTAATTTGATTGAAGGGCTAGAAAGTACACTGGTGAAGAGCAGAGTCGGGAGCCCAAGTTCCCAAATTAAACCTCAGCTCTTCCACTTGCTAGCTAACTAATGTTGGGCAAGTTATTTAACCTCTGTGTTTCAGTTTCTCAAGTGTAAAGTAGAAATAACAGTATATATGCCTCACTGGGTGTTCAAACTGATTAAAACATGTATAACAGAACTGGCACGTAACAGGTGTAATGTAAGAATGAGGTGTTACTACTGGTCCTACTATTAACAATAGTACTGCACCATCTTCCCAAACACACTGAAAATACATTCAGAAATCTGAACTCTTGACTAAAATTAGATGCTATTCAAAACAGACATTAAGTCTGAAGGCTAATTAACAGCAAGTTTAAAGCCCTGAAGAGAACTGGTGATTAATAAACCGACAAAAGCACTCTATGAAGAACAATCTGAGAGCCGTTTCCCTAAGTGCAACTATCAATTTCTTCCCTTACACAAGGGGGCAGTGATCACAAGAAAAGCAGGGGACTCTGCAACACCGCTTCCTACAGACAGTAGGGGGTGGCAGTACATATGGCTTACAGTCAGAACAAAACAGGAAGATCCAACAGAACTGCTCTTTATTCTCCTCGGGCCCTCTCTTCTCTGCTTTAGCTCCAACACAGCTTCTAGGTGAGGGACAGATCTACAGAAGAAACCCAAACCCCAAATTAATCCTCAAGAAAAATCCAGTCGTGTCTTTGAAGTAAATGATTCATCAATGGCTGAATTTGGATCCAGGAAGAAGCCAATCAGTATAAATTTTCGGATTATCTGGCAAATTACTGACTGTTCTTAATATGACAACATTCAGGCAAGTAATTCAATTTATCTACAAGAATGACAACATAAAACACTAAGATCTCTCAACAATTAACTATATCCTAATGAACACACTCAGATGTGTCTGCTTGTTTCATAGCAGACACTCACTGAATGTATATCTATAAGTTATATTAAATAGCTCATGTCTTTTGTTACTTCTGCAAGAATTGTTCTGACAATTCTTTCAAAACACAGATGTTCTTAAATAGAAGTCACAGTGTTCTGCAGCATGTGGGTAATATCTATATATATCTGGGGAGAGAGAGAGAGATTGATTTAATATTCCATTTTTTCTGCTCACATTCTTAAGATGATCTACCTAGCAAATGCTGCAAGAAGCACTCCCCTGACAGGATCCATGTTGTTGCTTTTCCTGCCACATTCACTGCATACAATGTTTCCCCCTATTCTGCCACAACACCAGGAACATACACAAATATATCGCTACTGCCATTCACTGGAATTAACCATTGCAACAGCTTTGGACCCCAGCCCCTCAAAACGCCTGAAAATTTATCCCTTTTGTTCACCATATTGTTTTGTTTTCCTGATTACAGATATTTTCACCTGTGTAAAAATGAAGAAAGAGACACACATGAAAAAAATTTCCCTTTGCCTAGTGATCTTCAACTCAGAATTACGGTCAAGACATGGGGGTTTCTTTTTTTTTTTTTTTCTTTTCCAGGAAAGGAGCAGAGAGTGAAAGAGACCCAAACACCAAATCTTCATGTCAATTATCGTTATGTTTCGTGAAAAACATTTTAAACATTCCACACCTTAGACAGAAGACAGGATACAATTGTAACACTGCTCTACATGCTGGTGTCAAAACCTGGAATTATTTTAGCCCTATTTTTTCTTTCCCATCTCACAACCAGACACAGTTTGCTTTTTCTTTTTTCTTTCACGTGGGTACTAACCTTATCTCAAAAAAATTGCATATCATAGCTCGTCTCTATTTCCTGTGATAAAATATCTAGCAATGAGCCTTATTAATCCTTTCTTATATTATGCCTCCTTTCCCGGGGGAATAATTAATATCACTAATAACACTTCTATGATGAATTTCAACGCCACACAGGCCAACCCACCCTGTACCTTACCTGGCACATCTCACAACTA
The DNA here is from genome assembly GCF_987537825.1 of Furipterus horrens. Lineage (NCBI taxonomy): Eukaryota > Metazoa > Chordata > Mammalia > Chiroptera > Furipteridae > Furipterus > Furipterus horrens. The sequence goes on from NW_028327181.1 coordinate 89,415,337, forward strand.
CTTTTATGCTGCATTCTGGGGGCACATTTTGCCACTCGTTCTGCACCACATTCCCTGCCACGTTTAGCAATCTGCCTAACATCTAATTCTGGGTCCCCGTCATCAGGAGTCTCTCTCGATAACAAATTCCATGACATCTTCGGTGACATCGAAGTGACCGACCCCGGACCCATCTGAAGCCACCCCAAGTGCCAGCCACATTTGGGGCCAACCTTCCCCACGCCTCGGACACCGGAGACACTTCGCTGCTCATTTCACTGTCTCCCCGCTCGCCCCCGCCCCTCTCCCTGGAGTCAAGGCGTTGGAGGCGAACGCCCCTGTCACTTAAGCGACCCTTCCTTCCCCGTTCCCCCGGGTCTCTTACCTCTGGCTCTGAGGGGATCGCTGCACCTCGGGGTCAAGCCCCAGTCCCCGGGGTCTTCTAGGAAGACCGCGCCGCCCGCCGGCGCCGCCCGTGATTCTCAGAGCACCTCGCTGCGCTCCGACGCCCGCGGTGGGGCTGCGCCTCGGGAAGGCGCAGCGGGGCCTCGCGGATCGCGAGCGCAGCCCGCGGCGATCCTCCTGTCAGCGACGCGGGTGCAGGTTCTCGCCCCTTGGCGCGGCGGCGGCGGCGGCGGCAGCTGCGGCGGCAGGCGCCTCGCTCCGCCTCGCGCTCGGCTCAGCCGGGAGGTGAGCGCGAGGGGGATGGGAACGGGGGCGGGCCGCCCGGAGGAGGCGCAGAGGGCGGCGGCGGCTGGAGTGCAGCGCTAGCGGCCCCGGGCGCAGCGCTTCGGAGAGATCGCAGCTTCCCCCACCGGGCAGGCAGCTCGCGTGAGGCGGCTGTGCCACCGGGCCCCGCCGGAGCAACGCGCCCAGCACCCCGCGCCCGATCGGCCGCTCGCTAGCGCCGCCGCCGCGCCGGGGGCGTCGCACCCTCGGAGGCCGCCTGCAGCCCCGCCCCCTCCCGGCCGGGGTGGGGAGGAGCGCGAGCGCGGAGGGAGAGCGCGTGCGTGGGGGCGCGTGCGTGGTGGAGCGCGCGCACCCCCGCCCCCGCCCCCTCCACAGTTGGGGGGTGGGGAGTGACTGGGAGAGGGAGTGAAGACCGATCACTTCTGGGCGCGGAGAGGTCGGGCCCTGACTCCGGGGCTCTGTGCGGTCTGGGCATTTCTTGTTCCCTAAGGGGGTCTTCGACTAGTGGGGTCGATGGCATCGAGTGGGGAAAAGGGGAGGAAGCTCAATAGCAGACAAGGCCCTAAATAGTCGGCTCCGCCCCCAGGGGTGATGTCACTCTTGAGGTGCTGCTGCTGTCACGTGCGCCCACTTCTGGGCCAGCACGTTCCTATAGATTTCCCCCACTTTGGTCACCTTATACACCTATCAGTCCCTACAGATGTCGGTTATTCTTCACCTGGGGCCAATTCTGATCTGCAGACTACTTCAGAATGCCTCAGTTGACTATAATGGAAATCAAAATAAAATGGAAAACCAGCGCGGGGGGCAGGGGGCGGGGAGAATGGGAGACTATATTATCTAAAATTGCTGAAAATCCACCCACCACAGCTAGAGAGCCTGAGGTGTAATTATGAAGCTGTTTCTGTCACTGCCAGGTTGGACAAGAAGTAATGTGGTTTGGAGAACTAGTCGGCAAGGCACGGAAAGTCACCACATTAAAGCCTCCTTGAAGGTCATATTTCCCCCCAGTACTCTGCACCCAGATCTTCTTCCCCTTTACTCTTCCTTTTGCTTGCATCATAAAACAGCAGGTCAACTGTGGAAGCTATCCGAACATAAATTTTTCTTCGTGTGCTGTAAGATGATGCAAAGCAATCACTATTACATGCTCTGCCTGACTCGTCGTCGTCGGCAGCCGTCCGTCTCGAGAGACGATGGTGTAGCTTCTTAAGAGTCCATCTGCACCGCCGAGAATGGCTGTGCAGTCCGACTCGGGAGTGACATGGTAGTATCTGTCTCCTCCCATGTTGAATCGACATCTTGCGATGACGCTGAAGCTACAGAGCCTGGGCAGGGTGATATGGAGGGTCTGCTGTTGCCCATGCAGCAGACCCCCCCTCTCTTCGCAGCTGAAGGGTCCAAGGGAAAGACGGAGTCAGTACAGCTTGGCTTCAGGTGCGCCGCAGGAGTTGCCCGTGTTGACTACAACGTCAAACCGCCTTAGGGACTCCGGCTCCGGATTTTCTGTCGGGGTTTACTCCCTTAGCCTTTTCCCCTGAAGAGGTATGCCGCAAGGCAGCGGAGGTTTTTTGGAGTCAGAGTTTTCCTTCTCTGATGTGCCCTGACTGGAAGATCGAACCAGCGACACTTAGCTCGCAGGCCGACGCTCAATCCACTGAGCTAAACCAGCCAGGGCTCTGCCTGACTAGTCTTTCCCTAAACTGAGACGACCTCTCGCGGTCATCCATTTCTTGGTGAGACGCCATGATTGGCAATGGACACACCAGATTACTTCAACTAGGGAACCTGGGTCTAGCGTCTCTTAAGAGAGGTTGGTTGGTTGGTTGGTTTGGTAACAGCCCTTTGAATCAACTTCATCCAGGAGTTTCTTTGGCTTATCAAAGTTAATACTCATTTTGGAATAATACAAGAAATTAAATATGAAGCGATTTCCAAAAATCTCTACAGTGTGTCCTTGAAAAGTTAGAGCTGGAGCAGCTTTGAACACTACAGCTAAAATGGCAAGGGGAAGGAGTGGTATACGTGATCTTTGGGTGGTAACTTCAAAAAGTTAGATCGCTAAATAAAACCCATCTGTTTATGGTGATAGTGGCAGAGCAGTGATTACTTATGGGGGAATCGACTGAGAGAGGGCAGGAGGGAGCCGTCTAGGTTGACGCAGATATTCGCTGTCTTGATCTAGTTATTGATTACAACGGTTAATGTACGTGCGAAAAGATTTGTGGGTGTTACTGTATCTCAGTTTCCGTGTGTGTGTTTTAATTGCATCACACCAAAAGATGTTACAGTGTCATCGTGATTGGAGTTAGGAGACCTGGGTTTGAATCTCAGTGGCACCTACCACTTAATATCAGCTTTGTGACCTTGAGCAAGTCTCTGAACCTTCTTTGCTTCAACTATCTAATGTGGGTGATGACACTTCAGAGAACAGTTGTAAAGATTAAATGAAATTATTTGAAAAAAGTACTTAGCCCAGAGCCTAGTATATAATAAGTGCTCAGGAAACAGTGGCTATTATGTTATTCGTCTTGCACTCCAATTTACTCTATTTAATTCTCCTTTGCTCTTTTTTTATTTATTTTAAAGATTACTTTGTATCTAAGCCTTGCCTGTGAGTTTCACTGAGGCTAATAACATTCCTTCCCTTAGGAATCAACAAAAAATAGTCAGGGTGTAACTGTTGATTTTCAAACTAGTTCAGGTGGCAGCATTTAGAAATTATGGTGCTCATTGTGGAACACCATGAAATATTGATAGATTTAACTCTGCCATATGGACCTGATACAACTTTACCAGCACTGAATCTGACTACATTATGTTTATGCAGATCTCCACATATAAAGAATAATGTATTTTTTAAAAATATATTATGTCTATGATTTTCCTTTAAAATTTGTTTGTAACTTCTCACAAGGTAAAAGTACCAAAAGTTGAATAACAATGCACAAAATGAAAACTTTTAAATTCATTTTTTCTTGAAATTAGGAAAATAAAAACATACCAGTAATTGTTCAATTTTAGCAGCAGCGCTCTTTATTGGATTTTCCCACAGTCAGCTCTAATAGCTGTGACCCACAGGGTTCCTCGTTCTGATGAAGTGAGTAACTCTGACTCACTACCCTCCTCATACTTCTAAAGATCAGTCTCCACTTCCATTGGCTGGCCTTTCCCAAACCCCAAGTTCACCCTGGGCAGTGGCATTGCCCACTGCAATGAACTCACTGTCTCACTGTGCTGATCACCTAACAGGATTCTAATCAGCTAGTTCTCCTCCAGGTAATTCTGCTATAACTTAAACTTGGAAACATGATGAATGCTATGTAAGAACCTGCAAATAATTGTCCATAAAGTAGTCCAACCTTACCCTATACTTCCCAACTTTTCAGTGCCATGTATACCATTCAAAATGCCCTTTCTTGGTCTATCAACTCTGCACAATCACTCACCTGTACATATCTTCCCCTAGCACCTTTAAGTCTCTTAGGTAAACCATCAAGCCTACCTTTTTCTACCTTTTCTCTCAATTCTTACCCTACTGAATAAAGAGCAATAATGTCTACAACGGATCAATTGCCCACAGGCTTTAAATACTTTACTAAATGCCTTATCTATATTTCTGGGTTGGCCAAAAAGTCTGTTTAGTTTTTTCCATAAAATAAAAGACACATTTTTAATTTTCACCAGTAACTATTGATGTGGATATTTTGAGTATGTTGACTATCTCTTGCTATTGGAGTCTAGTGAATAGAGGCCAGGGGTGCTGCTAAACATCTTCCAATGCATAAGACAGCCCCACAGCAAAGAACTATTTGGCCAAAATGTCTACAGCACCAAGAAACTTCGCAAACCACTTTCGACATGTTCAGTCACAGCACCTTCTTCATCCACTGCACAAGTATTTTTTTACATTTCAGTCACATTTTTACCTTTCTTGAAATAATAAAGCATAATACACCAAAAATTGTATTTTCTTCCATTTTCAATATTAAAATGGCTACACAAAAATTCACCAATTTTGTAAGTATTTTAAAAATTCAGGCTGATATGACAGCTATCACAATGCAATCTAACAAAACTGTTTCAAATGAAATTAAAGACAACTAAGCACTACTAGAGCCATCTTATGGAAAAAGTAACAAACTTTAACCAACTCAATACCTCACTTAATTCTCACAACATCCCATCAGGTAAGTATTATTCTCTCAGTTTTTTAGATGACAGTGGAAAAAGAGCCTCTGAGAGGTTAAAGGACCAGGTCAAGTTCACACTGAATGGCAAGCAGAGCGACAATCTGAACCCGAACATGAACTTTATTCTGTATCAGTTATCCTCAGGATAATGCTACATAAAATGTAAATGAGAACACAGAATGCCTCTTTTTAAAAATGTGAACTATGTTTCACAATGAAAATATTTCTGAAAAGTTGATGTAAAGGAGATTTTTCTGATGGGTAGTTCCTCATAATCCCATTTCTTTTTATCTTCAACTGGTGACTTATAACTTGATAGCTTCAACATTTTCCCCACCAACTCTCACCTCAGCCTTTTGATGAATATTTAATGATTTCTAGATTAACACTTAAAAACATAGAGGACCTATTATTTAAAAATACATTTCTAATAAATCTCTTTTTTTGGTAAGTGAAAAATTCATGTATAGTGGGAGTAAGCAAAACTCCATATATTTTTACATGGACATTTATAAATGCTTGGCAAGTATTTGTACCTATTGTATGCATATAACTGGCTCATTTAATTAATTTGAGAGAAGCCTTGTCTATTGGGGAAACTAAATGCTTAAAACATTTAAATATAATACAACACTATAGAATTAGGTGTCAACATGAGTAAAACAGTAAGTTCTGTAACAATTTGTAAGGCAAAGTTTGACAAGGATGGCATGGGACTGCTATTTGAGGAAAGTAGGGAAAATATTTAGATGGACAGAAGGAAGGACTATTCTGGGAAGGGCCCTAGAGAATCAACAAACATTCAGAGCAATAATAAGCATAACAACTCTTAGGACAAAGAATGACCTAAGCCTTTCTTAAGAAAGGCAATCATTGGTGTGAATTACAAATAGACATGTTGCAAGTCTTAAAAAAAACAAAACAAGCAAACAAACAAATAAAAAACAGACCAGTGAGTAACAGTGTGGATGCACAGAAGAGTATTTCCTAATCAAGAGATTAAAAAAACATCAGTAAGTGGTTGGAAAGGTGGGCCAGGATCAACCTGCAGGGGGTTCTTAACAATTTGAAACTATGAAAATAAATTAATTTACCATAAAAATTAGACACCTTAGTTTATGGGATGGACCTTGAGAAACACCTTTATTTGAGGAAAAGGGATGTGAACAAAGAAGACAGAGAAGCACAGGCAGAAAGCACATCTGATTTAGACAGAGACCTCTTTCTCTCTTCGCTACAGAGTTTAAAGCTACATACTTAGTATCGATAATGTAAATGTTATCAAAGACATTTGGACTGGAAAAGGGGGGTAACTAAAATTCCATCTGGAACTCCCTATAGGTGGACCCCTACTTTATTTCATACCCATTCCTACCCAGTTTCTTACTTAATAAGTTGCTGGTAACACACACAAATGTTGATTATGAAAAAATCAAATGCACTGCATATTACAAGAGCATTTTCCCCAGAGAGCTGAAAAATAGTATTCAATTCCTAATTGCAGCTCACCTTTAAGACATAATCCTTGATAAAGTATTTCTAACATGTATTATCTTTTCTAATTTTGTCTGGTAGTATCTATGTGACCAAGGCTAGAGTCACTGCTTTGTATTATTGGGCTAGCCCAAAAGTTCACTTGCTTTTGTTTCCCCTAAGATGGCTCTAGTAACTTCATTCAAAACAATTTTGTTAGATTGTGTTATGACAGCTGTCATATCAGCATGCATTTTTTAAAAAGTATCAAAATCGGTAAATTTTTGTGTAGCGATTTTAATATTGAAAGTGGGGAAAAATGCAACATTTTCAGCATATTATGCTGTATTTATTTCAAAAAAGGAAACACAACTGAAATATAGAAAAAGATTTGTGCAGTGTATGCAGAAGGTGCTGTGACTGATCAAACATGTCAAAAATTTGCAAAGTTTTGTGCTGGAGATTTCTCACTGGACAATGCTCCATGGGCAGGTAGACCATTTAAAGTTGGTAACAATCAAATAGAGACATTAGTTGAGAACAGTCAATGTTATACCACATGGAGATAACCGACATACTCAAAATATCCAAATCAATAAAGTTATTGGTGAAAATGAAAAATGCTTTTCATTTCACAGAAAAAAAACAGACAGGCTTTTTGGCCAACCCCGTATATCGCTAACAACTCCATCTTTGCTCAGATGTACGTATTAAGTTTAGGAAAACTATGCTTACTGATAATATCAGCATTTTCAATTTTCCACTTTCTACTCATATGTATAAATAGTGGGAAAAGTGTAATAAACTGATCAAATAATTGCATGAACAAATTTCAAAAAATGGTGATGCTGCTGAAAATAAACTGTTGACTGGTAGGTTATGCCACTGTGTAAAAGCTTAAAATGTTCATTCATTAGCAAATCCATGAATGTCACAACTCAGTGTATTAAAAAAATGACTGAGGAATGGCATTGTATAAGAAAGTTTAAGTTGATCTCAAGTTGAAACCACAAACATTGATGTCCACCTACTTTGTACTTTTCTCCCCCCAAGGGCGACATGCTAAAAAATCACAACTCTGTCATCACCAAGGGCATTTATTGTGCCCATATACAAAGATGATTAGATGATCCCACTGGTCTGCCACTAATAAGACATGATGTTTAAGTTGATTCCCTAATATAGTTTTTATTGAACCTGCCCTATCCCCTCACTCAAAGCACCTAAATAATAACCAGGTAGTTAATACATATTAGGAGGGCCAATCAGCAGCAAAGGGAGAATGGCCATTACAGAAAACGACTACACAATCATGGTGCAGCACTGTAGCCCTTATCAATCAGCCATGAGTAAAAGTAAAGGTAAGAATATGTGTGAATTACCTTTGTTTCCTTTCATATAATGGAACGCACTTAATTTCTTTGTACCAGAAAGAGGACTTAGACAAGAAATGATTTTTTAGTATAAGGGAATTATAGCTTTGTTGATGTGAAATGTAGAGGTTTTCATTATTGAGAAGAGATGGGAGGAAGACAAGGTAGAGGAAATGAAGATCTAGATTGGACCTTAAACCACCCATCTGAAGCTCAGTGAACAGTTTCTCTAGGTTAGTCGACCCAGCCTGAAACACAATGTCAAAGGAACAAAAGAAAGTAGAGAATCAGAATTCAGTAGAGGAAAAGGAAAAGGAACGCTTTAATGTTATGTTACCAACCTAATTGTAATGAAACTTCATTTATGTGGAACTTGGCTATCTGGCAGTCTCATCTATTTGAAGCACAGCAAAGTAGCAAGAAATAAAGGAGACGGGACAAGACCTCTGCAGAACCAAATAGAGATCACCAGAGTCCATGCCCTAAAGACCCTGCCTACAACTCCTAAATAGTCACTGAAGCCCTTCCTCAGAGGCTATTAATTTTTATTTGGATGCTATTTTAAATGGCCTGGCAATCTGGTTTCCAAACTCATAAAAAACTGAAAGCAGTAAACTAGAGGGGGGGAAAGGAACTATCACACACAGTCATGCAGATAGCAGTGAGAAGTGAAAGCTGAAAGTCTGTAAGCCAGGCAGAGATGAAAAAAAGGCATAAAAATTGACTTAATGATAAAAAAAAAAAAAAAAAAGCACAGCAATTTTGTGCCTTGAGCAGAGGGGAAAACAGTTCTACCTGCTTCTATAGGCCTTGGTGAAGAACTGTTAAAAACTGAGTCTATATTAATCCTGAGTAATCAAGAAAATTAAATTAAATTCAGTATAAATACATCCCCTGAATTATGCAGCACTCAACTTCATGTAAATAGTTTCATAAAGCACGTAGTAAAATTTTGAAGAGGCGTACATATGAACAGCATGAAGTAAGCATGCAAGGCCAGAAGTTGCAGGTACAAAGAGATAATGACCTCCCCATATAACGGTGTTTGTTCCCACGCAGATCCCCACTGCATCAGCTCATTATAACACTGCTATTTGTTTATTCCTCATTTTATAACTTTCTAATCTTGTCCCAAAAGTGGCTAAGTGATAGGAAGAATGCAGGACCAGTTTGGAAGAGCAAGTAATTAAAATTTTAAACAAGTATGAAGGTGTTTTCCCAATGTACCCTAATTGTGTATTATCTAAGGCCTTTCTGGAAATATCTGTATTATGAATTAGAGAAATATTATTTAGAGAAATATATTTTAAGGAATAATCCAAAATAGAACAAATATTTATGCATAAAGATATTCATCACAGTAATATTCATAAAATTTATAAAATTTAACAAAAAATGGAAGTGATTATGCAACCATAAGACCTATATTTTCATTAGAAAAACTGACATAATATTAAGTTAAAAAATAGGATACAGACTTGTATTTGCATCATAATCTCAACAAGGTACAAAATACATAACAAGAAGGTGGGATGAGAAGATCTCATTAAGAGCCACAAGCATTTTTTAAAACCTAGGAACAAACTATATGTCCAATACCCACACAAAGAAAACTATAAATATTTAATGAAAGAAATAAACAAAACTGAATAAATGAAAAAGGTATATTGGGACTATATTCGAAGAAACCCCAAAACACTAATTCAAAAAAATATATGCACCCCTATGTTCATTGCAGCATTATTCACAATCACCAAGATTAGGAAGCAGCCCAAGTGTCCATCAGCAAATGAGTGGATAAAACAGCTGTGGTACATTTACAAAATGGAATACTGCTCAGCTGTAAAAGAGAAGGAAATCTTACCCTTTGCAAAACGGCGTGGATGGACCTGGAGAGTATTATGTTGAGTGAAGGTTAAAAGGGATAAATGGTGATGAAGGAGACTTGACTTGCAGTGGTGAACACACAACACAGTATACAGCTGATGTATTGTGGAATTGTACACCAATGTCACCCCAATAAATTTAATAAATTAAAATAAAGGGGAAAAAAAAGAAGAAACGAAACAGCACACCATGTTCCCTAATGGGAAGACTCAATATTGTAAAGATGCCATTCTGCCCAAATAATTTACAAATTTAGTGTAATTCTAATCAAAATTACAACATGATGAACTAAATTGACATGCTAATTCTAAAATTTTTCTGGAAGAATACATACTTAAGAGTGGGTAAGACTTTTTAAAAAAGGTATAATGAGGCCTCTTCCTACCAGGTATTAAAACATATTATACAACCATAGTAATTAAAGTGTGATGTTGGCTTATAGAAATAGAAAAATAGATTAATGAAAGCAAATAGCTCATCAGCTATGGACAGAAACATATATGGGAGCATTTCAAATAATTGAGAATAGATGTTGGAACAACTGGTTATCCATTTAGGAAAAAAAAAAGATATATCTCTTACATTACAACATTTAAAAATAAATTAATTAACTTTCTCTCCCTTGGGACTGGCATAGCCAGAGCTAAGCAGGCACCATGCAGCAGGGGTGGGGCTGGGAAAACAATCAGCGTGGCAGAGAGATGTGATATGTGCATGGGGTATCTGGCAAATGAGAGGAAAGATGGGGAATGGGGAGAGCAGGTTTCCCTCTGTCAGAGAATGGAGTTACAAATATGGAAAGTGAGAACACTGAAGTGAATTGTGATGTTGGATTGGAGAAATCAGTGTGAACTCAAAGTTTTATGTATCTATGTCCAGACTTGGACACTTGCGCTCAGATTATACAGAACACACTTGATTTTAGGAAGTACAACATGAAGTATTTAGAGGCAACGGTTTCATGTCCTAATGTACCAGATGTCTCAATGGATCATAAAAATATACAGTATGTATAATATTTATGTGTGGGGTGGGGGCACAGAGAAGGGTGTGATGAAATGATAACTGGGGAATCAAGTTGAAGAGGATATGGGAGTTTGTTATATTATTCTTGCAACTTTTCTGTAAATTTGAAATTATTTTAAAATAAAAAAGTTTAAAAAATAATTTCCAGATATATCAAAATTCTAAATAATTCTACTTCTTAGAATCTATCCCCTAGATACTCTTATTTGCACACAAAAATGTGCATATGTATAAGAATTCTTATTTAATCATTTTTTATCATGAAGAAAAATTAGAAATACAGGAAATAGGCATCAATGGGGAATGGTTAAATAAATTACAGTATATACATACCATGGAATGATATGAAGGCATAAAAAGAATAAGATTAATTTATATGAACTGACATAGAAAGATCTCCAGGATATATTGTTAAATGGAAAAGCAAGGGATAGACCAAGAGGTAGAGTATAATAACATTTTTTTTCTTAATTTAAAAATCTTTTTATGGGTGTAAGTGTGTATGTATCTATGCTTATAAACAAGTTTAAAAAATTGCCTGGGAACTTCTGGCCAAGATGGAGGTGTAGACAGACACGCTGCATCTCCCTCCACAACTAAGAAGGAATACAACTACCTCAAAACTGGGAACAACCAGAAGTTCCAGAAAATCAAACTACATGGAAGTCCAGCAAACAAAGATATAAAGGAAAAATACTCATCCAGGTAGGTGGGAGGGGCGGAGAGGATGCGGTGTGGTGGTGGCAGCAGTGGCGGCAGTGGCAGGCTGGCAGAAAGTGCAGTCACACGTTTTAAAGTCAGGAGGGACACCTGGGGAGCGTTTCCAGCTCCTCACTGGACATCGCAGCTCATGGTCCCAGCACCGGGGAGAATCAAGCCTCATTGCTTCTGACTGTGAAAACCAGTGGGGGTTGGGGTGGAGGCAGAAACTGTTGGTCTCAGCAGAGTCTGCTTGTTTAAAGGGCCCCCACAATCCTAGAACACCCACAGATCCACCCACTCTGGGAACGACGGCCACGGCAACAGCTAGAGGGGCACCGTTCCGGTGTGGAAGTGGGAGAGGTACCTGGAAAAGGGGTGAGTGCTGGGCAAGTGGCATTATTCCTTCTCAGATCCCTCCCCCACATACAGAGCCACAACGTGGTGAAACAGGTTGCCCTGTACTGACAAATCCCTAAGGCTCTGCCCTTTACAACATAACAGGAGTGACAGCTCTACCTGGGACATGGAGGCAAACAAACACAGGAGCCTGTCAGAATGAGGAGACAGAGAAGTATGGCCCCAAAGGGGAAACAGATCAAGGTTCCAGTGGGAGACCTAAGTGATGAGGAGATAGCCAACCTAGCAGATGAGGAGATAGCCAACCTAACAGATGCAGAATTCAAAACACTGGTGATAAAGATGCTCACAGGCTTGACAGTCAACCAGTACAGAATGAGGAAGGAAGAATTGAAGAAAACAAGGAAAACTTCCGAAATTTTGCCAAGAAGATGGACATACAGGTCCAGGAAGCACGGAGGGTCCCGGGTGAGCTGGACCCAGAGGGGACCACACCAGGACGTATCATGACTGAGATGCCAAGGGAGAAAGATAAAGAGAGAGTCCTGCAGGCAACAAGAGAGAGGCAGAGAGTTGCCTACAGTGGGGTGCCTATAGGACTATCAGCTGATTTCTCAGAGGACACTTTGCAGGCAGGAAGGGACTGGCAAGCAGTATTCAATATGATGAAAAGCAATCTACAACCAAGAATACTCTATCCAGCAAAGCTATCATTTGGAATGGAAGGACAGATGAAGTGCTTCCCAGACAAGGTGAAGCTAAAGGAGTTCATCATCACCAAGCCATTATTATATGAAATGTCAAAGGGACTTACTTAAGAAAAAGAAGATCAAAACTATGAACACTAAAATGACAACAAACTCACAACTATCAACAACTGACTCTAAAAAAAAAAATCCAACTAAGCAAACCAGAATAGGAACAGGATCATAGGTATGGGGATCATTTGGAGGGTTATCAGTTGGGGGGTGTGGGGGAGATTTGGGGAAATGGTACAGGGACTAAGAAGCATAATCGGCTGGTACAAAATAGACAGGGAGAAGTTAAGAATAATATAGGAAAGGGTGAAGCCAAAGAACTTACATGCACAACCCAGGGACATGAACTAAGGGGATGGGAATGCTGGAGGGAAGGAGGGTACTGGGCAGAGGGGAGCAAAGGAAAAAAAAGTTGGAACTACTGTAACAACATAATCAATAAAATACACTTAAAAAATGGTCTGAAAGAATACACACTAAACTATTAGCAATGGTTAACTCTAGGGAAGGAGAATAGTACTATACTTTCCAAGTTTTTCATAGTGGCCACGTAATATAAAATTATGGGTTGAAAAAAAAAGCCTAAGTACAAAAAGGCAGGAATATATATAATACATTCTGAAAGAGTTCCTCTCAAGATGATTATAATATTTAATACTGGGAATTACCTTTAGTTATCTGAAAAATTCCAAGCCTCACATAGAGGGAATTGGCTTTCCAGTGACTGTGCCCAGGTAGACTTTATCATTAACCTAATAGAGGATTAGGCAGCTGCTGAGCCACGCCCTGCCTGCTGGGCCACGGTCCAGAAGTGAATTCCCTTGCAGCTCTCCAAAATTAGGTCAAACAAGTCCCCAGGGATTCTCAACACAATGAAGGTGCCAAAGGCTAAATTTGGCATCGAAGTCAGGGCCGGGACTGGGATAAACTGTGCCAGCATTTTTCAGCTCTGCGTTCAAGACCTTGATCAGAATAAGCAGAACTAGACAGCTATTTCCAAGAGTGGCTCATCAGCCCGCATGGGAAACAGTTGTCAAACCAGAGTCCTGGAGGGAACCTGAAAATGTAAAATTCCTCCTTTACTTCCTTGACCACTATTATCCCTTATTTGAATAATATTTGAATTCTCCTTCCTTTCTCTTGCTCCAAGCAGTTTATCTTAGTGCTAATTCTTGAGACTCCCTGGCTGGTTTGGCTCAGTGGATTGAGTGCCGGCCTGCGAGCTAAGTGTCGCTGGTTCGATCTTCCAGTCAGGGCACATCAGAGAAGGAAAACTCTGACTCCAAAAAAACCTCCACTGCCTTGCGGCATACCTCTTCAGGGGAAAGGCTAAGGGAGTAAACCCCGACAGAAAATCCGGAGCCGGAGTCCCTAAGGCGGTTTGACGTTGTAGTCAACACGGGCAACTCCTGCGGCGCACCTGAAGCCAAGCTGTATTGACTCCGTCTTTCCCTTGGACCCTTCAGCTGCGAAGAGAGGGGGGGTCTGCTGCATGGGCAACAGCAGACCCTCCATATCACCCTGCCCAGGCTCTGTAGCTTCAGCTTCACTGGAGAGGACACTCCAGCGTCATCGCAAGATGTCGATTCAACATGGGAGGAGACAGATACCGTGTCACTCCCGAGTCGGACTGCACAACCATTCTTGGCGGTGCAGATAGACTCTTAAGAAGCTACACCATCGTCTCTCGAGACGGACGGCTGCCGACGAATTCTTGAGAATCCCATCAGTGCCTCAGTTTGGCCCTACTTAACACAAGGAAGACAGACTAACCATATTTTTCTTTATTCTTTTTCCCTTTCAGGCTGTAACTGGTCAATTTTGTATTTAAGTCGCTTTTTTAACCTTTTTTAATACAATATTTAATTGAGTTGTAATTGACATTCTATCAAATTCATCACTTAAAGTATATAATTCAGTGATTTCTTGTGTATTTGCAGAGTCGTGCAACCATCAATAGATTTTAGAACATTTCATCACCCCCAAAAGAAATCCTTTTCCCATTAGCAGTCACTCCCCATTTCCTCTCAACCCTTCTAGCCTAGGCAACCATTAATCCACCTTCTGTCTCTATAAAGTTGCTTATTGTGGACACTTCATATAATGAAATCATTCAATACGTATATGGCTTCTTGTGTGTGGCTTCTTTCCCTTAGCATGATGTTTTTGAAGTTTATTCATGTTTTCATATGTTAGTACTCTTTTCCTTTTTAAGGTTGAATAATATTCCATTGTATCACTTTTTATTTTTCTATTCATCAGTTTTTGGATATTTGAATTGTTCCCACTTTGGGGCTTTTATGAATAATGTTACTATGAACATTCATGAACAGGTTTTTGTGTGGATATACATTTTCAGTTTTCTTGAGTAGACTTTCTGCATCATATGGTGACACCATGTTTAACTTTTTGAAATTGCCAGACTTTTTTAAAGCAGTTGCACTATTTTACATTCCCACCAACAACGTACACAGGTTCTGATTTCTCCATATCCTTGCAAATACTTGATGCTGTTGTCCATCCTTTTGACTATGGCTGTCCTATTGGATGTAAAGTGATATTTCATTGTGGATTTGATTTGCATTTTCCTAATGACTAATGATGTTGAACATTTTCATGTGCTTATAGGCCATTTGTGTATTTCCTTTGGAGAAATAGCTATTCAAATCCTTTGCCCATATTTCTATTGGGTTTTTTGTCTTTTCTTGTTGAGTTTTTATATGTTCTGGTTAATAATCCCTTAGTAGAGATATGGTTTGCAAATATTTTCTCCCATTCTGTGCATTATCTTTCACTTTCTTGGTGTTGACGAGGAAGAAGGGATAATGAAGTGACTATTGATGGCCAAGGAGTTTCTTTTTCGGATGACAAAAGTATTATGGAATTAGATAGCGGTGCTAGTATATAACTGTGAATATACTAAAAACCACTGGATATACTAAAATGGTGGATTTTATGATACATGAGTTATATCTCAATTTTTTAAAGTATAAAAACCATTTTTAAAAGTGTGAACTGATCTACCTGACTTCAAACCTGATGTCACCATTTCATTTGAGTTTAACAAATTTTACTGACAGTGCTAGAATGCTGAGATACAAAAATTGGAAGACTTTCTCTACCATTAAAGAGCCCAGTGTCTAAAAGAGGAGACAATCACATACTTACTTCATTTTTTTTTTTAATATTCTCACCTGAGGACATTTTTTCATGGCTTTTAAAGAGAGACAAAGAGGGAGAGAGAAACATCCATCAGTTGCCTTCTTGTGTGTACCCTGACTGGGGATCGAACCCGCAACCTGGATATGTGCTCTGATGGGGAACTGAATCCTTGACCTTTCAGTCTATGGGACGGTACTCCAACCAACTAAACCACATTGGCCAGGGCCACTCACTTTATTTTACTTGAACTTGGTTAGGACTAAGTCAGAGGTGTGCTTTGGGATCATGACTAAGAAACCTGAGCTTTAACCTAGAGCAATAGGTAACCACCAAAAGCTTTTAAGCTGGGGGTTGACATGATCATTTTGTGTTTAGACACATTATTCTGGCAGCACATATATGAAAGCATCATGGCTAGTACCAGAGAGATCAGTTAGGAAACAGTCGCGGTAGTTTGAGTGAGAAGTGGTAGCAGCTTGAATGAAAGCAGTGGTGGTAAGAATGGAGAAGAGGGGGTCAAATTCAAAAAATTAAAAAATAATAAAAAACTTTATAGGACCCAGTGTGATGATGAGTGAGGGGGAGGGAAAAGTCTGGGATGACTCACAGATTTCTGGCTTGGATCACTCAGTATATGGCAGTGCCATTAACTGAGAAAAGGAATATAAGAAGAGGAAGTTTGTGGGCTGAAATAATGGCTTCAGTTTTTGGACAATGTTTGGGAGTAAGACACCTGGAAAATTGTCAAGTGAATCTGTCCAACAGGCAATGTAACTGTAATCTCTCTCTGGTGCTGTTTCCTGATCTATAAAAAGGCAGCAATGTAATAACACTAACAATTATTTTTACTATATGATACACATATTCTGATTTTATATATATCAGAATTCAGGTATTGGGGGTAAAATCTGCTTTGGGGGAATTGCAAACACCATTAACTATTTATTAAATATGTGCCTAGCTTTCTACAAGAAAACTTGCTCACTGGTACCAGAGGCATATTTATATTTACAGGTATGACTTGATTTAAGCCAACTCAATGAAATACAGATGCACCACAAAGATTAGTCAGAGGGTGATAATTGCTGCCCCCGAAGACTCAGCATAAGATTCTTTTAACTAGATGTTCCTCCCAGTGAATAAAAACCAGTCTGCCTTAGAGAAATTAGACTTACATAAATTTCAAAAACAATAAAAGCTAACATTTATTTTGTTAATGCTAGGCAATGTACTAAGCTCTTTATAAATAGTATCTTTTTATCCTCACAATAATCCTGTTGAGGTAGATACTATTAGGATTCTCATTTCATAAATAAAGAAGGCTTAGAGAGATTAAATAATAGAAGCAAGATCACTAGTCTGGTAAGCAGTAAAGGCAGGATTCAAACCCAGGTCTCTCTCGCTCCTAAGTACAGTTTCATGATCAAGAGCAATTATTTTACATGAAAAGCAGAGGTTATACGAATGCTTAGATCAATTTAATGATCAAAATAATAATCTGGTTTGGCTTATGTGAAATTAGTGACCCTCCACTATGGTGTTTATATTCTTAATCTTCCTTAGCAGTCCCAGTTAATTTCCAGATTCACTCTCTAATCGCCACTGAGGTCCCATTTTCTCCCTGTCGATCTCCCCCTCCTCTCGTCACATTGTTCTATTCAGCATACAAATTGGATGTGTTCGGTACACAAGGAAGGCTTTGCCTTGGAACAGCAACATTTATGGTGTATCTCAGAAGATCCTTCATCAAAATAATTCCTTATCTGTGCTCCTGGGTCCAGGACGGCTCAACTTACTGTGGCTCAGCCCAGAAGCCTCATCACAGAAAAAAAAAACACACTGCAGGAGGAGGAGGAGGAGGGGCCAAAGCAAATGTATGTTCACGATGAGATGGGCCAGTGGTGCCAGAGGAATTTGCTGAGTGCGGACAGAGAAGTGAAGAGTCGTTTGTTCTTCCTAAGAGAGCGTGGCTGTGCTTTTTTCCAGAAAATGGAAAGGAAGACGGCTGAGCAGGATCATCTCCAGCGCTGACACATTTAGGTACATAGAGAATGGGCACCACAGAATTCTTCACAAGATGGGCTAAGCTGGCAGTCGCTGCCAGGGACTTGCCTGAAATATGTTTGAATAAGGGCTTTTCTAGTCTCCTCAGACCCGTATAGACTGTTTAGGCAAGGAATAATCCATGCCAAGGGTTATCATCTGAACAGTGACCAAAGGCTTTGAGAAGGACCTTGCCAAAGGACAGAACTTTAATTTGACATGGAGACTTATTTTTTTATTTGTTGGACTGAATTTATCTTCTTATGATGGGAAGGCACTTCAAATAATCAGAATGCATCGTGTTCAGGATCTAATTTCCCAAATGTCAGCATGCAGTACATTTCAAAAGTAATTCACTTGGCAATATGTTTTTCCCATTACACGCATATGGCATAAATTATTGCAAATAATAGCCTAGGAAGGTGGGATTATCCAAGGGGTCTGACTGGGCTGTTGACAAGGAAGGTTATTTCTATTGAAAAGAGAAAGAGAATTCCACACTATTTAAAAAGTAAGTGTATTTGATGCCTCTATCTCTGCTCTCCTGCCTCCCTCTAGCCTCACATAGTCCCTCTATCCCTAAGCCTGTTTGTGTAGTTGCCTGAACATGACTTACTACTCTGCCCCTGCTTTTCGTGTTCTTTCCCCTTAGAAAGATCTGTGGTGCTTTTCTTCCATATATTTCCATCTAATCTTCAAAACCAGAACCTACCTCTTTTTACATACCTTCCCTAATAATCACATCCCAAGTGTAATCATTGTTTTTAGTTTTCTTATTTATTTCAGCTTTAGTCTAAGCTATACCATATTTTCATGTAGTTATTAAAATATTTCTTTGGATTTTATCTCAAGTTGTTTTGTGTGTGAATGTTTTAGCCTCCAATTAGAATTGCCATTCTCTGGAGAGCAGAAGAACTGGGCCTTTTATTTCCTTTAGCATCTGGGAATAGTACAATGACTCACATTAAAATGAAATAAATGTCATACCTCTGATATACTGCAACCAGCCTTATATGTTTGACAGTGATACCAAGAAAGATTTTATTAAATAGGCATTAAATCAATATCAAAGGGTTAAAGTTGTGATGTGAACATCCAATCTATCCCTCATGGATCTTTTATCCAAGAGTTATTAAAACTTTTCTTGTATATGTTTATAGTAATTGCCTTTATCAGATCTCAGGACAATTCATTAACTAATGGATGGAAAACTCTATCCTAGGAAATAACAAGGTCAGTCCACTTATTACCAATTTATTCTTCAACAAACATTTCTTGAGTACATACTATATAGATAACACTTTGGAAGGACGTTAAATTTACATTCTATTTGAGAAACCAAGAAACACAAAGAGAAAAAAAACAAAAAGAAATCTAAAAGTGGTCTCAGTTTAAGTTCTGCATCAGTGATCCACACCACGTGGTGCTAAGTTAAAGGGGGTGGGAAGAGAGACATAAGTGAAGGAGTGGTCAGTGAATTCTTCCTGAAGATGTTATGATATAAACTTGGTCTCAAAGGATGGCTAAGGAAGAGACTAAAGGCATAGAGGCAAGAATGTAATGCCATGTTTGAGTGACAGTGGGTTCTTGGTCCCTCTGTATGAAAGGGTACATGAAGACCTTTTTAAACACTATAAGGCATCATTATTATTGATGTTGTTTTAAACGATTAATACTAATTTAGATCTTCTCTTTCCAGTGCTGTTTGTTCCTTCCTGTATTTCTGGGCCTCTAGCTAGGAGTCTGATTTGTACTTGAAGCATTCTTTTTATTATCTCTTTTAGTGCACATCTGCTGATAATGAACTCTGTAGGTTATTATTTTTATGAAAATGTATCAGTTTTACCTTAATTTTTGAAAACTATTTTTTCTAGGTATCGAAAGTTCTAAGTTTGCAGAAATTTTTCTCATTCTTTAAAGATGTCATTCCATTGTTCTCTGGTTTCCATCATTTCTCTTAGAAAAGTTAGCTGTCTGTTTTACTGTTGCTCATTTGAAGATAATGTGCTTTTTTAGAAAAACTCTGGCAAATTTTAACATTTTTATATTAGCATTTAGTATCAGTGGCTTGTCTAGGTATGGTTTTCCTTGTATTTATCTCACTTGATATTCATAGAGCTTCTTGATTCTGTGACTTAATGTCTTTTTCTAGTTTGGGGAAATTCTTGGCTAGTGTCTCTTCAAAGATGACTCCTGACACATTGTTTGTCTCCACTTCTTCTGGAATTCCATGGACAATCACAATAATAAGATCTTTCATTGTGCTCTCATTTCTTTCTTACATTTTGTCTCTATATTGCATACTGTTTTTCCTCTGTGCTTCAATCTAGATATTTTCTACTGACATATCTTCCAAGCCACTAATCACTTTTGCTGGGTCTAGTACCGTTAAACCCATCTATTGGATTCTTAATTTCAGTTATTATATTTTTAAATTCTAGAATTTACAATTAATTCTTTTTTATTATTATTATACCAATTCTCTGGTAGAAATCTCCATCTTTTCTCTAATTCCTTAAACATACTACCCACAGTTATTATTTTATAATTGTGACTAAATAAGTAACTCAAGTATGTTTGTCTCCCATAAATTTACTTCTATGGTCTATTTTATCTCTTGATTTTCAGTCTTTGGTCCTGTTTCCTGGCTTTATTGATTTTTAACTGAATGCTAGACTTTGTATATTAGAAATTATAAGACTCTAGGTGATGGCATTATTCTACATAGAAGAGTTCATTTGCTTCTGGCAGTAAGATAGATTTCAGGCACATCACCTTTATCCAGGAAAGACTGGCTTGCCCTAATTCTAGGGCATGGCCCTTTGGGGGCTCTTAATTATAAATCTTGTTTATCAGAGTTCTTCCTCTTTGGTGGACCTATAATGGTTAATTTTATGCATAGACTTGCTGAGCTAAGAGATACCTAGAAAGCTGGTAAAACATTATTTCTGGGGGTGTCAGTGAGCATGTTCCTGGAAAAGATTAGCATTTGAATTAGTAAACTGAATAACAAAGATAGCCCTCACCAATGTAGAGAGGCATCATTCAATTTAAGAACCCGAGAATTCTCTCTTTTCTGGAGCTAGGGCATCCATCTTCTCCTGCCCTTGGACACTGACACTCCAGATTCTCAAGCCTTTGGACTTTGAGACTTATACCAGCAGGCCCCCCATTTTCAGCCCTTCAGCTTCAGACTGGGAATCACACCATCGGTTCCCCTGGCTCTCAGGCCTTCAGATTTGAACTAAACAATGCCACTAGCTTTCCTGGTTCTACAGTTCATAGATGGAAGAGCATGGGACTTCTTGGTCTCCAACACTGTTTAAGCCAATTCCTGTAATAAATCTCCTCTTACATATCTATATATAACCTATTGGTTCTGTTCCACTGGAGAATCCTAATACAGACCCTGACTCCAAATTTTTGTCTCCCCAGGATAATCTCAAAATAACAGTACTAATACTGCCACCATGATGGGTAATAAAAACATTTAAGCATTTTGTACATTTGTTCTCTTCCCATTTTTTATAGTTGAACTGTATCTACATTGTCAGAGCATACTTTCTATCTTTTAGCTCTCATTTAGCCTTAGTTATACCAGCAAATACATTTAGTGCACATCACCATTCCATGTTTTGATGTCTGTCCTGTCATTTTGTTTTTTTGAAGTTCATTCATTAGAAGATTCCATGGGAAGGGCTCAGACAAATAATACTCCTTGAGTTCTTAAATGTTGATAACAGTTTCCCTGTATCCTTTATAATTGACTCATACTTGCTTTACTTAATTATTTTGATAATATTAATCCATTTTCAGATAACAATCTAAAAATGTAAGTCTGATGATAATCTCATTTTTTCCCTCATAAGTCGTATATAGTTGACCTTTGAACAATGCAGGGGTCAAAAATCCATATTGCTCAGTCAAAAATCCACATATAACTTAAATTTGTCTCCGCATGTATGGATTTCCAACCGCAGATTGAAAATGTTATAGCCCTGACCAGTGTGGTTCAGTAGGTTGGACATCGTTCTGCAAACTGAAAGGTCACCGTTTCAGTTCCCAATCAGGGCACATGCCCAGGTTGCCAGTTCAGTTCCCAGTGTGAGTACATATGACAGGCAACTAATTGATGTTTCTCTCTCTCATCAATGTTTTTCTCCCTCCCTTATCCTCTTGCTAAAAATAAATAAAATATTTTAAGAAATACTATATTCTTTTTTTCTAGAGGTTCAAATAAATTTTTCTTTTTTTTAATCCACAAATTTTACTAGAATTGGTCATTCTGTATTTGTGGTGTACACTATCAATACCTCATTTCAAAAACATGTTTTCCAAAAAGGTTTTCTTGAAAGTTTTAGAATTTGTGCTGTTCCCTTACTTTTGTTTTCTTCTTTAAGGACTTCCATTCTGTATTTGGATCTTCTTTGTCACTCTTCAATACCTGTCACTTTCTCTCAAATCCTTTTTTGTCTCTTTCTTCACTTAAAAAATTTTCTTCAATTTCACTGATTTCTCTTCAACCACTACTGTTGAATTTGTTGCTTTTATTTTCTTTCTAGAATACTCTTTATTTCTTAAATTATTTTTTCTTTATTTCTAATTATTTCTGGGGTCCTATCACTTTATTTCTGAGTTTCTAATTCATATTTCTGTTATTTCATGTCTTGTATTATTTTATATGTCTTTCAGCTCACTTAGAAATAGTAGGTTACAGTTTTGCTTTGTTTTGTAAGATATCTTCCTGGAGCGTTTTTATTGTCTGTAGGGGTGTTATTATCCCCTTTTTGTCCTTATAAAAACTATGTGACATTTATATTTTAGCTTATTATTTTTCCTTCTTTTCAAATTGAGTTGAGAGAGAGCGAGAGGAAGAAAGGGAAGGAGAGAAGGGGGGGATGGATAGGCATCAATTTGTTGTTCCACTTATCTATGCATTCATTGGTTGATTCTTGCATGTGCCCTGACCAGGATCAAACCTGTAACCTTGGCATGTCAGGACAATACCCTAAGCAACTGAGCTACCCAGCCAGGGCTATTTTTGCTTCTTAGGATGTGACATTAGTTTTCTTGAACTTTTGTTATAAGGTGGCATTCAGGGGAGCTCTCCTTACTTCACAGACCTTCCTCTGTTGATTTTGGAGAGTGATATTGCACCACATGACCTGGAACTTTTGTATTTTGGAGTTCGTAGGGATACTTTCTCACCTATTTTTTTTTCTTTTGTAAATATTGTTCACAGGTTTTAGGTTTTGCTATCCAGTAGTTCCCTCTGTTTTTATGTAAATATTCAGAGAGAATGAAAAACTATGCTACTGGTGCTTTCATCTTCCCAGAATCCTCTCCTGAGTTAATTCAATTATAAGTGTATTTTGTATGACAGTCCCTTTGGGAGACTGCTCATAATTTATGGGTGTTGACATCTTGCTTCTACTTGGGCCTAGGAAGGTTAAGGACTTAAATCTTAGCTATTTATGATATCACAATTAATGGCTGAACATAAGGAAGTTAAAGTATGAACACAGTAAATTGCCAACTCATGAATTTTTAAAAAGCCTTTAAATTTAATTTAGCAGAAATACTTCTGAGGATTTGGGGATTGTTTTTAACAATAAATAAAGTAAACCATTTGTGTATATATTCTCAGAATTAACACAATGGAACTTTCTTTTATGGGGTACATATACATAAATTACTTGTGTACAAGCTCCATAGGATATAACATATTTGCATATATCGTTGTAAATTTTATTTTAATTTTACTACTCTTACAGTTGGGAAATTGTAACAACTGGCAAAAATATTGATTTTCAGTAGGCAGGAAGTTGACAGTATCAATTACTCTAACAGAATCCAGCATGAACCTTTAGAACTAGAAAAAGTCTCAAGTGATCATCTTGTTCAGACCACATCCTTACGAATCTTTCTAATTCAATGTGTTTAAGTACAAACAATGTTTAACAATCAACTATATCTATAAGAAATGGGTTTTGGTTTCACCATCAGATGAACTGAAGTGTATTGACAACAAGCACCGCGGACAGAAACAATGCTTAAGCACGACCAAAAAAATGTAACAGGACTATGGTAGCTAGGAAACAGCCGCACAGATAATGCATTGAAGAGGAATAGTTGAGGAGCCAGGGGTAACTCTAGGGCCATGTTATGATACTATGTGAGTGGCATTGTGCACAGTTGCCATAGCTACAGACCTCACAAGCTGGAGACACACAGACCCCATGTACCCACCCCCTCTGCTGCCCTGCTTTCCACACCTGCCCCTCTGAGTTTTCTACAGCTCCAGTGTTAAGGAGAAAAGGGCCATATGGCTTAAATCAAAACATTTTTTTCACTTCTAAATATCAAAATCGCAGCGATTGAGAGCAGAAGGCAAGGAAGCGTTGGAAAACGCTCATTTCCCGTGGGTCCGGAGGCTTCAGCACGTCCACTCCAGGAGGAAAGGCTGGTGACTCTTAGTCTCTCACCTCCATGTCTACTTTCGTGTCCTTTTTTTCCCTTCCCTCTTCGCCTCCTGACCACACAGATCCTGTCTCTCTGCCTTCCCCACCCCCAACTGCCTGTCTTGACAACAGTGCTAGGCAGAGTTATAACATTATTCAACGGAATACATGTGAATTGAAGTGGTGGAGCAGGGATTAGGTATTTTGGTATTCTGTTTTCTTCCAGTTGGATACTACTACCAGATTTAAAGCAAAACCAGGGTAAGCTGAAGAAGAAGAACAATGCTTGTTGGGGTTAGGGAGTGGGGGGGAAGAAACAAAGAACAGCAGAGGGAAGCCTCTTGGATGTAATTAGGGAAGGTACCTAGATATCACTCTGGATTTGGGAGTGGGGAGGTGGGCAATGACCAACACCTGTTGGGGAGGGTGCCCAGTGAGCACATCTACAGTATTTTTCTCTGGTGTACTCTTCCTGGTGAACTCACTTGTACTGGGTCAACTGAGGGACTTACTTCCTCATGTTCATTAATATGATGATGTGAATAAAATGGCTTCGATGTTTTCTGGGTCTGTTTTTGGGATTTCAGATGAAGTGACATCTCCAGGCCCTCTGAGCACACATTCTTTATCTGATTATCCTACAGAAGCCAACCCTGTCCTAAATAACTAGGTTGTGCTAAGAAGGCTTTGCCTTCTATGTTAGTTTCCTAGTTAGTTAGTTAGTTAGTTGTCATAACAAAGAATCATAAATGGGGTGGCTTAGGACAACAGAAATATACTGTCTTACAGTTCCAGAGGCTAGAAGTCTGAACTCATACTTCCTCTGAAACCTGTTGGTGATTCCTTCCTTGCCTGGTCCTCACTTCTGGTGGTCTGCCTGCAATCTTTGGTTTTCCTTGGCTTGTAGATGTACAGTATTACTCCAATCCTACATTATCACATGGAGTTCTCCCTGTGTCTCTTCTCATATGCCCTTTTTATAAGGATGTAAGGACGCCAGTCATAGCAGATTAGAAGCCCATTCTACTTTAGTATTACCTCATCTTAACTAATTATATTTGCAATGACCCCAGTTCCAAATAAGGTCGCATTCTGTGGTATGAGGAAAGGAGGGTAAGAACTTCCGCATATATTTTCTGGGAGACACAATTCAACCCATAACACCACCATTCATCTTATCTGAGTTCAAATGCAAGCTTAGGCACTTATGATGTGTGCGATCTTGGGAAAGTCACTTGGCCTCTCTGAGCTATGCAATGGTTCCGCAACCTGCACTCCGCCACTCATGCTGATATTGGAATACCAGCTCCATCCATTAAGGCCTCTTTCATGCTCCCACATTCCTGCAGCCATTCACTTTTTAATCTTTTTCATCATTCTGATATTCAGACCCTTCTGCATTTCTAGGACCTGGAGATACCCCTTACTCAATTTGAGCTCAGTTAGTTATTTAACTTTTAAAAGTTTATTATATTTTTAATCAGCATTTCTATGTGCCACAGTTCTCCATATTAACCAGAATTTCCTATACCTTTTAAGGCAAATAGCCTTAAAATGAGTGAATTCAGTAAGATGATAGCTAGAAGGTTATGAAGAGTCAGCAAAGGGTTTTGTTTCTTAAAGAGGGAAGACATGAGCGTATGTGTAGTCTCAAGGAAAGAAACCACAGATAAGGGAGAAATGATAGATATGGGAATGAGGAGGAATAACTGCATAGAGAAAGGCTAGAATCAAGAATGGTCTGGCACCCAAGTAGAAGGATTAGCTGGGAACAAGAAAAGATTCAGCTCCTCCTTAGGTGCAGAAAAGCAGGAAAGAAGGAAAGAAAGGACACAGGTTTATATAAGTTGATGGGGAGAGTCTGGCAATTGAGGCCAGATATCTCCTCTATTTCCTCTGCGGTAGGGTGTGAGGGGAGCAGTGGAGACAGAAGCCTCGGGAGTGCCGAAGCTTTGCAGCGTCAACTCTGGGGAGAAGGGGAGCACACCAAATAGGGACGCCTACAGGGACCTGCAAACAGACAAGCTGAGGCTGGAAGCCATGCATTTTAATGCCAGCAACACAGTGGGTAGTATATCTAGGGCTAGGTAAGCCCGAAACTGCCTTCTTATAGGAGGAGAGAAGCACAAGACTGGGTAGGGGGAGGCTTAGGGTTGCTAGGCAATCGCAGATAAAGGACAATCAGGTGTGGGTGCAAAGGATGGGAAGAGAGTGGACGAAGCAATGAAATACAGCAGTCCTTCTCTATATCGCGGCACCACTGTATCGCGGGATTTTTTAAAATATTATATCTAATGATTTATCGCAGATTTTTCGCTATATCGTGGGATTTTGCGGTACTGTATACGTATGTTGTTAAAGTTATGTAGGTTTAAGAGTGTAGAATATGTTTAAGAACATAAGTAGTGTTTATAAAAGTGTGGAAAAGGTTAATAAGGGACCGGAACGGTTTATAAGTGTGTGGGAAGGGTTTATAAAGCCTTAAAATATATATATAAATACTAAAATAAATGTAAGGTTCCTACTTCCCGGATTTTCACCTATCGCGGGGGGGGGGGGGGCGGTCTTGAATGTAATACCCGCGATAAATGCGGGAATACTGTACAGAAAACTGAGCTGACTGGGAACAAAACCCATCCTCAAACAGTAAACACCAAAACTAAACAAACCGGGCCGTGGTTAATGACACCACCCCAGTGGCATACTCAGACTTTGCAAAATGGCATCATCACTCAGGACGCATTGCTACTTTTGTGAGCAGGTTCTCTTCTCATTCCTAAGGTAAGGATTGCCCTGTCATTGTAGTGACAAGTCCTCTCTGTTTCTGCTTTTGCTAATCTTGATACATAGATTCACTGTCTCCTTAAGTCTCTAGACTCCCCACAAGTGAGCTTGTGGTTGGTGTGGCCAGCATTCACCGCTATTGGGCACAGCCCTTATCGCAGGCCATTACATAGGCCTTTGACCTTGGATCAGGCATCCAGCCTTGGCCCAGTCGGCTAACGCCGGGTGATGAGGTCACAGGACAGGCACGTACCTGCCGCATACGGGACCTCTCAGGAAGGTCTAAGACTTTCCACAACACTTCGCAGAAGGAATAAAACCACAGGCAGGACTTTTCTCATAAACATTAGAATAGCGTTTTTTCCCTCCTGGACTTCGTAATCGAACTCCATCCATTTCCTCAGTTATTGTATTACTGTGACCAGGAGCAAACCCTCCCCTCAGCCTATCACTCACTCGCATCCCTAGAGGTCGAGTGTTGTTTTTGTTCCAGGCACTGCGCTAAGTGATTAAAGGCATTATATCTCATTACCCCCAATTTATAGATGGAGGCAGTGAGGTTTAGGGAGACTACCTACATTGCCGAACTGACAACTAGTGATTTCATTTCAATAACCTAAAAAACCATAATAAATGCATGAACCAGGATGCTGCTTGTCTAACACTAGCAGCTACTAGCCACATGCGGCTATTTAGATGGAAATTAATTTAAAAGTCTGTTCCTGAATTACACTAGTCCCCTTTAAGGATTCACTAGCCACATGTGTCTAGGGGCCCCATTTCAGACAGTGCAGATACAGAACATTTTCATTAAGAATAAGAGGATCACTTCATAAGTGAGAACTGCCTCACGATTTGGCTCATGCATGCTTCTGTTTGTGATCAAATTGGCATGACATAGCATTCTTCATTGTTCCAGGGATATGAGAAAAGAATAACCACTATGTTAATGAAAGCAATCTAATAGTTCAAATAAAAATTGAAACGGATCATTTTATAAATGCACCAAAATCAAAAGAACGTCCCCTGTGGCCATCAGTTATATAGTTTCAATGAAATACCTTCATTCAGCTCATTAAATTAATGTTGTCGATTTAAATATCATTGGCTCCATTGTTTCATTTAAATTTCACCTGAAAAAAACCTTTGGTTGATAGGAACTATAAATATTAGGAGTTTGCACCTAGCTTTATTTTTGTGCCTTTTAAGATGACATTATACCAAAGACAATTTAAGTAAGTGTAAGGATCAGTGGAGAGTTTTCGTTCCTCTTGAGAAGGGGCTGTTATATTATCCAAGATTGAGGAACTCTGTGAAAGCCTGTAGGACAGAGGAGGCTGAGCACATCACTTGTGACATACAGTCCCAGGCCCACTGAGCTCACGTGATTGTCAGCAACCTATCAAATCCAGATCAACTACGGCTCCTCTGGCACCAGTACGCCAGAATTCTACCCAGGGACATATTATGATACCAACTGCAGCAACTAGCAAGGCTTTCTTGTCACACTGATGAGGCATTTTATGCTACAATTTTCAAACCATTCCCATTTTAGAATTCAATTAGTAAACTGGATTTACACTAGTCATAAATATAGAATTCTCCCACCACCCTTTCATAGCTCTTAATAGGATGCAAAAAATGTTTGCAGTGAGCATGGAGACCACAAAGCAAGACTTAGCACTTTTTGTTTTCAGGCCCAGGAAAATTTTTTCTCTGTCTTAATCAGACCCACTACTCTCAAGCACCTTACTGATGGGCAAGAGGTCTCAAGAACGTCATTTTTGTATTAGCTCTTCACCAGTGTTTTACTGAAAGGTTTCGTGTCTTCTCACGAGCTTCGGCCTCCAGCTTCCCCCTTGAAATCTACAGATGATTTCTCATTCTGAGGCAAACACTACTCTCCTCGCCGTAAGGGAATAATAGAGACTTATCTAGGCCTGGCTAACCCACTGGGTGCACCCCCGGGCTCCAGGCAGCTCAGGTTGGTCTTTTCACTGTGATTGCAATTGTCAGAGAAGTTCATTCAGGCAACTTGTACGTCCTTGGGGAGTCAGCTATTATTTTTAGTGCAATTGGATATTACATTGAGACCCCTTATTCAGGTTGTTGCTCTGTATATGTATCCCCAGAACCTTGGCTGAACGTCTGGCCTCTTATTTCTGAAAAGTGCTTGGTAAATATTTATACTACGTCCTGCAAAGTGAGACTCGAAGACGCAGCTTCTTACGTAGGCAGCAAATAAGCTACCAAAATCCTATGAACCAGAAGGATACTCTAAAATGTCAAGAAAACTGCTTACCATCTTTTAAAATACCCCAAAGAAATCCACACTAACATTGAGGAGAGTTTTTTAAAAATCCACCTCCTTCTCCTTGAGAAAATGTTTCTGGCTGTTGAGGTAAATAAAGCAGTCATTTACTCAGATTTTGCAAGTGTAGTTAATTATAATTGTTGCCGTTCAGTTATGCTAAGCTAATAACAGTAGTCATTTATTTGGCTCTTAGTGTACACCAGATTCTATGCCAGGCTATTTACATACATTATCTAATTTATTTCTTACAATCACCTAGTGAAGGTGGGTAGTACTATCTCTATTTTTAAAGATTAATAAAGAAAACAAAAAATGAGGAGGCTTAGGAATTAGCCTGAGGTCACCGAGCTACTAAATATTGGAATCAGAATTTGAATTCAGAACTTCCGGAACTCACCCCCATACTCTTAGTCTTACCCACAAAAATACAGTATATTAAGTCTAATAAGAATCTATATACTAATGAGTTATAGTCCAGTTGGTTTGTTGCTCCTTTTCAACCTAAGCATTCTGATTTTCAGTATTTACTTCCAACTTCCAGGAAAATGTCAAGACAAAAATCTCATGATGGTCAGTTACAAATCATTCATAAGTTATATCTCAGGTGTTGGCAATTCAAATGCCCTTCACAAAGTACTTTCTTTTCTGCTCTTAGTTCACAAGGTTTGGCCCTGAGTCCCCAAAGCACTTTCATCTCTAGTCAGAGAGTCCTTCTGAAGAGAGCCGACGCCCCTTTTCATCCTAAGGTGAGCTCTCAATAGCGCTCTGCAATCATGACTGCTCCTCTCCAGTGGGGTCACCTCTGCAGGAGAGCTCAGCTACCAGCAGCTGGGCGTCCACGGGATGGGGGTGGAATAATCAATTACCCACTTAAAAAGTCAAGGGCAATTTTGAGGGCCTGGATTTTTTTCCAGGTCTCTCAGTCAACACCCTAATTTCAGCTAATGAAAAATGACTGATCTTAAGGAAAAACACAAGGTTTAAATTCAGGTTACTTTTAGTTGATCTGTGCATTTATTTTTGAGTCTTACTGGGTAAGCTTTGATAATTAACTCTAATAAACCCTGAACTAACCTGTTTGTTGTGAAAGCACCTATGGCCTCCTGCCCTGCCCCCGTCTTCAGGCCCAGGGGCAGACACAGAATGCCTACCTGTCCACTGTTACTTCTTGTCATCTATCAGTTTACTTAGGTGAAAATGTACCCCCAGAGGGAAAAGTAACAGTCTGCAGGTACTGACTGGATAGTTATTTCATGTACTATAAAACCCACTCAATAGTTACCTAATATGAAATCTGTGATGTTTGTTACGGACTTGTCTAAAGTTTGCACCATGAATGAAAAGGGTTTGCTAGACAAAGAAGTAATGTCTACGCACTTGTAATTTGTAAAAAAACAAAAGGATGTTCAGTCTAAAAGAAAAAAACAAAACAAAACGTGTCATCTGCTATGGGCTTAATTGTGTTTTCCCAAAATTCATATGTTGAAGTCCCAACCCCAAATAGGATGGTGTTTGAAGGTGGGGCCTTTGGGAGGTAATTAGGTTTAGATGAGGTCACGAGGGTGGGCTCTTGGTGAAATTGGTCTTTTTTGGAAGGGATACCAGAGAGCTTGCTTGCTTGCTCTGCCTTGGAAGGACAGACAAGCCAGGAAGAGAACTCTCACCAAACCCAGCCATGCTGACAGCTGATTTCAGACTTCAGTTTCCAGAACTGTGAGAAAATTATTTTCTGTTGTTTAACAGTCTAGTCTATGGCATTTTGTTATGGCAGCCTGAGCTGATAATACACCTATTTGCATGCAAAAATAATAATTTTACAGTTACCATTGGTATGTGTTTGTGGATAGGACCTTGTCTGCAATGCTTTTATGATACTCTAACTTGGAAATTATAAAACTGGCTTTAAAAAATTGTGTAGAGCAGCTTTTTCAATAGTTTGGACAGAATTGCAGGCAATTAGTCAGAATTTATGAACTTTTACTCTTCTGCCTCAAAACTCTAATGAAGTTATTGTGTATCATAACACATGTTATAGCCTATAAGAGACACCTGGACACATTCTCATTGCAAAATTTCAGATTTTATTTTAAAAACATTATAATGGAATGGATTTACACCAATAATTGCTGAAGTTCAACATCGTATTATACTCTACTTTGGTGGATATTTAAAAAATATTAATACAAAGTTTTAAATGAACACATACATGCATACAAGCTACATATGAGCTAATGGCTGGACAAATTCTCTCTGCAATATGTGTGGTTGCCTAGTTGTGACGATTTTGACCCATAACCATTTTTAAAAAATGGAAAATAACAACCTCCTGGCCCCTCTTTAAAAAAGTGCAAACCGTGCCAGGAGAGAGGATGGGAGAGAATGTTTTAAGCTCTATTTTCACAGCTGTCTTATCACTTCCCTAAACTCAATGAGGGGTGGAGCACAGGAATTTCACTATGAGGGGACTCAGGGCTTTGTTGTTATGGTTTGAAGATAACACTATCTTTCCAGGCTAACCTCTTGGAGTGAAGACATTTACCCAGTGGAGAGGGGAGGGGGGTTTCCCTTCTAGACGTCTCCATAGAGTTTACAGAGTGCTTGACGCTAAACCGCTAGTGCACAGCACTGTCAGCCTTGTAGGAAAATGAATTTGGTATTCAGCTGTTTTCACCCGGGCACTTCCCCACACCGTGCATGGTTGGACTAGCCTCTCCCTTCCATTTTACCCCTCCCCCAGCCTAAAATTCCCTGAACCCTAGGTGTGGCAGGCTTGCTTTGTTCGGGAGGAAGTAGGGCAAGCGCTATCAGGTAAATAAGGAAAGCACCCTTTGAATCTTCTTGCCTGCTGACGTCATGGCTGTGTTCTCTTGGCTTTAGTGTCGAAATGAGAATTTCCACAATTTCAAAGGGAGTGTCTGTTACTGTTCATTAGCTGAATAATTATTTAGGTTCTTGTTCTCTTTACATGATCTGGATTTCCCTGCCCGTGAGTTATGCATTGAGCTGAGGGCTTTATAAGAAACAGAAGATTTTTTTTTTTTTTTTTTTGCAGAGTTTTCATTTTACTCATAACCTAGTTTTAGACGCGAGGTGTGGGTGGTGAGCACCCAGCCCTTCGTGAGGCATCACACCCTCTATTAGAGTTGTGCCGAGTGGATAGAAAAGTGCCTGTAACCCACTTTTAAGCAGCGTTTCGTAATACAGACTCCGAAACCCTGGAAAACTCTTCAGGGAATGGAATTATTGACAGTGTTTCTTGATAGAAGAAAATTCTGAAAACGACTAAATACTCCTTGTTCCTATAGTTCACAGAGTCGAGGGGGAAAGAAGGGCAGGAGTGACAGACTATAGAGACACTCACTGGGGAGTTGCTTGGCCTTTGGGACTTGTCAACCACTTACTGGTGCAAAGGTTTGGATCCCAAACCTAGAAAGGTTACCATATTCGGAGGATTGCAGTTGAAATAACTATTAGATTTAGCACAACAGATTTTCATCAGAAATTTTCATTCAAAGGAAAGCCTACATTAAGGTCTTCTTTTTCCCTTTGTCTTTGCAGACTTTTTTTGCCTTATTTTTATTTTTATCTTTCAATTACGGTTTACTTGAAATAGCTTATATTGGTTTCAGGTATACTGCATGATGGTTAGACAATCATATACTTTATGGTGTTCCCCCCGATATTTCCAGTACCCACTTGGCACCGACATAGTTGTCACATATTATTGACTATATTTTCTGTACTTGCCCTGGCTGGTTTAGCTCAGTGGATTGAGCGTCGGCCTGCGAGCTAGGTGTCGCTGGTTCGATCTTCCAGTCAGGGTACATCAGAGAAGGAAAACTCTGACTCCAAAAAACCTCCGCTGCCTTGCGGCATACCTCTTCAGGGGAAAGGCTAAGGGAGTAAACCCCGACAGAAAATCCGGAGCCGGAGTCCCTAAGGCGGTTTGACGTTGTAGTCAACACCGGCAACTCCTGCGGCGCACCTGAAGCCAAGCTGTATTGACTCCGTCTTTCCCTTGGACCCTTCAGCTGCGAAGAGAGGGGGGGTCTGCTGCATGGGCAACAGCAGACCCTCCATATCACCCTGCCCAGGCTCTGTAGCTTCAGCTTCACTGGAGAGGACACTCCAGCGTCATCGCAAGATGTCGATTCAACACGGGAGGAGACAGATACCATGTCACTCCCGAGTCGGACTGCACAGCCATTCTCGGCGGTGCAGATAGACTCTTAAGAAGCTACACCATCGTCTCTCGAGACGGACGGCTGCCGACGATTTTCTGTACTTTACTTTCCATCCCTGTGACTATTTTGTGATGCCTGATTTGTACTCCTCAACCCCTTCACCTCTCTCACCCAGCCGCTCAACGACCCTCCCCTCTGGCAACCACCAGTCCACTCTCTGTGTCTGAGTCTGTTTCAATTTTGTTTGTTCATTTATTTTTATCCTTTGGATTCCACATGGAAATGAAATCATATGGTATTTGTCTTTCTCTGACTTATTTTTTCCCAGAATTTTTAAGGTAGTTTATGCTTTCATCATAATGAATCATATTTTCAGAGCTCATAAAATATGTAGCAATGTTATTAGGCATCAGGGAAAGTTATAGAAGTTTGAATCACAATAGTCCTGGATTTCAAGGATCTTACCTGTCACTAATTTATTAAACAAGTATTTCTTGAGAGCCTGCTATGTGTTGTGACTGTTCTAAGTGCTGGGCCTATGGCAAAACACAAGGAAGACAAGGTTCTAGTCCTCACAGACCTTGCATTCTAGGTGTGAATGGGCCCTCACAAAGCAGTGGGATGTCAGGTCATAGTAAGTGCTACTGTGAAAATGAAACAGGAGAGGGTAATAGAGACTAGAAACGTGAACATTTTAAATTGTGTGCTGAGGGAAGGTCACTCTGAGAAGGTAACATTTGAATTGAGATCTAAGTATTGGCAAGAACCCAGAGGTAGACCATCAAAGGAATTCACGTTCTAAGAAGGAGGAGCAAATAGTCCAAAAGCTCCAAAATATAACAAGTTCAAGTACCGCTGGGGCTTAAAGAACAGGGAAGGGGTGATCCAGTCAGTGAGACCAGAAACCTGATCATGTAGAGCATTGGCGTCCAGATTTCATACTAAATATGATGGGAAGCCATCAAAGGGTATTCAACAGAAGGAGGATACAGTATTGTCTTATTTTCATGTTAAAATATTATTCTGGCTTCCATGCAGAGTCTCAATTATATAAAGTGGCTATAACAGTAATTCCAGTCAGATAATGGTGGCTTGGTAGAGGATAAAGATGGAGAGAAGTAGACAGATTTGGGAAATTCTGGAGGTAGAGGAGACAGATTTGGGAAATTCTGGAGGTAGAGGAGAGTAGATAGCACTTGATAAATTTAATATGGGAGACTGAGGGAGCAGGCGAACTCCAGACTCTCAGCTTAGGCCCCTGTTAGAGCTCTTTGCCAGGTAAGGAAGCTGGGAGAGTAGCAGATCAACCTGGGGAGACAAGGGCATGTTAATTTGGAGATTAAACATCCAAATTATAGGCAGCTGGTAAGGAAGGTCGGTGCTGGATACTTAAGTTGGGAGATAGCACAGAGAGTGGGATAAGAGCCAACGAAGTGGGTTGAAGGCAATACGAGGTCAGACATGAAGACAGTGGCTATGGTCAACTTTTTATAAGGTGGAACTCTGAGTGGAGAATAGAGAAAATAGGGTTGCAGGAGTATATGGGGTCAAAAATAGGTTTTTAAAAAAATAGTGACGATTTTTTAAAAACATGGGAGAAGTAAACTATCCTGGTAAGCTGATGGGAATGATGCAGAACAGAGGAAAAAATTACGATCTGAGGAAGGCGTCTGGAGGTTACCTATTTCACCTCTTCCAAACATAGACTCAAGGAAGAAAATTCAAACAATTAAAAGTATAGCTTACTATTTGGTGTTTATGTATATTGCAGGCTTTAGGAGAGCAATGGGACAGAAAGAGAAGATAAGCATGGAGAAAAGGGGATTAGATAAGGTAAAAGAAGGAAATGTAATTTTTAAAATATTGTAGAGTCAGAAAATACATTAGTGGGACCTGGGACAGAGCTGAGGAATGAATGTTTCTACCTTTTTAGAGACATCTTGAGTTCCAACATGAACTAAAGTCTTGCTGGCCTGGAGAGAGCAGCCGTTAAAAATGGTGCTAATAAGATGACATCATGCTGCCCTGACTGGTGCGGCTCTGTTGGTTGGGCATCATACTGCAAAGTAAAAGGTTGCCAGTTCTATTCTGTGTAAGAGCACATGCCTGAGTTGTGGGCTTGGTCCCCAGTTGGGGGCACGCAAGAGGCAACCCAATGATATTTCTCTCACACATCAATGTTTCTTTCCTTCTTTTTCTTCCTCCCTTCCCTCCCTCTAAAAACAAATAAATTTTTTTTAAAAAGATGACATTATACTCTTATTCAGGCTGGGGCAAAGTAGGTTTACTGTTGTGAGTATACAAAACAATTTATTTTTGTAATACTATTGATTAATTATTATATTATTTTCCATATGAACAATTGTAAACCTTCTTTTACCCAGTCCTGTATAGAGAATCCTAAAGATTCCACCAAAAAAGTATTAACACTGATAAATAAATTGAGTAACATAGCAAGATACAAAATTAATATTCAAAAATCAGTTGCATTTTTATACATCAATAATGAACAATCAGAAATTAAAACAATTGCATTTACAGTTGCATTAAAAAATACCTAGGAATAAACCTAACCAAGGAGGTAAAAGACCTGTACTCAGAAAATTATAGGACATTGAAGAAAGAAATTGAAGAAGATACAAATAAATAAATTATATACCATGCTCATGGATAGGAGGAATTAACATCATTAAAATGTCCATATTACCAAAAGCAATCTAGACTTGTAGATTCAATGCAATCTCTATCAAAATAACAATGGCACTTTTCACAGAATTAGAACAAGTAATTCTAAAATGTATATGGAACCACAAAAGTCCCCAAATAGCCAAAGCAATCTTGAGAAAGGACAAAGTTGGAGGTATCATGCTACCTGACATCAAACTATACTACAAGACTATAGTAATCAAAACAGCATGGTACTGGCATAAAAACAGACACACAGATCAATGGAACAGAATAGAGAGCCCAGAAATAAAATCATGCCTATCTGGTCAATTAATCTATGATAAAGAAAGCAAGAATACACACTATGGTAAAGACAGTCTATTCAGTGGTGTTGGAAAAACTGGACAAATACATGCAAAAAAATGAAACTAGACCACCTCATACACCACATACAAGAATAAATTCAAAATGGATTGAGAATTTAAATGTAAGACCCAAAACCATAAAACGAGAAGAAAATTAGGCAATAAACTCTGACATTGATCTTAATAATATAAATATATATTTGTTTTTTATATATCTCCTTGAGCAAGGGAAGCAAAAGAAAAAAGAAAAAAATGGGATTACATCAAACTAAAAAGGTTTTGCACAATAAAGGAAACCATCAACAAAATAAAAAGAATGGCCTACCAATCGTCGTCGGCAGCCGTCCGTCTCGAGAGACGATGGCGTAGCTTCCTGAGAGTCTATCTGCACCGCCGAGAATGGCTGTGCAGTCCGACTCGGGAGTGACAATCCCTGCCACACTTGTTACAGGTGAAGGCAGATGGCCGTTGTTGCTGCTGTTGACGCTGCTTCCGCCTCGATCTTTTCTGGACCGCCTCCTCGTTGCGCGCAGCCTCTGCACGTGATGTACCTTGCCTGACCGCGAGCCTCCAGGCTAGGCGGTCGTCTGCTTGAACTTCCCATGTGTTGAGATTGATGGAGCATTGTGTCATGTCCTTTTTGCAGATGTCTTTGAACCGCAGTTTTGGGCGCCCTGTCATCCTCTGGCCTTCTGCTAGCTCGCCGTAGAGGAGGTCTTTGGGGATACGGCCTGCATCCATTCTTTTGACATGGCCGAGCCACCTGAGGCATCTCTCGCTAAGAACTGCATGCAAACTGCTCATATTGGCTCGCTTCAGCACCTCGGTGTTGGGGACCTTATCCTGCCAGGCGACATGCAGGACGCGTCGCAGGCACCTCATGTGGAAGCTGTTGAGTTTCCTTTCGTGCCTTGCGTAGGTGGTCCACGTCTCGCTGCCATAGAGGAGAGTGCTGAGTACGCAGGCTTGGTAGATGCGCAGTCTGGTTTTCTCAGTGAGGCTGGGATTGTTCCACGCTCGCCGGTTCAGTCTGGCCATAACTGTGGCTGCCCTGGCGATTCTCCGGTTGACCTCCAGGTCGACTGACAGAGAGCTCGAGATGGTGGACCCGAGGTAAATGAAGTCGTTGACAACCTCCAGGGTGTATCCGTCGATGGTGATGCATGGGGGAGTCCCCGTGCCTTGAGCCATAACATTCGTCTTCGTCAGGCTGATGGCTAGTCCGAACTCCTTGCATGCGTGGGAAAGGCAAGTGACTAGCTGCTGGAGTCCCTCTTCGGAGTGTGATGTCAAAGCTGCGTCGTCGGCGAAGAGCATCTCACGGATGAGCACCTCTTTGACTTTGGTCTTGGCTCGTAGACGGGCCAGGTTGTAGAGCTTGCCATCGGATCTGGTGTGAATGAAGACACCCTCGCTGCAGTCCTTAAAGGCGTATTGGAGGAGCATGGAGAAGAAGATTCCGAACAGCGTAGGCGCGAGGACGCAGCCCTGCTTTACTCCGCTGCTGACTGGGAAGGCCTCAGAGGTTGCGCCGTTGTAGGACACCGTGCTGTGCATGTTGTCGTGAAAGGACATGACCACAGCAAGCAGATGTGGTGGACAGCCTACCAATGGGGAGAAGATATTCACCAATGATACATCTGATAAGGGGTTAATATCCAGAATTTATAAAGAACTCATACAACTTAATACCAAAGAACTTCCCAAACAATCCAATTTAAAAAATGAGCACAGGGCCTGAATAGACATTTCTCCAAAAAGGACATTCACATGGCCAACAGACATACAAAAAGTTGTTCAACATCACTAATCATCAGAGAACCACAATTAGACATCACCTCACACCTGTCAGAATGGCTATCATCAATAAATCAACAAACTACAAATGTTCTCAAGGATGTGGAGGAAAGGGAACCCTCATGCCTTGTTGGTGGGGTTGCAAATTGGTGCAGCTACCATGGAGAAGAGTATAGCAGCAGCTCCTCAAAAAAGTAAAACTAGAACTACCTTATAGCCCAGCAATTCCCCTTCTGGGTATTTATCCAAAGAAATCCAAAACACTAATTTAAAAGATATATGCACCCCTATGTTAATTGTAGCATTATTTACAATATCCAAGATATGAAAGCAACCTAAGTGTCCAAAAGAGGAGTGGATTAAAAGAAGTGGTACACAGGACTTCCAGCCAAGATGGAGGTATAGACAGACATGCTGCATCTCCCTCCACATTCCACAACTAAGAAGGAATGCAGCTACCTCAAAACTGGAGACAACTGGAAGTTCCAGAAGGTCAAGCTGCATGGAAGTCCAACAGACGGAGATATAAGGAAGAGATGCTCATCCAGACACGTAGGTGGGGCAGAGCCAGGTCGCAGAGGACGTGGTGTAGTGGTGGTGGTGGTGGTGGCAGGCCAACAGAAAGCACAGCTGCACATTTTAAAGGATCAGGAGGGACACCTGGGGAGTGTTCCCAGCTCCTCACCAGAATGCGCAGCTCTCGGTCCCAGCACCGGGGAAAATCAAGCCTCATTGCTTTTGACTGTGCAAACCAGTGGGGGTTGGGGAAGAGGCAGAGACTGCCAGTCTCTCAGCGAAGTCTGCTTGTTTGAGGGGCCCCCACGGCCCTAAAATGTCCATAGACCCATCTACTCTGGGAGCAATGGCCGGGGCAACAACTAGAGAGGCACCGGTCCCATGCGGAAGTGGGAGAAGTGCCTGGAAAAGGGGCAAGTGCTGGGCAAGTGGCACTGTTCCTTCTCAGACCCCTCCCCCACATACAGCGCCACAACGTGGTGAAACAAGTCACCCTGTACTGACGAATCCCTAAGGCTCGGCCCCTTACAACGTAACAGGAGAGACAGCTCTACCTAAGACACAGAGGCAAATACACACCCGAGACTTCTGGCCAAGATGGAGGCCTAGACTCACACGCTCCATCTCCCTCCACAACTAAGAAG
The DNA here is from genome assembly GCF_987537825.1 of Furipterus horrens. NCBI lineage: Eukaryota > Metazoa > Chordata > Mammalia > Chiroptera > Furipteridae > Furipterus > Furipterus horrens. The sequence continues at coordinate 89,454,712 of NW_028327181.1, forward strand.
GAATACAACTATCACAAAACCAGAAATAACCAGAAGTTCCAGAAAATAAATGGAAGTCCAACATATGAAGTTATAAAGAAGTGGTGCTCATCCGGAAGGGTAGGAGGGGTGAAGCCGGGGAGGAGAGGTCAAGCTATGCTTGCGTCGGCAGTGACGGCAGCGACGGCAGCGACGGCGGTAAGCACAGACCCCCGTATTTAAGGGGAGGCAAGAAGCACCTGGGGAGCACCCCTGGCTGCAGACCAGACCCATCAGCTTGCAATTCCAACACTAGGGAAGGCAGACCCCAATTGCCTTGGACTGTGAAGCCTGAAGGGGGTGGAGACAGAGGAGGAGGCTTCCAGTCTTTCAGTGGAGAGCGAACGGCGGGAATCTACCTTGGACCCCCGCCCCCACAGAAAACGCCACAGCATGGTGAGAAGGGTCGCCTGATTGTGACAAGTGCACAGGGGACAACTGGAGAGAGGGGGGTCACTGGGTGGAAGGGAACAAAGGGAATAGAAATTGGGACAACTGTAACAGCATAATCAATAAAGCATATTTTAAAAAATGTGGTACACATATACAATGGAATATTCCTTGGCCATAAAAAGAATGAAATCTTACCATTTGCAGCAACATGGGTGGACCTAGAAAGTATTATGCTAAGTGAAATAAGTCAGACAGAGAGACAAACACCATATGATTTCACTTACATGTGGAATATAAAGAACGAAATAAACAAAGAAAACAGAAACAGACTCATCTATACAAACTGATGGTTGCCAGACTAGAAGGGGGTTGGAGAGCTGGGTGAAAAAGAGGAAGGGATTAAGAAGTAAAATTGGTAGTTACAAAATAGTCATGGGGATGTAAGATGCAGCATAGGAAATATAGTCAATAATATAATAATACTATGTAGAGAGCCAGGTGGGCACTACACTTATCAGGGGGGGTAACTTCATAAATTATACAGAGGTCTAACCACTATGCTGTACACGTGAAATTAATATAAAATAATATCAAATGTCAGCTGTAATTGAAAAAAAAGTTTTTAAAGATAAGGCTGTTTGTGCATCACTCACAACAGAATTTTACTTATTTTTTTTAAATATTTTATTTATTTTAGAGAGAGGGGAAGGGAGGAAGAAAGAAAAGGATAGAAACATCAATGTGCGGTTGTCTCTTACGCGCCCCCAACTGGGGACCTGGCCCACAACCCAGGCATGTATTCTGACTGGGAATCAAACCGGTGACCTTTTGGTTCACAAGCCGGCGTTCAGTCCACTGAGCCACACCAGCCAGGGTGAATTTTACTTATTTTTAAAAAGTGTTCTTTCCCTCAAAGAGGATTGAGTGATTGAATGTTAATAAAATAAATCCCTCAGAAATAAATAAATAAAAATTTTTGGTTCTTCTGGCACTCAGACCCCATGCCTAGGGGCTTTCCAAAATTTACCTCATTAACATAAACTCGTTGTCTTTGAAAGGGTCTTATTATGCATAATAAAGGGCATTTATTTCACTTTTATTAGCTATTTCAAAAATGGAGGACAAAACTAAATATTATAACAAGAAATACCCCTATGGCTCTTAATAGGGAATTATGAGCATTTGGGGGGCTCTGTTCTAGAAAGACTGGACAAAGACCAAAAATATATATTTCTTATTACAAATCACAATATTACAAGACTGAATTGTACTCTTCCAAAGTTATGTTGAGGCCCTCATCCCCCATGTGATTGTATTTAAAGATAAGGCCTTTAAGGGGGTAATTAAGGTTAAATGAGGTCATAAGGTTGGGGCCCTAATCTAATAGCACTGGCGGCCTTATAAGAAGAGAAACATCCAAGTCGCGTGCACAGAGAAAAGGCCATGTGAGGACACAGCAAGAAGGTGGTCATTTGTAAACCAAGGAGAGGCTGCACCAGACACTGGCCCTGACAGCATCATGACCTTAAACTTCAAGCCTCTACAACTATAAGAAAATAAATTCCTGTCTTTTAAACCATTTCATCTGTGGTATTTTGTTATGGCAACCTGAGCAGACTAATACATCTGGGATGGAGTCCAGACAGGGATTTCTTTTTCTGTTTTTTTTTTTTTTTTTTAAATAAACTCCTTGGGTAAGTCTAATGCGCTGCCAGCCAGGCTGGAGAAACACTGAGCTAGACAGAAAACTGGAGACACCTATGAAAAGATAGTCATGGTGACAATGCAGGGAAGCCAAGAAGGAGGAGGAGCAGTCCAGATGAAGCAAGCCAGCCTCGAGGATGCCTTTAGCATCTCTTGGCACAACTTCAGCTCAGGCATGCCAGAGTAATTAAGATCAGAATAGAGTGGCAATGCCTGTAGTCATCACCTGCTCCTGATAATCTCATCTAAATATATTCCATTTCTCTGCCTCCTCTCCGTCGCAGTTGTCCCTATTCTGTGCTCTACTACTATCCACAGGCCAAATACGGCTTGTCCCTATTTTTATAAATAAAGTCTTATTGGAGCACAGTCATACTTATATGCCGCCTATGACTGCGTTTGCACTACAGCAGCAGGGCTGAGGATTTGCAACAGAGACCACACAGCCCATGAGCCTGAACTATTTACTATCTAGCCTTTGACAGAGAAGGTTTGCCGACCTCTGCTCTAGTAGATGGTTAGTGGTGAGCCACAGACCAGCCATGATGTATTAGTGCCTCACTAGTCCAGAAGACTGGCTGGTTTGGCTCAGTGGATTGAGCGTCGGCCTGCGAGCTAAGTGTCGCTGGTTCGATCTTCCAGTCAGGGCACATCAGAGAAGGAAAACTCTGACTCCAAAAAACCTCCGCTGCCTTGCGGCATACCTCTTCAGGGGAAAGGCTAAGGGAGTAAACCCCGACAGAAAATCCGGAACCGGAGTCCCTAAGGCGGTTTGACGTTGTAGTCAACACCGGCAACTCCTGCGGCGCACCTGAAGCCAAGCTGTATTGACTCCGTCTTTCCCTTGGACCCTTCAGCTGCGAAGAGAGGGGGGGTCTGCTGCATGGGCAACAGCAGACCCTCCATATCACCCTGCCCAGGCTCTGTAGCTTCAGCTTCACTGGAGAGGACACTCCAGCGTCATCGCAAGATGACGATTCAACACAGGAGGAGACAGATACCGTGTCACTCCCGAGTCGGACTGCACAACCATTCTCGGCGGTGCAGATAGACTCTTAAGAAGCTACACCATCGTCTCTCGAGATGGATGGCTGCCGACGACGACTATGTACCAGACCCTATGGTAAGAAGTAAGGATATAACAATGGACAAGAGAGCCATATTGCCCTTATACTCAAGGAAGTGGGGCTACTACTGTAGCCCCTTACTTCAGAGGGCTATGTATATTACAGATACACATAAAAACAAATGTGTAAAATGATACGTGGTGCTCGGCATTGGCACAGCGTGACCGCATGAGAGGCCTTTGCTATATCCCTGGCAGTATGTCCTCAGAACTAAAGACGACTGTGTCAGAATGCCACAAACGTTTGTGGGTTGTGCCACTGCAGATGTTGAAGGAAGACACTTTTTTGGCACAGAAGGAGGATTTGAGCAGTGGGAGGGCATAGGTAAGAGAAAAGGCAAATAAGTTGTCAAATCCTTCCTGTCAGCATGAATGCAATAGATTGTAGCAAAAAGAATTATGATTTCCCCGTGGGGCTGAGGGTCTATTTTCATGCTTTTCTTAATATTCTTTCAGTTTGTCATTCTGGAGGTACATTAGAAAGTAGTATGATAACTGTATTAAAAATTCACATTATATTTGTGCACATGTAGGTCTAGGTATGGCACGTGAAGAGTGATACCAATTTTTTACTAAAAGACACTGCACACTAGAACTGAAAGTCTTTTATTTATGTATATATTTAATAATATTTGATTAAGTTTACACAAAATTAAATTTAAAATCGGCTTTAAGTTACTTTGATTTAAATGACATGTAATTGTACTTTTACTTTTGTTTTAATTTTAATAGTTTTGAATAATTCCGAAGAAAAATATCTCATATATAATAATTGTCATGTTTTGCTTTCTTATTTTTACTCTAATTTACTTTTTGATGAAAATAAGCCACATTTTATGTACTTTTTTAAACAATTTTTCTTTGTAATCCTTCAGATTATTATGAGCAATTGAATATACATTATGTAAAAATCTAGATTAAAATAAAATAATTAGTGCTTCACCAAAATGAAGACAAGAAAAATAAATTTTGTAAAATAAATATACAATAGTTCTTAAATCATGTGTCATTTTGTTACTCATCAAGACATTTGTTAGAATATTCAGACATTTACAATAATAATTAAATTGTCTTTAATATTTTGCCAACTTTTAATGACATTAAAATCATAGCTTTACCCATTTTTTACCACATACGAAGGAATATTTGTCAGGATCAGTATAATGGTATTTTATTTAATTCTTTATTAGCTTGTAATTAATAATGTAGTTTATAATTCTTAAATATTTAGACAAATGTTATATGAGACTCTATTTATACTCTTACCCTGGGGCTCACAAGTGGAGAAGCAGGCCTATAAGATAGACTCAGTCTCTCTCTTCAAGGAGCTCACAGTCTGGTGGAAGATACTCGTAGGCCACTTTAATTATTGTTGTGACACAACAGGAGAGTGCTAGGGAAAGATCTACAAGAAATGGGTTATGGTCACGGAGGACTTCCTGGAGAAAGTTATTTCTAGGCTAAGAGCTAAAAGGTAAGTAGTTGTTAACTAGGTAAAGGGAGGGAAGGGGTGGAAGTGAGGGGAAAAAAGTTAAGAAGAGGCGAGTTTCAGGCAGAAAGAATAGAATAAGACAGGGACAGCCAAGTTTTTTTATGAAGAGCCAATAGTAAATGTTTGAGGCTTTTCGGGCCATACAGTCTTTGTTGCAACTATTCACTCTGCTGCTTTGTATTGTATGTTAAGTGTTGCACTGTTGTATGTATTGTAGATAATACATAAATGAATGGGTGTGGATGTGTCCCCATAGGACTTTATTTACAAAACACACAGCAGGACCCACAGTCCTAGTTTGCAGATCCCTTGGTATACGGGGAGGCCCAGACTTGGGAGGAAGCATACTTGAGGGACAAACCATCTGGGGCATGGAGGACAAGATGGAAGCAGGGACTGATCAACGTGGAAAGCTAGGAACAAGGCTGCAGAAAGTAGACGGGAGGAGTCTGGGTCCAGAGGCTTACGAGGGCGCTGCTGGTAGGCATCACGAAGGAAGGTGGGCACAGGGAGAAGAGAACAGGTTTGGAGAGACAGTCAGTGAGTGGTCACAGAGAAAAAGAGGGAGGGAGAGAGTCCACTTCCCAGACTCATGACAGGCCGTGACAGATGAGGGGGTGGGAAGCCTGGGGAAGCAGACTCACGGGGAGGGCTGGAGATGGGCCATGGGATCCATCGCCCAAAAGGCTCACTTCAGCTCCTGGCACACGCACTTGGCTGTGTACATACACAAAGTTTTTGTCAGAAATGTGGTCGGCAGTTTCTATGAAAGGACAGTCTGTAATTCCTGAGAAAGTCAGAGGGATGCTGAACATGCAGAGCTAAATACCTTCGTAATGACAATCCTGGAGAATAATTACTATTGACAGGTTTTCTGTAGCCTGTGGGGACTGCAGGCTTTAGTGGCTCTGATTCCCTGTTATTCACAACTAATTTCACAACAGCACAAGGCCCCAGGATCTGCTGGTAACAACAGCCAACTTGGTCAGGAAAGACAGCTCCATCCAGGCGGTAAATCTGGTCAACCAGATGGACTGGCACTTCAGTCATCAAGTGTCCCAAGATGCATGATTTGTTGCTGGCTTGGGGGTAGCGGGAGGGTGTATGATGTTCCTACAGCCCCTCACCCACAGCCATGCAGGGAGTGGTGTCCTATGTGAATTGAGGGTGTTCTGAGAGCTGGGTGTGGCAGGTGGTCTGGGTGAGCACTCCTTGACACGTGCCCTCACTGGGGTGGGTTACCTCACTGGGGTGGGTTAGCTGTAAGCATTATTCCTCCATCAAGCCAGAACAAGGGTAGCATTTACATCAGTGAAACAATTTAGAGATTCTCTGGACGTGAATGTATGGGCCCTATGGCATTTGTCACCAATCAGAAGTACCCTCCATAGAACGACCTGCGTTAGAACAAAAGCTGCCGGGGCTGTTTGAGGAGCAGTGGCCCCGATGACACAGTGGGCAGTAGGGCTCCATCATCTCACCTGGATGCCGGCCTTCCGGATTCCCCTGCTGCCCCCTTTCAATCTGTTACCACCAGGCTGCCGGAGTGACCTTTTTAAAATGTAAATTGGATCTTGTCACTCCTCTGTTTAAAAGCCTTTAATGGTTTCCCATTGTATTTAGGAGAAAATCCAAACCTCTCATCATGGCCTGCACATGGCCTGGTCTCCCACTCAGGCCTCTCTCCGCTAGAGTCTGCCAGCCCAGCCACGCTGCCTTTCCCCTCATTCCTGTTCCTCCGGTGACCCAAGTTCCTTCCCCCATTAGGCTCCTTATTCCCTCATTCTAGAAAGCTCTTTGTACTCCCTACTGCTAACATGGCTGGGTCCTTCTCCTACTTCAGATATCCACGTAAAAATGACTTCCTCAGAGGGAACTTTTCTGATCGCCCAGGTTAGGTTGGGTCTCCCTGTCTTATCCTGGCACAGCACTGTGTTTTCTTTATTATCATAAAACTTGACATAATTTTCAATTATTTATGTGTTTGCATGTTTATTGTCATCTCCCCCCATTAGGCTGAAAGCTGCATACAGGCAGGGACCATAATTAATTTGTTCAACACTGTATTCTCAGAAATACCACGGTGCCTGGCACATGTGCAGATTCAATAAATATTTGTTGAGTAAATGAATAAGTGAATAAATAAGCAGCCATTCAACCGATCCATCAATTAATGGATGCATTTGTAAGTGTTTATTATGCTCATGTTTAATTTGTATAATTTCTGTCTGGTTACCTATGGCTGGATTACAAACCACTGAATATAGTGGCTTAAAACAACAACTTATTATTTCTCATGTTCTGTGTGTTCATTGGTCCCAACTGAACAGTTTTTCTTGGGATGTCCCATATGGTTGCAGTCAAATGACAAGTGGGGCTGGAGTCATCTGAAGTGATGGTTAATCCTGGCTGTCAATGGAGAGTATAGCTGGGCTGTCAACTAGAACACCTATACGGGGTCTGGAGTCTCTGTGGCCTAGGCTTTTCAGAGCTTCGTGGCTACGTTCTAGAGAGAGTGTCTCAGGGAAGTGTCTCTTTATATCGAAGAGACCCAGGCAGAAGCTACAAGACGTAGCCTCAGCCCTGACCAGTGTGGCTCAGCTGGTTGGGTATCGTCCAGCAAAGTGAAAGGTCGCCAGTTCAGTTCCAGTCAGGGCACAGGCCTGGGTTGTGGGTTCAGTTCCCAGTCAGAGCGCAGTCAAGAGGCAACCGATTGATATTTCTCTCTCACATTAAGATGTTTTCCTTCTTCTCTTTCTCCCTCCCTTCCCCTCTCTCTGGAAAATAAATATATAAAATCGTTTTTTAAAAAAGACCTATCCTCATAAGTCTCACAGTGTCATTTAAGCCATACTCTAACAGTCATGAATAAGTCGCAAGACAGCCCAGAGTCAAGGGAGGAAACTTAAAGTTTCACAAAGGCATACACCCTAGTTCTGGGAGGCATGGTTCACCAGGGGCCATCTCTGCCAGTCTCTCGTGCCATCATTATGTAGGTGTTTCTATTCCTAGTTTACATTCCTTTGCTTATTTCTCTTAGGCTCTTGCCCAAACCTTCTATAATGTGTCTCCTTTATTGCAACGACACTTATTGTTCAGGATGAGCACCTCTTCCCCAAGTTTTCCGAGGTCTGACGTTAGTCATCCAGTTTCCAGGGACTCTAGGAAACTGGTCTACATTTTGGCTGTCAACTTGCTGTGGGAGGAGCAGCAGATTTTCTGTGCTTCTTAGTGTGGTGGAAGAGAAGCCGGCGCTGCTGGTCACTGTCCAGGAATCCTGGTGCTCACTGTTCATTGCCGAGAGCTGTGCACTGACCCAAGCCAGTGCTCGGCACTGAAATCACTGGCTTTGAGAGCTAAGCCTGAGGAGATTCGGGTTTGGGATAGTTTCAAGGGTAGGAGATGCCAGCTCTGTCTCCATTTTGCCTTATACCTAGTGTTTTGATCCAAATGTGAAAAGCTCTCTTTCCCCACCTCCCCTGTACTCCTACAACACCCCCCCACTCCACCACCCCACCCAAATGTCCTTCCAGCTGCTATTTTTGATTCTGGCCTCAAGGCAAATGTTTCACTGTAGCAGAATTACTGTAAAATTCCTTCCTGTGCTCCCACAGATAATGGGACAATTCCCTGGAGATCCTGCCACTTCAGAAATGGCCTAGAGGCAATCCCAAAAGGCAGATCTAAGAAAACAGAACTATCATAAAAGGTTATCATCAGAAAGGCAGGTCAAACAATATGATTGTTTTTAATGGCACTGACTGAAGCTAGGTCCATTTTCTTTCTCTTGTGTACATCGAATGAGGCTCAAAGCACCCAAGGCAGCTGAGGGGCAGCAAATAGTGTTATGAAGTTTGCTGATGGACCCGTAAATACACAAACCTGGGATATAAAAAGAACTTTAGCAGGCAATGCATAAACAAGGAGAAAATCTTATCCAAAAACAACTTGAAAAACTGCAGAGGAAGCAGCATCCTTGGGAAAACAATTGAGTCATAAATCTTTTTTTTCAACTTCACTGATGAACAGAGAATACGAAAAAGGACCAGCATGAATACTGATGACAGGTGTTTCCTTCTCATTGCCATTTCTGCACGTCTGGCGAGGGTCTGAGGATGGTCTTGTCAAGTTTAAGAAGTAAGGCTGTCTGAATTATAGTGAAAAGGATTCTTCCAATTAAACAGTTCTGGAAATTTGTGTGTTGTCTTAAAGCACTACTTTCGTTGCTAATTGGTTGTTTCCTTCATGCTTCAGCTACCCAAGTAGACATTTCACTTCCAATTCATGAGTTGAGTACTAAGACAAGTTCAGATGGACACCTTTATTGGATCAATTTTAGATTATAAAAATAGGTTGTTGATTGTATGAGAGAAAAAAATACAAAAGCCCTTCCTAAGAAAAAGAGGCAAGACAGGATGTAACTTACAAAAATTACAAAGTTGATGACAGCCAAGTGTTCCCTGAAAAACTCTCCCAGGGGACAGGCAAGTAAAAAGGTAAAGACTTATGAGGACAAATGTATAGGTGTTGAGTAGATTTAGCTTCAGTTCCTCATCTCTCCCTTTCTCCATATCTCTTGCCATGTAACTTTGAAGATCCTCCCCGGAAGTAGAAGAGTAGATTTTCCTACCCTTTAACTGACTCCCTTTGAGTTTGGCCATGTAATTTACTTGGGCTATGGGAACATTCACATCGATGATGCAGATAGAGGCTTATAAAAGCACTTGCTCATTTGAACATGTTACTTTTACACCTCTGCCATTGCCAAGAGAAGAATGTGCCCCAGGCTGGCTGGCTGGTCCCAGGAGGGTAGGAAGGGCACATGGAGCAGAGAGAGTTGCCCTGCGAAGCGCAGACTATAAGACAGCCTCAGCTCTTCGGGAGGAACCCAAGCCAAGATGGAGCTTTCAAAAAAGTCTCAGGATCTTTCCTTAAACTAGGAAAGTCTTTCTGTGGTTTCAGATAGGGATGGTGGGCCAATTACGCAAGTATCCACTAATGGCTCTGTAGAGACAGGCATGAGTGAGCCCAGTCTAGATCAGCCAACTCCCATCAACCTCTAGATTCATGAACTGTAATAATAAGGTATTATTGTTATGGATCACTAGTGTTTGCAACAATTACAATTACTAACCAGTAGAGGTATTATGGGAGAATATTGACTCCCCAGGTAGTTCTATAACCTTAGAATAGTGCTAATATCTTACGGGTTAAGAAACAAATGAATCTATAGCAGCGACATTAGTGGATATTTGCATATGGGGCACATCATTCCTATTCAAAACCACAGACAGTGCCCTGACTGGAGTGGCTTAGTTGGTTGAACATTGTCTGGTAAAGCAAAAGGTTGCTGGTTCGATTCCCAGTCAGGGTACAAGCCTAGGTTGTGGGGTCAGTGCCTGGCACATAGGAGAGGCAATCGATCAATGTTTCTCTCCCTCATTTTCTCCCTCACTTCCCCTCATTCTATCTGTCTCTAAAAAAATGCAAAAACAAAAACATCACAGAAAGTCTTCCCTAGTTTAAGGAACAGTCCTGAGACTTCATCTGAAAGCTCCCTCTTGGTTGGGGTTCCTCCCGATGTTGACGCTGAGGTAAGGATTCACGAGCAAGTAGTTTATTTAAGCAGCGTCTGTGTAGGAGTGAGTGAGGCAAGGAAGGAAGTGCAGACAATGAAGGATGTGTTACCAAGCCAACTACTAGGAGCGACTGGCGCTTCACCCAGTGTGCAAGTCTGAGAGCCAAAGTGGAATAGGCCTCAGGGTGATCCCACTCAGGGGGTGGGGAGCTGGGCTCTTTCTTCATCTCCTGCCAGTCATTAGCTAAGGGCTGCCCCAGGGGGGAATCACATCCAGTCACATCCAGCCACTTGCAGCCAGCCACACTAGCAGTGACGAGAGAGCACCACCAGGCAAGGCTCTGGCCACTAGAAGTCTGGTGGCCCTGCAGTGGAAGAACTAAGGCAAAGGTAAACCCAGGGCACTGACAGCATCTGTTCTGGTTTTAACTCACCTTGGGGAGCATGTGAAAACCATGGTAAGTCGGGTGCTAGGCAAGTCAAGCATGTGCAGGTCAGACTGGAGCAGCGGGATTCCATGTGTACTGACCAGAGCAAGGTCCCCCTCCACACCAGTTTTCTTTTATACGATGCGCCTTTTCCCGCGGCTTCTCCAGTCCTTTCTCATACCCTCATCTCGCTGTCCATTCCCCCAAGGTGAAGACGCGTGGCCACACCGTGGCTGGTTCTTACTACAGCTGCCCGCAAATTGACAAGCCAGGCTTATCTAGTCCACGGAGCAAGGAGATTGATACTGTCTGTGAAATTGGAACTACAGGCCCTTTAATTTAACAACATCTGCAAATACAATGTTGGGCTTCCTTCTGAAAGGCACGACCATCCATTGGGATAAGTACAGTCACACCTAACACATCAATCAGTGCTCCTCAAACTTTTCCACCGAAGTTCCATTAGCAGCAGGAAAAAGTAAACCAAGTATCCCAAACCTTCTCAGAGCCCAAAGCGGGTTTATGCGAATATAAAGATGCTTTAAATTACTTAACATTGAGGGCTATGGACATAATGTTTTTGTCTGCCTGCATGGTTTCCCTGGAGGAAATCATTGTCCCCTGTTGCACTATTGCCAGTGTGCTGTCATTGATAATGGCTCTGATCCCTGGTCATGGGACTGGGCTGCTGGCTTGAGTGAGGCCAGTCATGGTGCCCCAATGCACGCATCTCCGGCCCCTACGGCAGTCTTCTCTTGTTAACAGGTATACGGATAGGAGGAGAAAGAGGTTGTTTTTCTTCTTGCGGGTGGCTAAGCATTGGTAAATGACAATCTCAAGTTGCCAGCAACCAACCTCAACTCAGAGAAAGCCTGCACTCAGAATAAAGCCAAGCAGAGCAGCAAGCCAGAAAGACAGCCAGAGCTCTGACGACACAGACAGAGCACCTGCATCCAACCATACCCTGCAGCTTCAGGGGCTTTCCTGTCCAAAGAGGGCTGGATGCAGGTGGGTGAGTTTGCTTAGGCTAGTTCATTTGCAATTGAAAGATTTCTAAGTTGTTTTAGTAAAATAGATATTCCAGGGGGAAAAAGTGCCTTGTTTGCCCTGGGGCTTCCTATTTCCCTCAGCATATTATTATGAATCCCTTAGGAATATGTGAGGTCTTATATCTTTATTTTATTTGATTTTAGAGAGAAGGGGAGGGAGGGAGAAAGAGAAGGAGAGAAACATTAACATGTGAGAGAAATCAATCAGTTGCCTCTTGTATACGTCCTGACCAGGCACTGAAACCCCAACCCAGGCATGTGCCCTGACTGGGAATTGAACTGGCAACCTTGTTTTGCAGGACTATGCCCAACCAACGGAGCCACGGCAGTCAGGGCCAGGTCTTATATCTTTATGTCAGAGATGCTTTAACTGCGCCTCTGACAATTTTTCAGATCAGCGTTGATTCGGAACACTTCTGCTCTGAATTTCCCCGGCCCCTCCCCAACCTGAGCCTCCTGTGAAGAAGAGCTTAAGTTCCCAACTCCCCGTTTCCCTCACTGTTCCCTCAAACACAGGTTTGCTCCCAGGTCTCCTTGGATCCTCTGCTTTCCTCTTCACATCACTCCGCACAGACATCCTTCTTCTCTGCCTCCTTATCCCTACCTTCCTGATGGTGGTCCATCTAACATTGGAAAAATCAAATCCATAAAATGTTTTAGGAGAGAAACCTGTGACAGATTTCTGGGGTCAAAACCGAGAGGACACTACCAGGGGGGCACTCCGTCATCGCCAGAGCAGACTGGGATAATCCCACAATGTGGAGGCAGTGAGTTTGGTTCCAGGAACAGAAGAAAACGCCGGGATCCCATCCCCGATGGAACAACCACAGAAAGCTCCTCTTTAAAGAAACCATTGTACACACAGCACTCTACTTAAGTGCTAGGGGAGTACACAAAAGGAGTAGCAGCAGACAGGCTCTACTTTCAAGGCAAGTTTAATTTAGCCGAAGGATAAAGTAAAAATGTAGAGAATGATCACGAGTTAAGGCATAACTGAGGGCTTGGCAGAGCAGAACAAAGAGTATTAGATGAGTAATAAGCAGGTGTGGCAGAAGGGAAAGACGAAGTGAGGAGAGTTCCTGAAAGAGGGAGTCGCGGAGGAAATGAATCTCCAGCCAGGCCCCAAGGAAGTAACTGACAAAAGTAAACTCTCCAGCTGGTTGAGGGGGAAGCGGCTCCCGTCGCAGGAGTTCTGAAACGTGAATCTGCTCTGACCTGTTGGTGTGTGAAGACACAGGCCAAGTCTGAAGCCATGTAACCTGTATCTGTAAAGTTGCACAAAACAACTGTTTTGGGCAAAAGAATGCAGTGGTTGGGTGCTGGGCGCACCCTGTAGATGATATCATGTCTGTAGATCAGAGTGAGGCTAATGTCACCCGCAGGGGAAGAACACCTAGGAAAGAGTCTGTGCTGTGTTTTTATTTGGCCTTCTGTTTCCAAGGTTAATTTTTAAGATTAAGATTTTCATCGTGATTGCAGCTCTTGGTAAATGAAAGTCTGATCCCTTGCAGCAAAATGCAGAATTTATGGCAATACAAATTCTTGTTGATGTGTTAATTGTCCTAATGGAAGCAGAAGTCCTCTATAAAACACAAACAAACAAAAACACCTACTTTTTGCCTCGGAGCATAGAGCTAAAAAGACATCTAATAAATGACTTTGCAGACTGCTCTCTCCTTGCAGAAGCTATCTGCTAATGTGGTCTTCAGGCATAACAAAAGCACATCTTTAAGTTTCTTGCTTATTTTGGTGAGATAAAAACACCTTGTAAAGAAACCACGTCTGTCAGGATTAGAAGCTTTGGCCTTATTGCCATTGTTAAAAGCAGTTCAAGAAATACTACTGAAGGCTAATTGTGCTATCCTTTTGAGGAGACTTTTGAAACCATTAAGGAAAAAAAAAAAAAAAAGCCCATAAGAAAAAAAACTCAATAATCTGAATTGGTAGGACAAGTTCCTCCTTGACAGTAAGTGTCAAATTATTTTGACCCTGTCTGTGGGTAAAACAGAGAACTATGTTCTCTGGGGCTGCCAACACCTTTCTTGACAATCACTACAAAAATTTAACAAATGGAACCGATAGCCTACGTCACAAGACTGGAAACACATCTGAACTTTTACAGGAATACAGCCCGACTGGAGTTCATTTCCCTGGAGGCTGGGCTAGCAATACCTAATGAAAACAATGCTGGGCATATATTTACTTCAAAGGCATGTGGAGACTCTGTTCTGGTTCTAGTCTTACTGCAGAACCAAGATCAATTTTCACATCTTTTCACTCAAGGGATGGGTGTGAAATTACTTCCATTGATAACAAGTATTCTCAAGAGCTCTGGTGATTACATAGCCCAGCACAGGAGAAAAGAGGTTCTAACAAAAGCATGTAGACATCCATTTCCTCCGGTTCTGGCACATGTAACTACAGGTAAAAATGAGGTCTTGGGTAAAGTCTATTCCTTCCAAATCCAACCAGCAGAATGCAGCCAGCAGGTGATTTCTTCTCCAGCAGTCTTTGGAAAGTTGTGTACCCAAATCTAATCATAGGATCTAACCTCCTGCCTTATAATTTCTGCAAATTGTCTCCCTCCCCCACCTCGCTCCACTTTTCCCATTTTTAAAAATTATGTTCCATTTGTGAGATGTGTCAAATGACCTCTTTCACAATGGACCGGAGTGATCCGCTTTGTTTTCCCATGGGATGCTTAGATTGGAGACAGCTCCCGGCTCCCGCCCTCTTCCTGGTCTTACCTCAAATGCATTGGTCTATGTAATAGGGGGCACAGAATAAAGATGCAAAGTAAGCTACTGTCGGGGTGACTTAGGACCTACGCCTGCTAGTCTGATGGAGTATGGCTATGAGGTACTACTTAGAGTCTCCAGACCTCAGCTGATCCAGCACTAATGAAACATCCTTCTCAGAAAGGTGCCCATGAGGTCAATTTCCTCAGTTATAATGAATGATTTATTTCCTCTAAAAGATTCCATCTAACTCAGCCAAAGTAAATTTAATATAAAGCACTTTATATGCATGTGTAACTATGACTTAAGTAGGAAGTTGCTATTTCTTACAGTTTGACAAGACAGGTATAAGCAACGGGAAGACAATTCTTATGACGTACATTAAAAAAACTGACTTTAAAATGTTACAAGTTCAGATTGAGCTTTTTGGACATTCTGGTTCAGTTTGGGCAGTCTGTCAACAGAAAGGCACATTTCTTTCATTCCTTTGTCTATCTGAAGTTAAAGAAATAATAAAATGTTTCTATCCATATTTGCTATCAAAGAATTCCTTTTGCAGTCCCAGAAAACCAGATAGAAGAGGAAAACCAACATTTACTGAGTGTCGGACAATATGTTTGGTATTTTATATACAGTATGTATTTCACAAATGTTATCTAATTTAATTTTCAAAACACTGAAGAATTATTAAACCCCAGGGTGTCTGGCTCCTAAGCTTGGACCCCTCCCTCTGTATTCCATTTTGACACAAAGTTCGCCAGTTTTCGAGAAGACAAAAAACTTACTTGACAGTAAAACCATAACGTAAATAATTTAATCTATTATGATTAAAAAGGCACTTTACCTCAAATTTTATTTTTCTAAACAACAACTATCATGGCTTAATTTTATCTTATTATATTTACATCCATTGCAGTTAAAAATAAAACAGGTGTAGGTTAGGCTGAATCTATACTGATTCTCTGTCATACTTGAATATCAAATTATTTACTTAAATGTCTTTTCTAACAAAATGAAAGAGCATAAAAATAGTAGTTATTTGAGCCTTCTAGTTTTGTGGATTCTGTACAGTACCTGGTATTATTTACTTCTTTGGATAGCCAGCCCTCAACTTTTGGGCCTGAGGACTTTAATCAAAACAAAATTATGGATCTTAATTCTCTGAAACAAACATTTTGGTTTTTTATTTAACTGTTGTGAACTTAGATAACAGTTGACAATCTAAATAGATTCAAGAAGGGTTGAGAAAAATGTGGATCTCAGCTGCCTGATAAAAAGAAATTGGGGGATTGGGGTACATCCCTCATTTCTGGGAGCAGTGCCACAGAAAACCACCTCTCTTCGCCACAAAATGTCACTTGGAGAATATTAAGGGAAAGATTGCATTTTAATGCATTTCTTACATTTATTTCCATTATTTCCCCCTCAAAACCCATTTTGCTTTTTAACTGTCTAATCTGTTTTATCACCATTTTTTAAATCTCTCAGGATAAAACTCTTAAAATATCATTTCTCAAAATGAGTTCTATGAAATAGTAAGGTCTATGATATACTAATAAGGTTTCTACCAAATGAAGAATATCTTTAGGAAATGCTAGATTAAAGAAAATTATACAAGTTTCAGTTCTGATAATGGCCCAGTAGCTCATGTTAGACCAACATTTCTATAGCTGAAAACTAAATTCTTAAGAAAATATCCAATATAATTCTCAAAAAATATAAACAACTACTTGAATAACACTGGAGAATGATCAAAAGCAGGCAGATACTAACCATGAGCCAAGTATATGAAGGTGGGAATGGTATTGGATGATCTTCCCATTTTTACAGCTTTTGGCCTTTTTTGTACAGCAGGCCCTACAGAGAGCTGTGCCAGACAATTTGGTAAAATGCAAAGAGAAACTCAGTAAGACTGGCCTGAAGAACTAGAAGGTAGTTCTTGCTGACCACAGCAGCTGCAAATGGAGGTATTTCAGAAAGGAGAGAATTAAAAAGGGGGACACGCACATTCTGGGTTAAACTCTGCTCAGAGCTTTGTCTTCTATCTGAACCAAGCATGCATGGGACAGACTCCAAGTAGCCCAGCTAAGACTGGAAGAAATAGTCCTGGCTGGTGTGGCTCAGTGGATTGAGTGCCAGCCTATGAACCAAAGGGCCACCAGTTCGATTCCCAGTCAGGGCACATGCCTGGGTTGTAGGCCAGGTCCTCAGCTGGGGATGTGTGAGAGGCAACCACACTTTGATGTTTTTCTCTCTCTCTTTCTCCCTTCCCCTCTCTCTAAAAATAAATAAATAAAATCCTTTTAAATAAAATCATTTTTATTGGGACAACCATTGAGGCATATGTTACTAAAGGCAAACGAAAAAAAAAAAAAAAAAGAAAGAAAAAACACGTCACACTCTCTGGACCCAATTAGCTTAAAACCCCAAATGAAGAATTTCTCTTGAGTCTCTATTTTATATGCACATAGACAATACTACCTAAACAAATAATCTCCCCAAAGAGATTTTTCAACGTTTTTGATGCATATACTTCTATTATTGTAAACCTCAGAACTCTGATCTCAATCATGGCTCCCCTTGCGTGACTGTTCTCCCCGCTTTGTTCCCTCCTCCTTTCCCTGTTGTTTGACACCAGCTTTCTCCACTTCTGCCAGACTCCTCCTCAAGCCACACTTTTCCCAAATACATATATATAGCTCCCCATGCCTTCCATTAAATATCTGATGATATAAAACAACACATATCAACATTTATCAAACTGGTTGACAGTGCTTGTGTTTACATTTCCTTTTGCCAAGAATTGTAAGGGTCTGAGATTTCCCCCTACTTGCAGATTAAGAGCTTTTAGCCTGTGACAGTTTCGTGGATGCTGGCAGAAGGCATAAGACTCCTGGGTCAGAGACAAAGGACTTCATTACTCCTGACACATCAAGCTGCATCAGCCTCATGATTTCATTGGTTCCCAAAGTTTCAAGTGACACAGAGGGGTCCAGGTGAACACAGTGCACGCAGAAGTGGGCCCCAAAGCTGAGGAAACTTGGCTTGAGGGGATCTGAATCTTTTACAATGAACTGCCAGCAAACCTGCCGAACATTGCAGTGGAGGGAGACATTATTACTATACTTGACGGTAAACAAACCTGCTCTTTGTTCCAGAGGGGGTACAATCTCTATCTCCTAAGGCTCTTTATACAAATATCCTTGAAAAGATAGTCTGGAACAAAAGCTAACAGTGTCTCTGCTTACAAGACAAGGAGAAAAATGGGACACCCATGGAGAATTGGCTCCTAGCAACTCTTCCAATATTTTTGGAAACTTTTAATTTTGATGCAATTTGATACAAGTTTGTACATTTTGACTACATTCACACATTTTCCCCGCCACCCCTCTCAAGGTCTACCCATGTCATTGCAAGTATCAGGATTTCCTTCTTTTTATGGCTGAATAATATTTCATTGCATGTATATATCACATCTTTATCCGTTATGCAATCCATCGTGCATCTATCAGTGGACATATAGGTTGTTTCCATGGCTGTCATAATTAATTCTTCTATGAACATGGAGGTGCAGATATCTTTTTGATATAGTTTTCCTTTCTTTCTGGTATATCCCTGAAAGTGGAATTGCTGGATCATATGGTAATTTTATTTTTAATTTTTTGAGGAAACTCCATACTGTTTTCCACAGGGCTGCATCAATTTACAATCCCAGCCAACAGTGCACAGGGGGTTCCTTTTCTCCACACCCCCAATTAGCATTTACCTTGTCTTTTTGATGTTAACCATTCTAACTGACATGACGTGACATCTTATTTCTCTAATGATTAGTGATGTTGAGCATCTTTTCATGTATTGCTTGGTCATTATATCTTCTTTGAAAAAAATATGTGTATTCAGGTTCTTTGCCCATTCATAATTGGATGATGATAATTTTGCTATGAGTTGTATGGTTTCTTTATATATTTTGGATATGAACTCCTTGTCAGATATATGGTTTGCAAATACTTTTTTCATTGTATAGGTTATCTTTTCATTTTGTTGGTCATTTCTTTTCTTGAGCGGAAGCTTTTTAGTTTGATGTAGTCCCACTTGTTAATTTTTTTATTTTGTTGCTTGTGCTTGTCATATCCAAAAAATATATGTGAAGACCCATTTTCTGAGCACCATTTATTGAATAAACTATCTCTTCTCCATTGAGTATTCTTAGCTCTCTTGTCCTCTCTTGTCAAGTATTAGTTGACCAACATGCATGGGTTTATTTCTGGGCTCTCGATTCCATTTCATTGGTCAGTTTTTATGCCAATATCATATCTTTATAATATAGCTTAAAAGCTGGAAATATGATGCCTCCTGCTTTGTTCTTATTTCTCAGGATTGCTTCGGTTCTTCAGTGTCTTTTGTGGTTCTATACAGAATTTACGATTTTTTTTTCTAGTTCTCTAAAAAATGCTATTGGAATCTTGGTTGGGATTGCATTTGACCTCTAGATGGCTTTGGGTAGTCTGCACATTTTAACAATATTAATTCTTCCAGTCCATGAATACAGTATACGTTTCCATTTATTTGTGTCTTCAATTTCTTTCATCAATGTCTTGTATTTTTCAATGTAGAGATCTTTCACATCCTTAGTTAAATTTATTCCTATATGTTTTATTGTTTCGATGCTATGGTAAATGGAATCATTTTCTTTCTCAGATAATTTAATGTTAGTATATAGAGATGCTACTGATTTTCATATGTAATTTTGTTCAGCAACTTTACTGAATTCATTGATTAGATCTAATGGCTTTTCAGTGTGGTTTTCAGGATTTTCTATATATAAAATCAGGTCAGCTGCAAATAGAGACAATTTTGTTTCTTCCTTTCCAATTCAGATATCTTTTATTTCTTTTTCCTGGCTAATTGCTCTGGCTAGGACTTTCCGCTGCTATGCTGAATAGGAGTGGTGAAGAAGGCACCCTTGTCTTGTTAATATTAGAGGAAAAGCTTTCAAACTTTCACAATTAAGTATGATGTTAACAGAATGCTTGTCATATATAGATGTTAGTATGTTGAGGTACATGCCTTCAATACCTAATTTGTTAAGAGTCTTTATCATGAAAGGATGCTGACTTTTGTCAAATGTTTTTTTCTACCTCTATTGAGATGATCATGATTGTTTTCTCTTTCATTTTATTAATGTGATGTATCACATTGATTTGCATATGTTGAATCATCCTTGCATCCCAGGGATGAATCCCACTTGATTATTGTGAGTGAGTCCCTTTATATGCTGCTGAATTTGGTTTGCCAGTGTTTTATTGTGAATTTTTGCAGTTGTGTCCATGGGGATATTGATCTGCAATTTTCTTACCTTGAAGTGCCCTTTTCTGGTTTGGGTATCAGAGTAATGCTGGCCTTGTAAAAATGAGTTTGGAAGGCTTCCCTCCTCTTCAGTGTTTTGGAGTAGTTTGCAAAAGATAGGTATTAATTCTTTGAATGTCTGGTAAAATTCCCCTGTGAAGCCATCTGGTCCAGGACTTTAGTTGGTTGGAAGTTTTTTGGTTACTGATTATATTTTGTTAGAAGTTATTGGTCTATTCAAATTTTCTATTTTTTTCTGATTCAGCCTTGAGAGATTGTATATTTCTAGAAATTTATTCATTTCTTCCAGTTTGCCCAATTTGTCAGTTGTTCATAGTATATTCTTATAATCCTTTGTATTTCTGTGGTGTTAACTGTCATTTCTCTCTTATTTTTTATTTTATTTGGACTCTCTTTCTTTTTTTCTTGATGAGTCTGGCTAAAGTTTTTCAATCTTATTTATCTTTTCAAAGAACCAGCTCTTGGTTTCACTGATCTTTTCTATTGTTATTTTAGACTCTGTTATCTTTTATTTCTGCTCTTCTCTTTATTATTTTCTTCCTTCTACTCACCTTGACCTTCATTTCTTCTTCTTTTTCTAGTTCCTTTAGGTGTAAGTTTAGATAGATTATTTGGGCTTTTTGTTGCTTCTTGAAGTAGGCCTGTATTGCTATAGAATTCCCTCTTAGAATTGCCTTGGCTGTGTCCCATAGACTTGGGGTCATTGTTTTTACATTTTCATTAGTCTCAAGGTATGTTTTGATTTTTCCTTGATCTCATTGTTGATCCATTCATTGTTTAGTAACATGTTACTTAGCATCCATGTGTTTGTGTGGTTTTAAGTATAGTTCTTGTAATTGATTTTTAGTTTCATACCATTGTGATCAGAAAAGATGCCTGATATAATTTCAGTCTTCTCAATTTATTGAGATTTGTTTTGTAGCCTAACATGTGGTTTATTTTGGAAAATGTTCCATGTGCATTTAAAAAGAATGTATATTCTGCTGCTTTTGAGTGAAATATTCTAAAAATATCAATTAAGTTCCTCTGGTCTAATGTGTCATTTAAGACCACTGTTCCCTGTGGATTTCCTGTCTGGATGATCTATCCATTGATGGTAATG
Organism: Furipterus horrens; assembly: GCF_987537825.1. Lineage (NCBI taxonomy): Eukaryota > Metazoa > Chordata > Mammalia > Chiroptera > Furipteridae > Furipterus > Furipterus horrens. The sequence continues at coordinate 89,475,707 of NW_028327181.1, forward strand.
GGGTGCTAAAGTACCCTGTTTTCACTCTTTATGTCTGTCAACATTTGCTTTATATATTTTGGTGTTTCTATATTGAGTGCATAGATGTTTACAAGAGTTATGTCTTCTTGTTCAGTTGATCCATTTATCATTATGAAATGCTATTCTTTGTCTCTTGTAACAGTCTTTTGTTTTGTTTTCTTTTAAATTCCTTTTTGTAACAGCTTTTGTTTTAATGTCTATTTTGTCTGATACAAGTATTGCTACGCCGCTTTTTTCTCATTTCAATTTGCATGAAAAATCTTTGTTCATCCCTTTACTTTTAGTCTATGTGTGCCTTACGATCTGAAGTGGGGCTCTTGTAGGCAGTATCTGTACGGGCCTTATTTTGTATCCATTCAGCACTATATGTCTCTTCATTGGACCATTTAGTCCATTTAATAGATATGTAGTTATTTCCATTTTACTGATTATTTTCCAATGGTTTTTGTACTTCTCTGTTCCTTTCTTATTTTCTTGCTCTCTTCTCTTGTATGTTGATGGCTTTCTATAGTGTTGTGTTTGGGTTCCTTTCTCTATTTCTTGTATGTCTCCTGTAGGTTTTTTGTTTGTGGTTACCATGTGCTTCCTATATACCAAACTATGTTTATAGCCATCTATTTTAAGTTGATGGTTGCTTAAGTTTGAACACTTTTTAAAATCACTACAATTTTTACTCACCCTCCTTTCACGTTTATGTTTATTATATTTAAATTATTTTGTGTCTGTGTGTATAGCTTAATTTACTGTTGTGATTACACATGATCTTCCTACTTTTGCCTTTTTACCTTTGTATTAGCTTTATAGTTAATTAATCCATTGCTTTTACTATGTAATTACCTTTGTCAGTGAGAATTTTTTTCAATATTTTCTGATTCATATTTTTGATCATTTCTTTTTTTAAAAATTTTTGGAGTTATGCTTACAGTTGTCCTGATTTTTTTTCCCCCCTTTGCCCCCTCCACCCAGCAACCCCCACTCCCTCAGGCATTCCCCACACCATTATTCACGTCCATGGGTCATGTGTATAAGTTCTTTGGCTACCCATTTCCTATGCTGTACTTTACATCCTCATGGCTATTCTGTGGCTACATATCTGTACTTCTTAATCCCCTCACCCCTTCACCCATTCCCCCACACCCTGCTTCCATCTGGCAGACATCAAAATGCTCTCCATATCCATGGTTCTGTCTCTGTTCTTCTTGTATGCTTACTTTGTTTTTTAGATTCAGTTGTTGGTAGAGTTGTATTTTTTGCCATTTTATTGTTCATAGTTTTGACCTTTTTTTTTTCTTTGATAAGTCCCTTCAACATTTCATATACTAATGGTTTGGTGGTGATAAACGCCTTTATTATTTTCTCATTTGGGAAGTTCTTTATCTGCCCTTTGATTCTAAATGATACCTTTGCTGGGTAGATCAATCTTGGCTTTTCATGACTTTGAATATTTCTTGCCAATCAACCCCTCCTAGCTTGCAAAGTTTCTTTCGAGAAATCAGCTGACAGTCTTATGGGAACTCCCCTGTAGGTAATTAACTTCTTTTCTCTTGCCGCTTTTAAGATTCTCTCTTTCTGTTTATACTTTGACATTTTAATTATGATGTGTCTTGGAGTGGGCCTCTTTGCATCCAACTTGTTTGAGACTCACTATGCTTCCCGGACTTGCATGTCTATTTCCTTCACCAAATTAGGGAAGTTTTTTTCATTATTTTTTCAAATAGTTTTCCAATTTCTTGCTCTTCCTCTATTCTTTCTGGCACCCCTACGATGTAAATGCTGGACCTCTTGAAGTTGTCCCAGAGGATGCTTATACTATACTCATTTTTTTTTTATTCTTTTGTCTTCTTGTTCTGATTGGTTGTTTTTTGCTTTCTTATGTTCCAAATCATTGATTTAATTCTTTTCTTCATCCACTACATTGTTATAAATTGTTTTTTATTTCAATTAGTCATCGGCAGCCGTTCGTCTCGAGAGAAGATGGTGTAGCTTCTTAAGAGTCTATCTGCACCGCCGAGAATGGCTGTGCAGTCCGACTCGGGAGTGACACGGTATCTGTCTCCTCCCGTGTTGAATCAACATCTTGCGATGACGCTGGAGTGTCCTCTCCAGTGAAGCTGAAGCTACAGAGCCTGGGCAGGGTGATATGGAGGGTCTGCTGTTGCCCATGCAGCAGACCCCCCCTCTCTTCGCAGCTGAAGGGTCCAAGGGAAAGACGGAGTCAATACAGCTTGGCTTCAGGTGCGCCGCAGGAGTTGCCGGTGTTGACTACAACGTCAAACCGCCTTAGGGACTCCGGCTCCGGATTTTCTGTCGGGGTTTACTCCCTTAGCCTTTCCCCTGAAGAGGTGTGCCGCAAGGCAGCGGAGGTTTTTTGGAGTCAGAGTTTCCCTTCTCTGATTTCAATTAGTATATCCTTTATTTCTGACTGGATCTCTTTTATGTTGTGGAGGTCCTCACTAAGTTCCTTCAGCATCCTTATAACCAGTGTTTTGAGCTCTGCATCTGATGGATTGCATATCTCCATTTTGTTTAGCTCTTTTTCTGGAGTTTTGATCTGTTGGATGGGGCAGTGTCTCTGGGGATCTCCAAAGTGGGGCAAATAGTGTTAGCCAGGTTGATGAAATCTCATATATGGCACCAGCCTGCCAGCTCTGTGGCTTTATAGGGGGAAGGGTTTAGAAAAGGGATAATGGCCTCTGCTCACCTTGATGCCAGACACTTCAGTTCCTCCCTTTATGCCACAGGTTCCTTTTAAGCTGCTACCCCAGTGCTGGAGCTCAGAGGGAGTGAGCCTGAGTAGGTGAGTCAGCGTGTGGGTTCTTTAGGAGGAACTGCTTGGGGCTCCAGCAGTTTCTTCCACTGACTCAATCCCCGCTGGTTTTTGCAGCCAGAACTTGTGAGGGCTCATCTTCCTGGAACTGAAACCCTGGGCTGGGGGGCCTGGCGTGGGGCTGGGACTCCTCACTCCCGAGACATCCCTCTCAAATGTTTATCCACCACATGTGGGTGAGGGGCCATATCTGCTTCCCTCCTACCAGTCTGGATGGATGTGATATTTTTTAATTCCTTAATTGTCAGACTTCCAGTCAACTCGATTTCTGATGGTTTGGGGATCGTTGTTCTATATTTTAGTTGTAATTTTGATATGGTTATGCGAAGAAGCAAGCCATGTCTGCCTATGCCACTATCTTAATTGGAAGTTGATCATTACTTTTCTACTTAAAGAAGTCCCTTTAACATTTCTTGTAATTCTGGTTTAGTTCTGATTAACCCTTAGTGTTCTTTTTCTTAGAAAACTATCTCTCCTTTGATTCCAAATGATAGCCTTGCTTGAGTAGAATAATCTTGGTGTTTTTTGTTTGTTTGTTTGTTTGTTCTTTTACTTTTCATCACTTTGGAAATTTCATGGGCTTTCCTCTGGCTGCAAAGTTTCTTTTTCAAGAGCAGATGACTTGTCTTATGGGAGCTCCCTTATACATAGCTAACTGCTTTTCTCTTGCTTTTAAGATTCTTTCTTTGTCTTTATCACTTGGCATTTTAATTATGATGTGACTTGGTGGAGGTCTCTTTGAATTCATCTTGAGATTCTCTGTGCTTCCTGGACTTGTATCTGTGTTTACTTCACCAGGTTAGAGAAGTTTTCCCTCATTATTTCTACAAGTAAGTTTTCAATCCCTTGCTCTCTCTCTTCTCCTTCTGGTACCCCTTTGATGCTAATATTGGTATACTTGATGTTGCCCCAGAGGTCTCTTAAACTAGCCTCACTTTTTAGGATTCTTTTTGTTTTTGGTGTTCCAATTGGGTGTTTTCTGCTACATTGTTTTCCAGATCACTGATGCAATTCTATGTTTTGTCTAATCTATTGTTGATTCCCTCTAATGTATTATTCATATCTGACTGGTTCTTTTTTATGTTTCCTGTCTCCATTTTTATCTCCAGCTCTTTGTTGAAGTTCTCACTGAGATCATTGAGTATTCTTATAACAAGTGTTTTGAACTCTGTGCCTGACAGATTGCTTGTCTCCATTTCATTTAGTTCTTTTCCTGGAATTTTGTTCTATTCTTTCATTTTGGATACATTTCTTTGTCTTCTCATTTTGGTTGCCTCACAGTGTTTGTTTCTTGAATTATGTATAACTGCTGTGTTTCCCAATCTCGGTAGAGTGGCCTTGTGTAGTAGGTGCCCTGTGGGGCCCAGTGGCACAGTCTCTTTGGGCACCTGAGCCATGTGTTCCTGGTGTGTCCCTTGTGTGGGTTGTGTGTGCCCTCTTATTGTAATTGAGCCTTGATTGCTGTTGGCATATCAGTGTGTGGGGTTCCCATCAGGCTGATTGGTTATAAGGATGAGCCATGAACATAGTGGACAAGCTGTTGTATGTGGGCTGACCCCACGGAGCAGAAATTACTTTAGCAAGACTCTAGTGCAAGCCAAGTTCACCCTTTGTGTGTTTCATTTGTGAAGTTGATTGGGTGACACTCTAGTGCAGTCTGAAGATGGATACTGGATGTGTTGGTGTGATTCTGAAGCACCTTGCAAGGGGCTCTGTTGAGGCCAATGACAGCCTACCATTTGTGCCCATTTGGGGCCTACCTGGTGGGAGCCACAAAGTGATCTGTGGTTGGTTGCTGTTTGTGCTTGGCTTGGTTACCTGGAAGAGGCTATGCTGCAAGCTGAGGATGGCTGCCACTAATGCCATGCTTGGGACCTTTTGGTGGGCACCATGATGTAAGGTGAGGCCCACCGCTACTGGTGCCCGTCTTGTGGTGCTTAGTTGAAGCTACATTCTAAGCCAACAGTGGCCTTAGTTTATGCCAAGGTTGGAGCACCTGATGGGAGTTACAATTCAAGTTGAGACTGGTCACCTCTTGGGCTGGGCTTAGGACTGCTTAGCAAGAGGTACAGGACATGCCAAGGCCAACCACTGCTTATATGGAGCTTGTGGACTTTTAAGAGGCTTTATGAAAGTCCACAGCATAAGCCAAGGCAGACCACTTATATGGAAAATCTGCTGGAAGTGGCTTGGGCTGACTGTGTGAGTTGCGAGGGGCAGGGTCTTGGGAAATCACCAGGGCAGGCAACAACATTAGCCAGGCTAATGGTGAGCACAGATTTGGGCCCCACCTGTGACTGCATGGAAGGAACACTCAACAAAGAAGAAATGGCCTCTCCCAGTGCTTCTGTCCCAGAAGGAGCTGCCTCAACCCCTGCCCCTCTAGCCCTTGCCTTGAAGTTAATCAATTCAGTCCTTCCCAGTTGTCCCTAGTGCTTTTCAAGCTGCTGTCCTGAACTGGAGCCTAGAGCAAGTGCGTCAATCTGTGTGTGGGTCTCTCAAGAGGAGCACTTGGGACTCCAACAGCCCTTCATTGTCACTTGGATGCAATCCCCACTGGTTTCAACAGCCAGATGTTATGGGGACTCCTCTTTCTGGCACTGGATCCCTGGGCTGGGGGACCTGGTGTGGGGCTGGGACCCCTCCCTCAGGGGGAACCCTCACAGTGAAGTATCCCTCCTGATTCTTAACCACCATACGTTGGGAGTGGGACCAGCCCATTCTGTGTCCCCTCCCCTCCTACCTGTCTCATTGTGGATTCTTCGTATCCTTCATTGTAGGACTTCTGCTTAGCTAGTCTTTAGGTGGGTCTCAGTAATGGCTGTTCTATGATTTAGTTGTCATTTTGATGTGGTCGTGGGAGGAGACGAGCACAGCGTGTACCTGCTCTGCCGTCTTGACCAGAAGTCCTCCGTCACTAATATAAAAATAAACTAGTATTTCCTTTGTGGTTAATTTTTAATAGTTACAAATTCAAAAATATAACAAAATCAATACACTTATTCCACCTAATACATTTTTGTCCTTGGGTCCTTAACAGGTAATGTTTTTCTAATTATAAATTCTTCTTTTCCTTGGATGTTTAAAAGCAAATTTAAGTAGCAAAAAGAAAAGCTTTAAGACAGTGAAATAAAGTCCCCTATGAGGACTGCCAGCATGTGCGTGTGTATGCAGTGACGTCGACCGCATGAGAGAATGCGTGACGGCGACCAACTTGCAGAGATTTTTTAAACTAGCAGGTCAGCTCATCGCAACATCCAGGGGATGGTGCCTGCCATTAGAAAGACAAACATAAATAGGGTGTAGGGAGAAACACCCCAGTTTAGGAACCAGCTAGGGGCAAGGCTTGTATCCTGGCTCCACTACCGGCCGACGATAACTCCTCTGCGCTTCCATTTCTTCATCTGTGAAGCGGTGGTAAGGATACCTAAGCAGCAGCGTTGTTGTGAGGATTAAATGAGATGAAATGTTAGTGATTTGCGGTTGGAAAGCGGGCTTTCACTTATCACCACAGCCAGGACGTCTGTTTTCTTTCCTGCCTCCATCCACTCCTAAGGGGTTAGTGTGGCCTCTAAGAACATGAGGTTTGGAGTCCATTGGATTCCAGCCAGGAATGCCGGCTTTGCTACTTGAAAATTTGTGACCTCGGGCAAGTGAATCAATGTCACTGAGACTTATCAGTGATAAGGAAAGCTAGCACATAGATTAATGGGCAGATAGAAAGTATATGGTTTATATTTAGCTCCTACTGTGGCAACTGGTAGGAGATATTCAATACAAACTGTTTTGCTACATGTATTTCTTAAATATGAATGACCTCACATGCCATGGGTAAGTGGGACCTGGTACAACATGGAAGCCATGTTGGTTCCTACACATTCTTTTTCTAGCATGTTAATATTTTGAAGCAAAAACCAGGGGCAAGCTTTCTCACAACAATTACCTCTTTTAATAAGATCAAACGGCACTCTGTGAAGGCCTGAAGGAAAAGCTGAGAATACACAGAGCTGCCTTCTTAAGCCACAGAAAGTGACTGATTTAGTGACTAAGAATCACCATGTTACCCTCATGTCCAGCTTTTTGCAGATGAAGAAGCTGCAAAGACATTTCTCTTTAAACTAGAATGATAGATTGGCGAACACCATTCCTTAAATGGTGTGTTTAATTTTGATGAAAAATGTCGCTATTAGAATGGAAAGCCCTCCAGGACTTTTATCTCGAAAAGAAGTCCAGGAACCTTAGGGTTCAAGGTTGGGATGCAGCACACAAATATACGTTTAGGGTTAGTGGGGCTAATATATTAGTTTTGACATTGTTTTCGTTGGTGCTCTGTTTTGGTTTGTGTTCTGGTTACAAAGTTGCATAGCTTTTGAGTCGTCTGCCCCAACCCGATCATTTTCCCCAATTGTTTTCCCCAGTAGCCCAGCCATTGTTCAGTGGGCTATTTTGCAGAACAATAGGAGTTTTTCAGGAACACATAGACACAGAGACATCTGTATACGGTACCCTCCCCCTCTAATGTTTCTTACATAATTATGTAAAAAAAATCTAAGCACTATCAAAGTGTAGTAACAAAAACAATGGCTTGTGTTTATTATGTACTCTTTCCAGATGAGTTAACACTCATTTAATTCTCACCACAACCCTGCAAACCAGGGGCTGCTATGACACCCATTTTAAAAAGCAGAAACTGAGATTTATCAGGAACATGGGTAAACTGAGATGAAGTAACTTGCCCAAGGTCCCGCAGCCAGAAAGTGGTGGAGTAAGAATTAAAAACCTGTGCTTTTTTCTATGCATTTAAACACATATCATATTGTTTTATTTTGTCAGGGCTTTTCAATGTAAATGAGATTATACTTAAATTATTTCTATAATTTAGAGGTGTTGCCTTATTAGAAAGCCTAAGTAAAGGAAAGCTGTTAGTAATTCACAGCTATTTACATTCCACAGGACTCATGTTTCCTTCCAAGAAATCAGGCTCATCAGTTATTTGCATTTGGTTACAGGTTAATTATACAAATAATTAGCCTTGAGACTAGACATGAACATGAAAGTATAATGAATAAATAGTTTTGCTAACTGCTCTTTTCTGTTCTGGACAGTCCTGATCTGAAGTATTAACACTGCCTCTATTCAGCATGCTAAATTTTCCTCTCTCACTGTGTGGAAAAGTCCAAATGAAGGATGATGATTAGATTTCCTCTGTCATGCCAACTCTAACCTATTGATTACGGCTATTGGGAGCTCTGTGTTGAGAAGGACGGGGAAGGGTGTCATCTGGTCCCCAGGGGAACCACACTGTGTTACTTTGCCACAGCTAAGAGAGGGTGGGTTGACAGCAGGTGACCCATACATTGGCCTTCTCTGACCTGAATATTGAGAAAGTTACTTCAACCTTGGAGGTCATAGCATCATACTTTCTGCTCCCTTGAACAATCCTACCAATATGCTGTGTTCTGGGGCAGGGATTCTGTCTCCTAATAAGAAAGGCACAAATGGCCATACACAAATTAAAAAGTGCTAAATGCCCTAAAAATAATATATAGTGTTACATCACATCAAAAGAGAGAATGAAAAGCGTCTTAAATCTGGGGGAGGAGGGAGGATTATTTTTTTATTGTTAAAAAAATTAATTATTTTTTTATAAAGAGAGAATAATATAGGAAAGGGTGAAGCCAGAGAACTTGTATGTATGACCCATGAGCATGGACTGGCTGTGGGGAGTGGGGGGAGCATTTCCTGGGGGAGGGGTGGTGCTGGGCAGAGGGGAGCAAAGGGGAAAAAATTGGAACTATTGTAACAATATAATCAATAAAATATACTTAAAAAAAAGAGAGAGAGAGAGAATGATTATTTATAGTAACAGGAAGGCTAGTGCCGAGATGGATCAAGTGTCCCCTTTTAGGTGAGCCTTAGAGGTTGGATGGCAATGGATGGTGGGGATCAAGGGAAGAAGGCTCAGCGTTTTCCCCCTTTGGGGGCGGATGATGAATCATCTGTTGTAACGAGAAAGAAGGAAAATGTGCAACAGGCACGCACAAGGGAAGGGCTCAGTGTGGCTGGAATGTAGGAAAAGAAAGGAAGGTAAAGTTGGGAAACAAGGGCAGGCCAGGTTGTAAAGGGCCTGGGAATGTTCTGGAACATTGTCTCTCAAGGTGTGTCCACAGGATGTTCATAGTTTTTACGTAACAAAAGGATCCTGTTGTCAACTGTGTTGGAGACACATTGAAATAAAAACAAACAGATTTCTAGAGCACAGGAGTTTCCAGAGCTTTTCGAATGCTAATATACACTGTGACTTTGCAAGAGGGAAATTCAAAAACGCCAACATCATGATCACAGACATGTTTTTCTTGGCCTATGATATCAGCATGGTCTGCAGGAGCTTTAAGAAAGTAAAGGCCGTACAGCGGTGTGATACCCACAGAGGGCACGTTCAGCGTTCCCTAATTGACCAACTGGCTGATCTTCTAGAAAACTGTGTTGCAGGAATAGGGAAAAAATTATTCACCCCAAAGAAGTCATTGGCGTCTTTCCCTCCCTGTCTTCCCCTCTGCCTCATTGTTACAAGAACCTGCCTTCAGCTGCCAACCCCTGGCCCCTGTTCAGCCAGGCTCAGTTGTATGGCTCTCACTCCCGGAGCTCAGTTCCCACCCGGAGGAAACCTTGCCTTGTTTCAGGGCTCCAGGGGTGCCCTGTTTTGAATCTCCCATCTGTCATCCTGGATCCCAGACGAGTCGCCTGCCCCCTCCTCCGCTGCCTGATGCCCCTTGACCCCCTCCCTCATTCTTTGCCACTGCTCTGACCTCTACATACTTTGAGTGTTTCTGGTCCTCCTGGTAAACCTCGAGATACTCTGTCTTCAGCGGCTCACAGTTCAGCTCCAGTCCCTGCCACTCATTCAGAGACAGAGGCCCCCGTGTGCTCCATTCTGGGGACCTAGGCTCACGCACACCCAATAAACACCTTCTGCCATCTTTCCTGATTGCGGTGGCTTCCAGGTGAGATTCCATAATTCTGCTTGGAGGGAAGAGTAAAACTGTAAGAGGAGATGCCACCACTCGGAACCAGCTGTTGTGACCCAGAGAAAAGCTTGGGATTCATTGCAACAGTGAACAGCCGAGACTGGAGGCCCCAAAACCCTCCCAATTTTTGGAAATGGTTAAGGGAGTAAAGAACGAAAATACAAAAACATTACCTTAACTTCGTAAGGCATGTGCAGTTCTAGTTGATGCATCTCAAGAAAGAAAGAACAGAGCTCACAGGCATTTCAAATGACCAACGGACTGGAAGGGCTTCTGTATGAGGCCAGGTGGAGGCTGGAGACTGACAAGGAGGTAGGCAGCCATGGACCAAAACACAGCAAGAAATGGCACTAAGTGTATGAACTCATCACCTCCCCACCCTCCCCGCAGCCTCTCAGGAGACAGCATAGGCTGAAAATGGACGTAGCTTCAAAGCTGCTTACGTAACATTGTGGCTGCTGGAACTGAGGTATAGTACTGAGGGAAACATGACTGTTACAGAGAAGATGATGGGGGAATCACTGGGTCTTCCCACACATGGCCTCCACCCCCCGCTCAGTATCAGTGGAAAAGATCTTGAATTAAGACCATATATGCCAATCTTACTTTTAAAAAAATCGTAAGACTTGAGAGTATTATGCTAAGTGAAATAAGCCAGGCGGCAAAAGATAAATATCATATGATCTCACCTAATATAGGAAACTAATGAACAAAACAAACAAATGAGCAAAATAGAACCAGAGGCCTGGAAACAAGGAGCAGGCTGACAGTGATTGGGGGGGGGGTGGAGGGAAAAGAAGGAGAAGGGTATCGTCAAGGAACTAGTTTAAATGACCCATGGACATGGACAACTAAATGGGGATTGACTGTGGGAGTAGGGGAGGGTGGAAGGAGCAGGGGAGAGCAAAGGGGGAAAAAATGGGACAACTGTAATAGAAAAACAATTAAATTAAATTAAAAAGTATAATAAAACTTAGAATCCCACATGTTGTCAGAGCTAAAAGCTAATGAAGTGAACATTTATCATTTACTAATTCGGCCTTAAAACATTCTACACTTCAGATTTAAAATTAATAACAAACTACAAAAATGTCTTGACACTTGACACCTAATAAATTTCTACTTTTTTCCCCCTTTAAATTAAAAAGAAGCAACTTTTTAAAAATTAAAAAATAAAATAAACAGTGAGATTACCTGTATGAGTTCAGGCTAAACACTTTTATATACATTATTATTTTTTATGCACCGCCGAGAATGGTTGTGCAGTCCGACTCGGGAGTGACACGGTATCTGTCTCCTCCCGTGTCGGATCAACATCTTGCGATGACGCTGGAGTGTCCTCTCCAGTGAAGCTGAAGCTACAGAGCCTGGGCAGGGTGATATGGAGGGTCTGCCGTTGCCCATGCAGCAGACCCCCCCTCTCTTCGCAGCTGAAGGGTCCAAGGGAAAGACGGAGTCAATACAGCTTGGCTTCAGGTGCGCCGCAGGAGTTGCCGGTGTTGACTACAACGTCGAACCGCCTTAGGGACTCCGGCTCCGGATTTTCTGTCGGGGTTTACTCCCTTAGCCTTTCCCCTGAAGAGGTATGCCGCAAGGCAGCGGAGGTTTTCTGGAGTCAGAGTTTTCCTTCTCTGATGTGCCCTGACTGGAAGATCGAACCAGCGACACTTAGCTCGCAGGCCGACGCTCAATCCACTGAGCCAAACCAGCCAGGGCAAAGAGTCTGTCTGCACCGGTGCAGACAGACTCTTAAGAAGCTACACCATCGTCTCTCGAGACGGACGGCTGCCGATACGATTATTTTTTATATACATTATTTTCAATCCTTACAACAGTACCACAAGAGATAATAAGTATCCCCATTTCACTCAGACAGATTAAATAACTACCCAAGGTCACACAGCCTGTAAAACGGAGGAACTGGGACTTGAAGCCCAGGTATACTCTGTCCTTCATACCTAAATTTAGTCTAAGACTACCAGCCAAAATTCCTAAAATGGTGCTTTGTCCTTTGCTTACTGCTAAATGACCTTGATCATTCTAGGTGCAGTGCATTTGTTCATATTTCTCAAAAGTTCAAAGCCTGTAGCAGGAGAAAGGGGACAATTAGGGTCCTGGGGCTGAGACAAGAAGGGGAATTGGAGGGTGTAACAGGCAAGCATTTCGCATATTCTGTATTGTAATGCTCACAACACCCCTTTTCACTTCCATTTAGGACTTGCGAAGACTGAGTCTTAGAGAGGTTACCTAAAATGCCTAAGGCCCGTAGTGCACAGGCAGCGGAGCCAGAATGTGAAATCAGATCCGTCTGATGCCAAAGCCACCCGTCCAGAAGGGGGAGAGAGCAGTCCCTCTCTGCACTTTTTCCTTGGAGGGAGGTAACCTCTGAGGTTCCCTCCATTGCCACCAACCCCAGAGGGCTCTTGGCTCTACACTTTTGCTAAGTCAAGGGCTAGCAGGGGTGGAGGCGTTCCTTGCCGTACAGAATTCCAGACAGAGTTGCATCTGTTGAATGGATTTTGATGAGTCCCACCTTTTACCTTGTCAACGTTTTCCCTAGTCGGCTTCAGTGCTAGTTTTTTAACAAGACAGATGGCTGTTCTGATTCCTCTAATCCAGGGTTTTTCAACCTCAGGCATATTGACATGGTGAGCAAGAGACTCTTGTTGAGGGTTGTACTTTGTATTGGGTGATGTTTAGCGACATCTCTGGTCTCTCTGCCCACTAGCTGTCAGTAACAACCCCTCCTCCACCAGTTGTGACAACAAAAACTATCTGCAGCACTTGCCAAATGCAGCCCGGGGGGCAGGGGGCAAAATCACCCCCTGGTTGAAAACCACTGCTGTAATTCAAGGAGCGACATGGTCTCCTTCCCTTTCTACCCCAAACCCAACGAACATCCTCTCACATTCACACCCCCCTCACCCCCAGGGATATAAGCCAAGAGGAGAGGGTCTAATGACACCTGTGGGTGAAGTCTGGCTTTTCTGGTTTGAGGGAGGGATCTCAGCATAGATTTCTGGCCCTGTACTTACGTGATGCCCCCACGAGACGTGAAAAATGTAGAGCTTTCAATGTGCAGATGGCTCGCACTGCTTAATTACCAGCCGAAAGCATTCTAACGTTTTCCTTCTTCTCCCGGCCTGCAACAGCCCACCAGGAGCAGTGGAGGCATTAACGACAGGGAGCAGTTGCCCTTTCCCGCATCCTTATCCCACATTAATTATTTTATTCTAAAGAGACAAAGTAGAGAGAATGCAACATATGATTCTGATGACACTTTTTTAAAAAACTGTCTGCTTCTCCTAGTGACTAGAGCATAGGAGCTGGTTGCTAGGCAACTGGGAAACTGCAGACTTGTGTACTGGCCATGCTGGTTTCGGAAATGAGCCATAAAAGGAATTCCCCAGTGAGAAGGGATCCCATACCATTGCTTGGTTTCCATGGACACCACACATAAGTGATGGATCCTGGGTTACAGGCCCTGCTTAAGAAGAAATATGTCACCCCACTTAAAACTTGAATGGTGTGAGAGGTATGGAAGTCTTCTTGCCCTACATTATACATCAGGCACGTCCCAACCCCTTCCCCACGTGCTCCCTCTGAAAGAGAGGTCTGAATCCAAGTGGCTGAGACATTCCATCCAATTTCAGCTCTGCTTTGATTTAATATGTTCCAGTCTTGGCTCGAGTTGGAAGGGAGTCTGTAATCTAGAAAGCAAAATTTTAAGCAAGAAAAGATGCCTTGGTGGCAGGCAGGCTGTCTGTCTATCATCCACTCGTTTGGGGGCCACACAGCGCCAAGATCAGGCACAAGGGCAACTCTCTGTGTTCACATGTTCTATTGGAATTTCGCAAAACAAAGAGAGATTAGCAGAGACAAAGACAATAGCCGTGACTTCAAAACGAAATTGGCATGTCATGCACACAATAGGCCACTGCAATTCTGTCAGAAATTAGAAACAGACTTCAGATAATAGGAATGAAAAATGTGAAGCACATATAAAGATGTGGAGCTTAAAATACAAAGATGTGCAGCTATAAGCTGGGCTTCCTCTACTCAACGGTAGCACAGATGGACCTGGTTGTGACGTTATAGACGACATCCTCATGGACAGGAGACTTAGGACACTAGACCGTCACCCCCAAGTCTCGCAGATGAAAAGGCTGAGACCCAAAGAAGGGCAGGGATTTGCTCAAGGTCATAGAAGACAAACATTTCTGAATGATGATCTGTATAAAACAACTCTACATTCTTAATATTGCTGCCTAACAAATAATCCCCAAATGTAGCCGCTTATGACAACAAATAGCAATTGTCTTACAGTGTCTGTGGGTCAGGAATCCAGGAACATCAGAGCTGGTGGCTTCGGGCGTGAGGTCTCTAAAGGCTACGATCCATTGTCAGAGGGGCTGCAGACATCCCGAGTCCCAGCCGGGGGAGGATGCTTCAGTGGTCGTTGGCTGGTCACTTCACTTTCTCACTCTGTGGGCCTCCCAACAGGGCAGTTTGCAACATGGTAGCTGGCTTCCTCCTGGCCAAAGGGCACCCTAGATGAAGCCACAGTCTTTTTTTAACTTAAGCTCAGAAGTGATATCCCATCATTGTCATCATATTCATTAGGATCAGGTTGCCAGGTCCAGGACATACTGAACCATAGGGGGAATCCCTAAGGACATGGATGGCTACCAGGAGGTGGGGACCATGGGCAGCCATTTCAGAGGCTGTCTGCACAATAAACACGTAAGCTTCCCAGAGCAAAGCTGTGAGTGGCAGAGATTGGGGGTGGGGATTCAGTTCCTAACTGGGCCTGGAACATGGGATCTGGGAGGACGAGTCTAGGAGAAGTTGAAGGGGTAGAGCATAGGTAAATGGGAGGAGGGAAAAATAGTAGCAGAGAAGGGAACAAATAGTAGCAGAAAAGGAGCTCTTTGCTCCTTGTTAGAACAGGAACAAGGAAATTGTGCGGGAAAGGAATTGGGGAGGTGGGATGAAGGGCACAAATTTATAAGAAAATAGGATGACTCGGAAGCCTAAAGGGCATAAAGACCAGAAAGCGGGGAATGAAAACAGGAGGGGAAGAGCGATGGGAAGCAAGGAGCAAAGGGCCTTAGCAGACAGTCCACAAGAACAGGGAGAGAAAATTTTTAGTGACAGGTGAGTTTGGGGGTAAAGTGATGGGAGGACTGTACAGAAAAGATGGGGAAATGGGGCTGGGAGAGAAGGTAGCAACTGGGGAGAATAAGGACAACAACGATTTATTGAGTACTAACAACAAGCCTTGCATAGGCTCGTTTAGTCTTTATGCCAGCACTAGATGCTGTTATTTCTGGCCTTATCAGAGTTGGGGAGATTGTATCTTAGAAGGATTGGGTGCCTGCTCAAGTCGGTGCAGGCGGAAAGTGGCTGCAGCGGGCAGGGCATCTTCTTCCAGGCAACTGGCCCCAATCCTCACAGTCGTCATGATCAAGGTGGGGCTGAGGGTTTGGGGGGTTCACTCCCTTTTCTTACTGTACATGGGTGTCGGCTTCCCTTTCTTCTGCCCCCTCTAGAGCCCCATATCCCAGCACAGACTCAGAAGGCTGGATTTCTTGCTGGTAGCAGCAGGCTCATGAGAACATGAGTTGCAGAGTGAGCGCCTCAATTTGTCATAGGGACCCACATGAAATAAAACTCTTCTGCTGGGCTGTGTAGTTATTTCGCCACAATTGTATTGTGAAGAGCCAGGATGAGGGTACTTATTCTTCAAGCCCCAGAATGCCTTGCAGCATCTTGAGCAGGTATTCAAAAAAAAAAAAAAAAATTTGTGGAGCCAAATATTTACTTCTACTGAATCCAATGAGAAATCCTGCTGCTTTAACTTATTAGCTTCACAGCAAAGAGGGAAAAGACGGGCTCTCTCCTCTCAGCCCAGCTCTGCACCAGCTGTCTGTCTCTGGGCAAATGACTTAACCACACTGGAATGCAGGGTCCTTATCAGCAAAATAGGTTGGCTAGATAATCTTTAGGTTTTTTCCAGCTCTGAAACCTCACAACTTACACATCAGAGACAGGAATTAGGAATCATAGAAATGGTCAATGGATCTGATTCCGGTATGGGTTGCCCCTTAGGCAGACTTGATATAGAAATATTCTGAATTCCATTTTGCCAAAATCCATCAATATGCTTCTCAAGAGAAGCTCAGCTCCACTTTTCTGTGGCATCTGTGTACAACAGAGACTCCATGAGCTTAATTCTCCTCATCACCAAGATCCCTCTGTGATGCTATGTTAGGAACCGGGCCACTGGTTCCATTCCTAGTATTTCTATATGAAGAAAATATTTTGAGGGAAATACTTCACTTTCCTGATAATTTGTCTCTAAAAACCTTTCTGATTTGCATAAACCTTTCTGATTTGTATAAAATGCATATAAGAAGGCACTTGTGAATGGTCGTTGTTTTAGTGACCTTCAGGAGCAACGGGAGTCTACCTCCTTTAACATGCTCCAGGAAGATAAGTGTAGTAGACGTGTTGGTGTCCTGCCCATGGCCATTTACATTTCAGCCATTTACACTTGGCTTCCCACCACCAGCACTCACAGTTCAAGAGCCTTCCTGGATTTCAGTAGCCCATGCCCATATAAAGGTAGACGTGCCGGGAAATTAACACCCCTCCCTCGAACAGAGTCCTTGACCCATGACTGAGGGAGCCAATATATAAACAGCCTAGCTTCCTTACCCTTGGGTGATATATATCAAAGGTGTGTGTCATACACTTTCTTCCAGAAATCCCCAGCAGGATGCAGCCCCATTTGCCTACTCTACCCTAGTAACCTGCTCTATGACGTATCTTTTTGTCATCTTCCTTCCCTTCCTTGTTTCACTTCCCACTTCCCTCCTGCTACTTTCTGGCATTACCTCTCTAAGAAATCATTTGCACTTAAACCCTGACCTGAAGGACTATTTCTAGTGGAACCCAAACTTCTCTGCTAGGGCAACAGGCAAGAACAGAGAAAAATGATTATCATTTTTTAAAAAGGGTTTCTATGAGTCATGTACTCCCTTGGTGCACTTAAGACTTTACTGACAGCTCATTACCTTCTTTTAAAGAACTGTTATGGTATAGATTAGGCAAGAAGTGCTACATACTAAAGACCAGTCTGAAATGAAGATGAAATACAACAAGGATGCCAGCCTGTTAAACCGAGCACGCCATTGTCTGGGGACAGCCACCTGACCTGGAGTCTGCACGATCCTTCCCCATGTGGGAAGGCCGCCCTCCCTTCCACACCCCCACTCTTGTTAGGGGTTTCTGGACCCAGGGGTAGGTAGGACGACGACCATGTCCAGCTTGAAGCAGCTAGAGGAGCATGAGACCTTCGCCCATTGTCCTTTATAAGATTATAAAGGGTCTCAAGTCTGAGAGGGGGGAATTGTTATTTTTCAATGTTATAAAAAAATAATTAATTTAAAAAAAGGATAATATAGGAAAGGGTGAAGCTGGGGAACTTATATGCATGACCCATGGACATGAACTAAGAGGGGTGGGATTGCTGGGGGAGGGGGGGTGCTGGGCAGAGGGGAGCAAAGGGGGGAAAATTGGAACTATTATAACAATATAATCAATAAAATATACTTTAAAAATTTAAAGTTTTCTAGGAAGAAGAAAACCAATACCAATAAGAAAAAAAGAAAAAGAAATGAAGATGAAGCTTCTCTGAAATGTTCATGGAGTTTGCTAAAAATATTGATTCAATTTACAAAGCTTCTATTTACTCACCATTTTCCTCTGTTGGGAGAATTGCAGCATCTCTTGAGTCTTATGTCCATGGATTCATCCAGAAAAACATGCTTCCTGGGAACAAGGGTCTTTCCAGAGGAGACCATGCTGGAGCCTAGCGGTACCCATACTGGCTCATTTCGTTTGCCCGCAGCCACATCTGGTCCAGAGGCTGCCCAGTGCAGAGGAATGGGGGAAGGGAGAGCAGGACATCATAATTTGAACGGTAACTGAATAGGAAGCAACTTACGGCATGTGGGCTCAATTTTCCTCAAAAAGCTCATAATATAACTGTCAAAATGGCACTATGAACCCAGATTACAAGATAATTATGTTTAGTCCCAAATTCAACACTATAAAGGTTATTTGCTCTCATGTCATAGCAACCACCTCATAGGAGAGGAGAAAAACACCATACAAAAACAAAGTGTAAACTCACGAGGCAGTTATAAAACCAGCACACAACTATTCATTTCAGGTCTATTTTGAAAAGCCTTTGATAATGCCAGTAATTCCCTGTAAAGCTTCTATTCTTTTGCCACAATTCCCTTCTGGAGATAGAAAAAGCTTTTGCTGTTCTACAGCCATTCCTTTTAGGAAAATAAAGTCTATTTTATTTTCCGATTTTACATGTTTGTCATTCTTAAAAATAATAAAACAAAAACATCCCTGACCACCTATATCCAGCTAAACCTACCAAATAGGCAGGGCTTAGTGGAAATATCAATGTGAATCCTTCTTGATTTTCACAGCAAAATTCATTTAATGGTCTTAAAAGGAGCTTAAATGTAGCCCAAGAGCCTTGTCCACAGATGCTGAAACATTCCAATAAAGAGTAGAAAATTAAACCAACTGTCAACCCATTTCCAAAAATTCCCATGTAGCCTAGCTGGTATCCCTTTCATGTCCTAGGTGACACCACAGAGGCTGAGAATTCCTCTGGGTACCGACAACAGAGGAAGGAGGAGGAAAGGGCTTAAGACAACTTTGATTGCAAGAACAATTCTACATAGACATGCTCCAGTAAGAGGATTGTAAGGTGTCATTGACTCCAAGGAAATAGAGTGATCAGGCTTCAGGAAGAGTGGGAACCAGCAGCAGTTGAGCTGGGGGAGTGAGGTGGTAGGAAATGGGCTGGCAGAGCTGTGTGCAGGGAAACTTGCACCTAGAAGGAAGTGGGCATGTGGCCGATTAGTCTCTTTAATACAGAAAGACAAAAAGGGAAATAAATAGGAATAGAAGGTAGAAAAAGAAGTAAAAAAAAGATGAACCAAAGAAAAAAGGAAGATATGCATAAGCTCAGAAGTCATAAAATGTCATCAATAAATGCTTCAGCCAGCAGTCAGCAGCTCACTGGTGGTAAAGATTGACTATCCCTATTGCAGAAGCAGCCTGTATAATACTGCGAGATTGTGAATACAAAGCCCTCTACTTTACCCAAATTGGTCATTCTAATTTACATTCTGGTTTTGTGTACCATTTTTTTTTTTTTTTTTTTTTAGAATTTCTTGATTTTTAGAGAAAGAAGACAAGGGGCAGGAGGGAGAAAGAGAGGGAGAGAAACATCAATGTGTGAGAGATACATCGATCAGTTGCCTCTCACATGCCCCCAAGTGGGGACCTGGCCTGCAACTCAGGCATGTGCCCTGACTGGGGATTGAACCAGTGACCCTTGGATTCACAGACTGGTGCTCAATCCACTGAGCCACACCAGCCAGAGCAGTTATGGACTATTTTTAAAGAGATAAAGTTGTATTAATAGATGTATATGATCTCAATGAAGTCCTTTTTTTTATACTTAAGTTTTAAAGTTTTAATAACTTGGATTAAATGTATGATAAAAAAGACTGGTCTTCCAGTCAAAGTGGCAGAGTAGGTAAAGGTTATGCTTGCCTCCTCCCACAACCACATTAAAATTTCAATTAAATTATAATTAACCATCCTGAAGAATCAAAAGATAGCGTAAGACAAGTGAAAATGAAAATACAACAACCCAATCTAAGGGACACAGCCAAAGCAGTTCTAAGAGGGATATTTATAGCAATACAGGCCTACTTCAAGAAACAAGAAAAAGTTCAAATAAACAGTCTAAATTTTCACTAAAAGGACCCAGAAAAACAACGAACAAAGCTCAAAGTGAGTAGAAAGGAAATAAAAAATTTCAGAGGAGAAATAAACAAAACAGAGTCTGTAAAAACAATAGAAAACATTAAAACCAATCTTTTCTTTGAAGAAATAAACAAAATTGATAAATCTTTAGCCAGACTTATCAAGAAAAAAAAAGAGAGGGCCCAAGTAAGTAAAATCAGAAATGAAAGAGGAGAAATGACAATCCACACCACAGAAATACAAAAGATCATAAGAAAATACTATGAGCAAGTATATGCCAACAATTTGGACAACCTGAAAGAAATGAATAAATTACTAGAAATATGCAATCTTCCCAGACTGAATCAGGAAAATAAATAAATTAAATCTGAACAGATTGATAACTGCTAACAAAATTGAGTTAGTAATTAAAAAACTCCCAATGAATAAAAATCCTGGACCAGATGGCCTCACAGGTAAATTTTGCCAAACATAAAAGGAAGAATTAATACCCAGTTTTCTCAAACTATTCCAAAAAATTGAAGAGGAGGATCTCAAACTCATTTTACAAAGCCAGTATTATCATATTACCAAAACCAGATAAACACATTACAAAAATAAACTATAGCCCAATATTTCTAATGAACATAGATGCAAAAATCTTCAACAAAATATTAGCAAACTGACTTCAGCAAATCATTAAAGAAATTATACACCATGATCAAGTGGGGTTAATTCCCAGGATGCAAGTTTGATTTAATATCTGCAAAGCAATTAATGTGATACACCACATTTTAAAAAAAGAATTAAAATGATATGATCATATCAGTAGATGCAAAAAGGACATTTGACAAAATCCAACATCCATTTATGATAAAAAAGAAACTCTCAGCAAAGTAGGGATAGAGGGGACATGCCTTAACAAGATAAAGACCATATATGACAAACCTACCACTGACATCGTGCTCAGTGGTGAAAACCTGAAAGCTTTTTAAAAGCAGGAACAAGACAAGGATGTCCACTGTCACAACTTTCATTCAACATAGTATTGGAAGCACTAGCCACAGCAATCAAACAAGAAAAAGAAATAAAGGTATCCAAATTACAAAAGAGGAAATAAAACTGTAATTATTTGTGGTTGACATAATATATAGAGAGAACCCTAAAGATTCTACCAAAAAACTATTAGAACTAATATATAAACTCAGTAAAGCAGGTTAAAAAATTAATATTTATAAATCAGTTGCAATAACAAAGTATCATAAAGAAAAATTAATAAAACAATCCCATTTATAGTTGCATCAACAAGACTAAAATGCATAGGAATAAATTTAACCAAGAAAGTAAAAGACCTGTACTCAGAAAACTATAAGACATTGAAGAAAGAAATTGAAGAAGATACAAATAAATGGAAGAATATACCATGCTGAGGGATCAGAAGAGTTAACATCATTAAAACATCCATACCGCCCAAAGCAATTTAAAGATTCAATGTAATCCCTATCAAAATACAATGGCATTTTCCACAGAACTAGAAAAATAATCCTAAAATGTATATAAAACCACAAAAGATCACAACTAGCCACAACAATCTTGAGAAAGAACAAAATTGAAGGTATCACATTACCTGACATCATACTACACTATAAGGCTGTAGTAATCAAGAAAGCATGGTACTAGTATAAAAACAAACTCATAAGTCAATGGAACAAAATAGCCCAGAAATAAGCCCACACCTCTGTGATCAATTAATCTACGACAAAGAAGACAAGAATATACAGTGGGGCAAAAACAGTCTCTTCAATAAATGGTATTGGGAAAACTGGACAGATACTCTTATACATGGAAAAAAAAATGAAACAAGACCACTTTCTTACACCATATACAAGAATAAGCTCAAAATGGATTAAAGATTTAAATGCAAGACCCAAAACCATAAAACTCCTAGAAGAAAACATAGTCAGTAAATTCTTTTACATTGTTCTTAGTAATATCTTTTTGGATATATCTCCTTGGGCAAGGGAAACTAAAGAAAACAATAATAAAACAAATTGGACGACATCAAACCAAAATATTTTGCACAGTAAAAGAAACCATCGATAAAACAAAAGACTACCTACTGTATGGGAAAAGATATTTGCCAATGATACATCCAACAGGGGTTTACTATCCAAAATATATAAGTAAGCCGTACAACTTAACACACACAAAAACAAATAATTTGATTAAAAAATGGACCGAGGACCTTAATAGGCATTTCTCTGAACAGGACATGCAGATGGCCGATAGACATATGAAAAGATGTTCAACACCATTCATCATCAGGAAAATACAAATTAAAACCACAATGAGATATTGCTTCACACATGTCAGAGTGGCTATCACCAGTAAGTCAACAAACAACAAGTTTTGGTAAAGATATAGTGAAAAGGGAACTCTTGTGCACTGTCGGTGGGAGTGTAAATTGGTGCAGTCACTGTGGAAACAGTATAGAGTGCCCTCTAAAAATTAAAAATAGAACTACCTTATGACCCAGCAATTTCACTTCTAGGTAGTTATCCAAAGAAATCCAAAATACTAATCCTAAAAGATTTATGCAGCCCATGTTCCTTGCAGCATTATTTACAATAGCCAAGCTATGGAAACAACGCAAGTGTCCAATGACAAATGGATAAAGAAGAAGTGGGGCATATATAGAATAAAGTATTACTCAGCCAGGAAAAGAATAAGATCTTGCCTTTTGCAACATCATGAATGAAACTAGAAGGTATTATGCTAAGTGAAATAAGTCAGACAGAGAAAGGCAAATACCATATGATTTCACTTTCATGTGGAATCTAAAAAACAAATGAATTTACAAAACAGAAACAAACTCATAGTTACAGAGAACAAATTGATGGTTTCCAGAAGAGAGGAGGTTTGGGGGTGGGTAAAAAGGTGAAGGGATTAAGTACAAATGGGTAGTTATTGAAACAGTCGTGGGGCTGGTTTGGCTCAGTGGATTGAGCGTCGGCCTGCGAGCTAAGTGTCGCTGGTTCGATCTTCCAGTCAGGGCACATCAGAGAAGGAAAACTCTGACTCCAAAAAACCTCCGCTGCCTTGCGGCATACCTCTTCAGAGGAAAGGCTAAGGGAGTAAACCCCGACAGAAAATCCGGAGCCGGAGTCCCTAAGGCGGTTTGACGCTGTAGTCAACACCGGCAACTCCTGCGGCGCACCTGAAGCCAAGCTGTATTGACTCCGTCTTTCCCTTGGACCCTTCAGCTGCGAAGAGAGGGGGGGTCTGCTGCATGGGCAACAGCAGACCCTCCATATCACCCTGCCCAGGCTCTGTAGCTTCAGCTTCACTGGAGAGGACACTCCAGCGTCATCGCAAGATGTCGATTCAACACGGGAGGAGACAGATACCGTGTTACTCCCGAGTCGGACTGCACAGCCATTCTCGGCGGTGCAGATAGACTCTTAAGAAGCTACACCATCGTCTCTCGAGACGGACGGCTGCCGACGTGGGGATGTAAAATACAGCATAGGGAATATGTTCAATAATATTGTAATAACTATGTATGGTGTCAGGTGGATACTAGAGTTATTGGGGGAATCACTTGGTAAGTTATATGTCTAACCACTATGCTGTACACCTGAAACCAATATAATATTGAATGTCAACTGTAATTGAAAAGAAAATAGGAAAATGTATGTAAAAATGATTCATAATTGTATTTGGGGCACTCTGACGTTTCTTGCTCCAGCTGTGGACTCCAGTTAGCTCCACTAGGTTTAACTCCATGTACATAGTGGCCATTCTTTGTTCCAAGATTTGTTACCTAAACTTTAACAAATCAGTGTTTAAATTTCACTTTAATTTTTATCAGAATTTTTTTCTGTATACATGTGAAATTAAAGCTTCTATGGACATAGAGTTGAATAAGACATAGCTCTGTCTTTATGGATCTTGTAATTTGATAGGAGAGGAAGTGAGTGGGTAGAGAATGACACACTATTAGACATACAGACACAATCAGGCATATACACTCGTTACTATAAAACAGCAATGAGTATTATCTGCTTCAATGCTGGCTCTTTCAACCTCTCCCAGCTCACTGACTGCAGCCTTAGACCCATAAGGGTTCTCTATGCTTTGATCCAGCAGGAATGGGTTGGGGAGGAAGGAGAGGGTGAGGAAACCAGAGGGAAAAATAACTGATGGGCTTGCCAACCCTCATTCCCTTTCTTGCCTTCCTGTCCACACCTGTCCAGGTGAGGAATCACACCGGTACTGCTGGGTTCACATATCTCCATCAGCCCTGACCATAAAGAGAGGCTGAGCACCAAGGACAAGTTTGGTCTGGTGACTGTGAAGGTTCTCTGTGGTTGCCCTTACCGAAGGGTGTATCATCCTGGAAACCCTGTCCCTGGAGGTCTGGGTACAGTAGCTCTTGCCTTCATTCCCTATGCCCTGATTCCAATGGCGGTAGTAATGAAAGGCCCAGGGCTTTCCAGTCTGCCTGTTGCCAGCATCAATGCTTGCCTGTTGCAAGGGTCCTCACGAGGTACCTCTGGCCTACAGCCCAAAGGCCATGGTAGTAATAAACTCACTGCTTTGGAAGGGCAGCCTTTTGCACAGACCCCGGCCAAAAGCATCTGATTCTTATCAGACGCTAAAGGACAGGTTTTACTGGGATTCCTGTGCCCAAACTTGAAAAGCAAGTTCATTTGCTCATTTACTCCACACACTTGGGATGCCATCCTATTACTGAGAAAAGACAAGTGTTCCACGTTTATTATGCCTCTAGACAGCATCATGAGTGACGCGGACCAACTGTATCAATTTGCCCAAGAGTGAGGGGTTCCCTAAGACTTGAGACATTTCAGACCTAAAACCAGGCAAGTCCCAAGCAATTTGGGACTAGATAATCACCTCAATTAGAACTGATTCCCAATTTCTTACATTCACTCCCCATCATCCGTGGGACTTGGAGCTCAGCCAAATCCATGGAGGACAAAGGAAGGGCTGGGTCTGGAACAACCTCAGGCCACAGCTGTCCTTTGCTTATTCAGAACCCTTGCTGTGTTCAGAACCCTTGTTTGCTTATGGGGTAGTCTTTGTCCCCCTAGACTTGGATGGGGAAAAAGAAGGGGAAACAGGTTTTCGTCATCACTGCCTACCTGGACTGTATTATAAGTCTTGTCTAGTTGGGATGTTGACAGTTATTTGTAGATGGAGAAATATATGACTGAACTGGGTACAGAACTGGGTCAGAGACCTGGAACACCCATCCCTTCCTTCCCTTCATCATTCACTCCTTCCTGCAAAGTAATAAGGGAACCTTTACTCACTGAGGACAAAGAGAGACCAAAGGACGCTTAACCTAGCTGGTGCTTTGGCCCCAAATCCTGTTGTCAAAGTCCAGTGAACTGGCCTGGATCACTGAAAGCACAAATCCAAACCTCAGGTCAAACCATGTCAATGTGAGGAAAAGCCAAGTCAGGAAAGTCACCAGTGAGCAGAGCCAGACAACAAGAAAGGGGTCCACAAGCAACAAAGTATCTGCCCCATGGCCAAAACCAGGAGGATCTCCTAGCCAGGGCATCGGGAATACCAACTGGGCCTGAGAGCACACACCGCCCCCACAACCTCCTCCTCCTCCTCCTGCACCCCCTCTATTCACCAGCATTCCACAAGAGGCAGTGGCTGGATCACTAGGCCATGCTTTATTTTTCTGGATCTTACAGGCACAGTATCCAATGTGCTCTGGGACCTTAACTATTGTAAAAGCTCTATCTCTATGTCTGTGGCCCAATAACTTGGCCTAATTTGACCAGTTCATTGAGCTTGCATCCTTCTGGGAGAGGTGACTTTCCCCTGCGTTGGAAGCCACCACTGTGTAAGTCTCATAGGACTGGTGGTCAAGAGACCCAAGCTTTAGTATTTTAAAAGATGTCTGTAATTGACTTGAGACAAAACATTTCTATTTCCTCACCTGTAAAATTGATTGGACAAACTCTTTGGGACAAAGATTCCTTCCAGCTTTATGGTTCATTCTCTCTCTCATTCTCTCTCTCTCTCTCTCTCTCCCCCACCTCCTCCCCTTCCCTCTCCCCATCTCTCTATCTCTCTCTCTCACACACATACACATACACACATGCACACACACTGATGCTTTATTTCTGTATATTAACTGAATGTCAGGGTGAGCCATATTAGAGCCTGAGGCAAAAGGAAAAAATCAGTAATACTGGTCCTCTAAAGTATTTATTATTTTGCTTATTGTGAATTTTTTTGCATTAATTTAGATTTTACAAAAATAGTGCATTAAAATAGTAATCTTGCTTACTAAATTTTGGGTGTCCCCTAATGTGGGTGCTGAGGGCAGGTGCCTCACTTGCCTCCTGGTTCCAGCCCCTCCAGGGTGCGGGAAGAAGGCACTGCCACAGACAGGGGGAAAGAAGGGACTAAGTGCCACCCACTTTACAAAGTTACCTAGCACCGGCCATAACGGTCCTTTTACTGTCAGTCACCCGCCTATAATTTCTAGTTTCTGTTGTGTTTATTTTGTTTCCCCAGACTAAAAATTCTCAGAGCATGGGACACTGATGTCTATTTTGTTTTGCTTTTTAAACCCTGCCCTCCAGACAACAAATGCCCAGCACAGAGTTAAGCACTGAATTATTAGAACAAAATGTCAGGACACACACTGGATCCTAGATATCATATCTACTCTTCTCTTGATCTTTCAGAAGATAACAAATTTTTTTTAATGATTAGTTAAGTTCAGACAATAAAAACGCAAGGAGCTAGAAAACCCAAAAAGTAAAACAGTTGTCTTAACACAATGTCACCAGGTAATGGAAAAGAAATGTGGGTTCCATTCACTGTTTTCTCCTGTCAGAGCCAAGAGGAGCATGAGGTAAGAGACAGACAAGCAAGCCTCATGGGACCAGGAGGGCTCCAGAGTGTCCTCATTCCCAGGAGGGTCATCATTCCTGGACCAAGCAAACCAAAGGCTGCTGGGTACCCCCTGGCTGATGCAGGAGCTGCAAGAGAACATCTTCAAACCACGCTAACCTGGCTCAGGATGGAGAGCAAAGGACGTCGTATTGAAATGTTATCTGTGAAAACTCTCCATTAGAGCACATGTCGAAGAAATTTTACTTCTTTCAAATAGACGCATTAATAAAGACTAATAGCTATAAACATAGATTCAAGCTGAAGTCCTGGCAAGCCTTTAACAAGCAAATAAGCCATCAGTGAGGGAAGGCACTGGACTGCCGTCTCTTCTTATTGAGCCACTCACTGGTTGTGTGCCCTGGAGCAAGCCGCTCTGTTTCGTCTTCTTCATCTGCAAAAGAGGGTGTCGGACTGGATGGGTTGCTAAGCTCCCTTCTAGCTCTGACATTATATAGGAGGGGTGCCGTTAAAGGGCTGGGGCAAAGTTTGTTCATCTAACCCTCTTGCTGTCTTTCTGCCCTGTTGGCCTTTTTTCATAGAGTGTCAAATTCTTCACTGTATTCTTAAAACATGAAGACTGCAAAGCTTTACTGTATATTTGGGAAGAATGAAGGTTTACCTTTCAGAACAGAGGAATAGAGCTTGCTTAGGAGTCTAACCAAAGCAAGTCCCACCCCCACAAAAATGAAATGGAATCGTGAAAGATCATGAAAATCTGGGACTCTGTGCAAGCAAAGAACAAGAACTGCGCTGATATTTTTAAAAGGATTTTCAATGCATTTGCAACACCTTCATGCTTCCCTTATGGGTTTCTCCATCTTTTCAGCTCTACAATGAGCTATTTAAAGACTCTGTTTTCCTTCTATACGGTAATACCTGTTCAGATAGGCAATTTAATTGTCATCATACTTTTTCTTAGTCGTACAAGAACTTTTGTTATGGTGAAATAATTTTAGGCACACCAAGCACAAATCCATTAAATACTTTCCTTATTTCACTAGCGAACTATTGTGGGTAGTAGAAATTAATGTAATTCCACCCATGATACTCATATATCTCTCAAATTTTTATAATTGAGAAATGAAGGTTGCCAATAACTAAAGTCAAATGAGAATCTCCTCTTACAACATTAATTCCATTGTTTCATTTATGCCAAGATGTATCCAAAGAAAAATCTATACAAATTGTTCACAAAATTAAAATGGCTCAACATATCCAGTTTCAGCATAGATGTTGCAAATGCTTTTACAAGCTATATAAGTTTAGGCATTGGAAGGCCCCTGTGCTAATGGATTGGAAGAGAACCTTCTAAGCATCGTGGTGAAGCTCATCTTAATAGGCAGATTAGATGTTAGCACCCTTGCTTAGAGCACAGCCCTGACAGCACCAAGGTCCTGGGTGGAGTGAGCACCATACAGCTCACTCAATACTGCTCAGTCCATAGCTCAGGCTGTCACCCTAATACCTCTCGGCTCTTTCACATACCCCAGGGAAGGTCACCAATGAGAAAGGCAGAGGATGTGGACGGAGTCAGGCAGACCTTTCCCCACTGCGTGGGAAGGAACTTCAAGCCCAGGCTCTGCGCCAAGGGACATGTGTGTGTGACATAACAATGACAGGTGAGACCCACTCACTCGGATTGGAAGTTGGGTTGAAAAGGAAAACAAATCATCTCCATCACACCGATAACAATAATCCCCTCGGTGAATGGGGAGTGGGGGATGCCGAAAGGGAGGGATGTGCCTGTAGAGACGAAGGGCAAAAGCCAGAGTTCTCTTTAGGGAGATAGGGCAAGTGTCACAAGACAAGAAAGGTCCAAGTCCTGTCCCTAAAGATAAATATTTCCAGAACTATCAAGGTCCTTGACAAATGTGAAATTGGGAGTGACTTGTAAGTGCTTCCTTATTTACAATCGGTCCCTTCCAGAGCCAACTCTGATTTACTGAAATTAATGTCAGTGCCAGAGGTAGAAGCAGCGGCGTGCTGATTTCTCTTGAGTCAGATTTAATTCTAGTTTCTACCTTGAAATGTGTGCTGACCGCTCCAAGGGTCTAGGAGCCTGGTGTTTTAACTCTGCTTCTGTTTCCCTCCGTCTCTTCTTCTGGATTCCTTTCACATACCTCTCCTTTCTTTCTAAACCTCAAATGGTAAATTGATGAAAGGACATAGTCAATGATAATGAAAAGAAGACAGTCTGAAGGGAGACAGACAAAACCCCCCAAATTCATACTGTGGCCCTGAAGTCATTACTAAGGAAGCCTTAGGGAGTTCACACTGATGCTGAGTTTAGGGTTTAACAACATCACCAGGAAGATCATTAATGACTTTAAAGAAAAAAAATAAATGAAGAAAAGGGAATGACAAGGCAGTTGTCTTCTTTTTTATTCAGTCTATAAAAATAATTACTTCATTGTATTTCCCTACACACACGCGCACATATGCACACACACAACCTGATATCGTTATTTTTTTATATTACATGGCATTGAGCCATGAAAGACTGCAGAGAATTATAAGTGAAGTCTGCCTTAAAAAAGAAAATCTCTCCTCAAGTGACAGTAAATGGATAAAAGCTATTTTTAGATGAAATATATCTAACTAATGTCCAGATGTGATTCTGCCACATGGAGAGAAAAGCAAGTCTATCTAAAGCCCTGAGCTGTACTAGAAAACATTTCTTTAAAATTTCTGGTAATAATGATTTATAATGGAAAGACTTAGACATGTACTGACCATCAGCCTCTTCAGCAGTTCCCTGGGGAACAACATCTGCACACATGGCTTCAACATGTGGATGATCCCAAGGTTTACATTCCTGATGTAATTGTTACTAACCCTCTGGGCTTGCAACTAGTCATCTTTCCACATGAGTGTAAAGGAATGAGGGAGAGGAACATGCATGTCAGGATTTCTGTGCTAAGCCAGTGGGATTCTCTAATGGCTGTCACCTTGAGAGGTCATCTGCTTGTTCCAACGCTTGTGCTCTGCTCCAGACCTTCTTGGAAGTGATCCTACTCAGACATTCAACAAATATTTATTATGCACCTACCATGTTCCAGGCTGGGCATAAAGCGAAAAGCAGAAAAAAACATAGCCCCAGCCCTGCTGCTAGTGGAATTTCTTTTGGAGCCCAGATTACAAATGACAAAAGAAAATCAATCTTATTGCTTTAGCAACGCAAACAGTGGTGTTGTGTTGGAACACAGTCTCCATTATTGTGCATGACCCTGAATAATGTCTGGCCATTTGGAAAAAAAAAAGTCAATTCCCAAAATATAGTCACTGAAGATGTTAAAAAAATAATGTAATACAGGCTCTAAGAGAACAGTTACTCATAACTTTTTGGGCAATGGTGTCACTGGAATAGAGGCATGGCCTCACCAAGTGACCCCTTCTAGAGTTTATGATTCCGCTGTGGCGTGAGGACATCCTGCTCAGGGAAGCGAGGCGGCAGGGCGAAGCAGGGGGGAGAGGGAAATGGCAGGAAAGTAGGTGGGACAAGTCCAATCCAAGTCCAGGCAGGTGCTAAACTCCCTGGGCAGAGGAGGGCATGGAGCCCTTATTGGAAAGAGGCACCAAATGAGGGCAGCAGGGCAGCAGCAAGAGAGTTGAGCCCAGATCATTGGAAAGCCTTAGCCAAGTGTGTGAGAAAAATCCATCCAAAAACGGGATGGGGAAGGACAGCAACTAGGGATGCAATGTGGGCACCAGAGCCCAGGAGACTGGTAATATCCAGGTTACCCAGAGCAGCTTGGCTGTTAGGAGCTGGACAGCTGATCTGGACTCTCCTAGGGCAGGGGAAGGGAGTGGCCAGGTATTGAGGCTTCGTAGTGCCATAGAAGTGTCTGACATTTCTACTCCTGCTTGGAGCAGCCATGCCTATTTTAAAACCTTCAAGACTGTCTGATTGGCTGCTCCTTGGTCCCAAGAAGGTGATGATGTATCCTAAGGACAACTATGTACTGTAAGTTCTCACTGAACATCATTGATATTGGTGCTTGGAAATGGAAACTCTAAGCAAAACAATGTATAAGAAAACCAATGTAACCATAGGCAAACAGATCTAAACAAGAATTAAGTTCTTACATATATTTCTGGCAAAAAAAAAAAAAAAAAATCACCAAACTACCAACCAAAGACCTAAAAGCACTTCTAATATTAACTATTGAAATAACTGTGAGCTATACTTGTACATATATTTAAGAAAGGTTAATAAAAAAACAAATGAGATAATGATTTTTCAGCCAACTTATTCCAGGACAGGACACCCTTCCACTGTGGGCTGCACTCACAACCCCCCCCCCCGCCCCCCCACTCAGACTGAACGATTCAGGCAAGCCCATTTAACCTAATGTGGACATCTGAGGTGTGGAAGGAAACAGGAGTGGCGGGAGGAAACCCGCACGGGCATGGGGAGAATGTGCCAACTCCACACAGATGGTGGCCCCTGCTAGAAATTGATTTCTTCCCCCTCATCAGTGTTATAACAAAATGATGTTATTGGAGGGCCCGCTGTACTCATAGACAGTCCTAGGGGTTAAGATGTTATGGGGACAAATGACTTTATTTCCTAATGATTTCTTACGTATCAGTAGCTGCCACAGGCTGGGAGAAAAATATTAACAAAACACGTATCTGATAAAGGACTGGTATCCAAAACATACAAAGAACCCATAAAGCTCAACAATAATAAACAACCTGTCCCTGGCTGGTTTGGCTCAGTGGATTGAGCGTCGGCCTGCGAGCTAATTGTCGCTGGTTCAATCTTCCAGTCAGGGGACATCAGAGAAGGAAAACTCTGACCCCAAAAAACCTCCGCTGCCTTGCGGCATACCTCTTCAGGGGAAAGGCTAAGGGAGTAAACCCCGACAGAAAATCCGGAGCCGGAGTCCCTAAGGCGGTTTGACGCTGTAGTCAACACCGGCAACTCCTGCGGCGCACCTGAAGCCAAGCTGTATTGACTCCGTCTTTCCCTTGGACCCTTCAGCTGCGAAGAGAGGGGGGGTCTGCTGCATGGGCAACTGCAGACCCTCCATATCACCCTGCCCAGGCTCTGTAGCTTCAGCTTCACTGGAGAGGACACTCCAGCGTCATCGCAAGATGTCGATTCAACATGGGAGGAGACAGATACCGTGTCACTCCCGAGTCGGACTGCACAGCCATTCTCGGCGGTGCAGATAGACTCTTAAGAAGCTACACCATCGTCTCTCGAGACGGACGGCTGCCGACGACGAATAAACAACCCAATTTAAAAATGGTCAAAAGATTTCAACAGACACTTCACTAAAAAAGATACACAGCAAATAAACATATAGAAAGATGCTCAACATCACTGTCATTGGGAAATTATGCATTAAAACAAAAATGAGATATCCCTATATATACCTACTAGAATGATTAAAATTAAAAAAAAAAAAAAAAGACCTGAGAATATTAAATGCTGGTGAGGATGTGGAACAATAGGAACTCTCATTCATTGCTGGTGGGAATGTAAAATGGTACTGCCACTTTGGAAGACAGTCTTGCAGTTTCTTACAAAGCTAAACATAATTTTACCAGAGGATTCAGCAATCACAGCCCTTGGTATTTACCCAAATGAGTTGAAAACTTATGTCTACACGAAAACCTGCACACAAATGTTTATAGCAACTTTACTCGTAATTTCCAAAAACTGGAAGCAATTAAGATGTCTTTCAAAAGGTAAATAGAAAACAAATTCATCAATGGAATATTCAGCCATGTAAAGAAATGAGCTATCAAACCATGAAAAGACACAAAGGAACATTAAGTGCATAGTGCTTAGTGAAAGAAGCCAGTCTAAAAAAGGGTGTATACCGTACAATTCCAACTATAAGGCAGTTCTATAGAGACATTAAGAAGATCAATGATTCCAGAGGTTCCGGGGAAGAGGAGAAGGGATGCGCAAGTGGAACACAAAAGTTTTCAAGGCAGTGAAACTATTCTGTATGATACTATCATGGTGGATACGTGATATGCATTTGTCAAAACCCATAGAACTATACATCACAAAAAGTGAGCCCTAATGAAAACCATGGACTTTAGTCAATCACGTATTAACATTGGCTTATCAATGATAACAAATGTGCCTCACTAATGCAAGATTTTAATATCAGGGAAAGGATCTAGGGAAACTCTCTGCCCTAATTGTGCCATCTTTGTAAACCTAAAATAGCTCCAAAAAGTTAAAAGTGTTAGTTAAGAAAAAAAAAAAAAAGTCCGCTGACAGGATTACAGACTCCTCATTACAACTAACCTTTAACGAACTACTGCTTTTGTTGAATCTGGGTTTGGGATCAAAGAATATCCACAATTATTTCAAAAGATTGTTAAAACACTCTCTTTTCCAACTACATATCCGTTTAGAGCCAGATTTTCTTCATCCACTTCAAGCAAAGCAACAAGTCACAACAGACTGAATGGAGAAGCAGATGTGAGAGTCCATCCATCTTCTATTAAGTCACACAAAAGTAAAATAATCCCGCTCTTCTAATTAAACATTTTTGTTTTCAAAAAGGTTATTTTTGCTTTTAAAATGTTATGTTAATATGTAATGGGTTTTTTTAAAAATTGTTTTTAAACAAATAAATATTTTTAAAAGGTCTCAGTTCTCCTTTCTCATACAGTAAATATTGATATAATCCACACAAAGCTCTCTGAAGTCTTCAAAATTTTAAAAGTATAAAATTTTTGTGTCCTGAGACAAAAAAGTTTGAGGACCACTGGTTATGGGGCCTGGTTAAGCTTTAATTTTTAGACTATTTTCTGGACCATTTCACAAGTGATACTCTAAGAGCAATTGCATCCAATAGTTCCACAGAAGCTGCCAATATCCAGGAAGTAGCCATCAAGGCTGCCCAGGTATGTGAAAACTATGTATGCTGAGCATATCTTTTTTCAAGCGTGAATGTGGATTTTGTTCCATTTTTATTCTCCCATTATCTTCTTTTAAAATGAAACATTTCAAAAAATATAATAAAACATGAAGGTAAATTTTTTAAAAAGTGCAAGTCAAATTTACGGTGTGGGAACACAAGGCTTGCTATTACAGCTTTTAATGGCAGATAGTTTACAATAAATATTGGGCTTAGCCTGGTAGGAAATAGTCACAGACGGAAGGTAATTACTTGTCCATCTCCAAGCATCAGAAACTCTGGAGGCCCTCCAGTTGAATAATGCAGATCTGCCAACTGCCACTCACTTGGACTAACGCTTTTGTTTTAATTAAATTGGGGGCAGGGAAAGACAGAAGATAAACCTCCGCCTTGAAAGTGCTAAAATTCCGTGGATGGATAAATCCATGAGCCATCCTTCTCAACTGTCTTTATTAGTCTTGAGTAAATCACAGAGATTCCCATAAATATAGCCACAGAGGGGAATGAAGGGTATAGGGTGTTAGAAAGGGCCTGTTGCCAGCAAATCTGAATATGACAGTGAGGTTTCTATAAACAGTTGGAGAAAAAACAGCCAGATCCCCATGCAGATAACAAGAATATAAATGGACCTTTTAATGAGCTTTGCATCATCACAGATGAAATAATAAATACACCCAAACAGATATAAAAAGAGGAACAGCAAAATTATGCAAAAATCCTGTCATTAAGATATGTGGGTAGTGTGCCTCAAAATAGAAACCAAGCAGCTTTCCAAAGACTTGAAGTTTTTAGATAAAGAAAATATAATTGCTCTAATTCTTGTTTAATCCTGTTCCCTTCGGCTCTTGTCAGAAACTGTTACCCACCTCTGGTTACTTGAGGACAGTGGAACTGTTCCCAGAAATACACCTGAAACAGATGCTCACAGATATGTATTCTAATTTTAAGTTTCTTACATTAAAAAAAAAAAAAGAACTGTGACAAAATTCAAGGTTAAGTGTAAGGAGAATAACCAAGACACAAATGGCATACATATTTTACCTTACTCTCTAATAGGCTTCACAAATAACTGACATTTATTTTTACTGTATGAATACTTTAGATTAAAGGGTAACTTAGCACCAACTCTTAATTGTTAACTTAAAATCTCCACCTGTTATTATTAACACCTCAGCTTGTTTGAAATCAAGGGCATTTATTTATTTATTTATTTTTATTGTGTTTTTTACATTGCCATTTATCCTCCTTATACCTTCTTCTACCTCCACCCACTCCCTGCCCCCTCCACCCCCACAATCACCACACTATTGTCTGTGTCCCTGAGTCCTTTATTTTTTTTTGGCTCAATCCTTCCACCCTCCTCCCAACAACCCTTCCAGAGCTGTCAGCCTGCTCTCCATCTATGAGTCTGTCTCTATTTTGCTTATTAGTTCAGTTTGTTCATTAGATTCCACATATGAGTGAAATAATACGATATTTGTCTCTCTCTGACTGGCTTATTTCACTTAGCACAATGTTCTCCAAGTCCATCCATGCTGACACAAAGGGTAACATTTTCTTTTTACAGCCAAGTAGTATCCCATTTGTGTAAATGTACCATAACTGTTTTATCCACTCACCTACTGATGAACACTTGGGCTGCTTCCAAATCTTGATGACTGTAAATAATGCTGCAACGAACACAAGGTTGCTTATATTCTTTCAAATTAGTGTTTTGGGTTTCTTTGGATATATTCCCAGAAGTGGAATTGCTGGGTCAGAAAGAAGTTCCATTTTTAATTTTTTGAGGAAACTCTATACCGCTTTCCACAGTGGCTGTACCAGTCTGCATTCCCACCAGCAGTGCAAAAGGGTTCCTCTTTCTCCACATCCTCGCCAGCACTTGTTGTTTGTTGATGTATTGATGATAGCCCTTCTGACAGGTGTGAGGTGATATCTCATTGTGGTTTTAATTTGCATTTCTCTGATGATTAGTGATGCTGAGCACCTTTTCATACGTCTATTGGCCATCTGTATGTCCTCTTTGAAGAAGTGTCTATTCAGGTTCTTTGCCCATTTTTTAATTGAATTGCTTGTTTTTTGTTTGTTTGCTGGTTGGTTTTTTTGTTTGTTTGTGTTCAGTTTTATAAATTCATTATTAAATTTGGACATTAACCCCTTATCAGATGTATTGGCAAATATGTTCACCCATTCAGTGGGTTGTCTTTTTGTTTTTGTTGATAGTTTCCTTTGCTGTGCAAAATCTTTTTAGTTTGATGTAGTCCCATTTGTTTTATTTTTTTGTTTGTTTCCTTTGCCTGAGGAGATACGAGGATCAACTACAAGAGGATGGTGTACCCAGCCCATATGAAGGGTGTTCCTCAAGTACCTAGCTTGGGTGATAGGGGAGGCTGTGCCACTGGACCCTACAGGACACCTACTACATTAGGCCACACTACCAAGACACGGAGTCAAAGCAGCCTACCTAATACACAGAAACAAACACAGGGAGGCTGCCAAAACAAGGAGACAGAGAAATATGGCCCAGATGAAAGAACAGACCACAACTCCAGAGAAAGAGCTAAATGAAATGGAGATAGGCAATCTATCAGATGCACAGTTCAAAACACTGGTTATAAGGATGCTCAAGGAACTTAGTGAGGACCTCAGCAGCATAAAAAAGATCCAGTCAGAAATGAAGGATACACTAATTGAAATAAAGAACTATTTACAGGGAAACAACAGTAGAGTGGATGAAGCTGAGAATCAAATCAATGATTTGGGACATAAGGAAGCAAAAAACAACCAATCAGAACAACAACAAGAAAAAATAATTCAAAAAAATGAGGATAGTGTAAGCAGCCTCTGGCACAACTTCAAGAGATCCAACATTTGCATCATAGGGGTGCCAGAAGGAGAAGAGAGAGAGCAAGAAATTGGAAAGCTAAGCCCTGGCTGCTGTGGCTCAGTGGATTGAGCATCGGCCTGTGAACCAAGTGTCGCTGGCCAGTCAGGGCACATAACTAGGTTGCACGTCAGGTCCCCAGTTGGGGGTGCAAGTGAGAGGCAACCACACAGTGATGTTTCTCTCCCTCTCTTTCTCCTTTCCCCTCTCTCTAAAAACAAACAAACAAACAAATTATTTAAAAATAAATAAATAAAGGTAGTGAGCTAGGATCTCCTTCTGAGAAAAAAAAAAAAAGAAATTGGAAAGCTATTTGAAAAAATAATGAAAGAAAACATCCATAATTTGGTAAAGGAAATAGACCTGCAAATCTAGGAAGCACAGACAATCCCAAACAAGATGAATGCAAAGAGGCCCACTCCAAGACACATCAGAATTAAAATGCCAAAGTATAAAGAGGAAGAGAGAATCTTCAAAGCAGCAAGAAAAAAAAATTACCTATGGGGGAGTTCCCATAAAGCCATCAGTTGATTTCTCAAAAGAAACTTTGCAGGCTAGGAGGAACTAATTGGCAAAAATATTCAAAGCCATGAAAAGCAGAAACCTACAGCCAAGATTGCTCTACCCAGCAAATCATCATTTAGAATGGAAGGGCAGATAAAGAGCTTCCCAGGTAAGAAAAAACTAAAGGCATTCATCATCACCAAACCATTAGGATATGAAATGTTAAAGGGACTTATTTAAGAAAAAGAAAATCCAAACTATGAACAATAAAAGGGAAAAAATACATATCTATCAACAATTAAATCTAAAAACAAATTAATTAAACAAAAAGGAACGGAAACAGAATCATGGATATAAAGAATGTTTTGATGGTTGCCCAGTAGGAGGGAAGTATGGGGGAAATGGGTGAAGAGGTGAGGGGATTAAGAAGTACAAATAGGTAGTTACAGAACAGCCATGGGGATGTAAAGTACAGTATAGGAAATGGAGTAGCCAAAGGACTAATACGCATGACCTATGGACATAAACAATGGTGGGAGGATTGCCTGTGGGAGTGGGGGGTGCTGGGTGGAAAGGGGCAAAGGGGGAACAAATCAGGACAACTGTAAGAGTATAATCAATAAAATATAATTTTTTAAAAAGAACCTGAAGAAAAAAAGAAATCAAGGGCTTCTGATGTTACGTGTGTACTTATCCAGGGTACTTTCTTCTTGAAATGGAGAATGTGTGTGAGAGTAATTCTAAATGTTACTTTATCATTTCATTGGCTCAGAGGTTGCCCCAGTACTACAGTGAAACTTCCATTTCATTTCACAGTGAATGAAAGCATTTTTCCTCCTGACCATGCATGGCAGAACTAGTCTATCCCACGGCAATGCTCGTAATAGCCCGACTTGTTATATGCTCCAAAAGAACTTGAAAATATTATACTAGATCTTATGAACTATAATGACCTTTATTTATGATATTCCGGAGGTGTGAAACCCCAAAGAAATGTAGACAGTGAGAAAACAAATAAAATTTCAAAGGAAATCGAGGTAGTACCTTTCTATACTACTTTTCCTTCTGGTCCTGATGCCCGCTTGCATCAGCTTCACAGGGTTGAGGGCAAAAGTAAGTGTGATGGTAGGAGGGCAACATTTTGTAAACCAATAAAACTCAAGATGGAGTATGGAGAACTCTTACACTTACCTGACGCGTTACCGTCAGAAAGTTTATAGGGAGAGAGAGAGAGAGAGAGGGAGAGGTTGGTGTGGTTCTAGCTATTTTTATTAAGTCACAAAAAGAGGCCTAGACCAGAAGCCCAAATTCTATCCCCCGCTACCTCAAATTCACTCTCCACAACCATATTCAGGCTCACGCGTCCAAAGTGCAGGGATTCCCACATTGCAAGTATTTTTAGCAAGAGAAGGTATCTAAATTGGTGCCATTTAAAAGACACCAAGAGCTTCACAGTACCATAAGGTAACCAACCACCAGCTACACAGTACAGGAACCCCAGTAATGTGCCTAGCCTGGACTAAGATGCCCTGAAACTTGCACACTTGGTACAAAAGAAGGAAAATATCTCATTAATAACTTTATATCAATCACATGTTGAAATGATAACGTTCTACTATAGTGAATTTAATAAAACATATTATTAAAATTCATTTCACGTATTTCTCTTTTCTTTTCTAAATATGATGACTGGAAAATTTTTAATTACTTAGGTGGCCCCATTAGATTTCTATTAGTGCTGACTCAGAGGTGTCCACTTTCTAAAATGTTAATTGAAATTTCTAACGTTTAAAAGAAGACCACTCTTCAGAATGAACTAAGCTGGGGTTTGAAATGAATTTAATTACTAGTCTTCACTGCGCCAGGTTCTACAAGGGGACTATTCTTAACAGAACCGAGAGAACATGCGCAATCTCATCTGGATGAAGATACACCAACCAAGAGCAGTACTTTACGCCAATCGGACACTTCTGTACACCCCACTGTGGCCCTTGGGAGAATCCTAGAGGAACACTGCGAGGGAGGATGAGTGGAGGGTGGAGGCTACTGGCCATTTCCCCCTTCCTCCCACCGAACATCAGGGATATAGTTTCAATATATCTCCCTGTTCACCATGTTGTCCCCATTCATGCACTCACACATGCCAGTTCTGCCCTGAAGCAAGGAAATATACAAATGGTCAAGAATACACAGATGAGTGAGTGCATTTAGGGGAGTCAATATCTAAATGTCAGCCCCAGCTGGCTGGAGTGTCATCCCCATACACCAAGGTTGCGGGTTTGATATCTCGGGTCAGGGCATGTACAAGTAGCAACCAATGAATGCATCAATAGATGGAACAACAAACTGGCGTTTCCATCACTCTCTCTATATATTTATCTCAAATCAATAAATTAAAAAAAAAATTTTTTTTTAAAGCACCTAAATGTCCCACTTGCCCAACTCTGTCTTTCAGCGCTGGTGTCTCTGGTGCTTCGGAGCAGTTGTTTCTGCAGTCTGCGGGATTTCCAGCCCAAAGGACTCAGATTAGCAGCTATCAGGCCCCCACCCGGCCTTATCACCCAGTCACAATAGAGGGCCGGGAGGGAAAAACATGCCAGACCAATGTCTGGCAATAGGGCCAGCTTCAGCGCAGAGAGAGAGTGGGCAGCTGTCCAGAATATGTGGATACAGAGGTGCAAGCCGCGCGGGCGCACCAAGCCAATGCGCCTCTCCTCAGCTGGCTGAAGCCTTTTCAAGTTAAGGCTTAGAAGCCTCTTAAACAGACCTGCTTCCTGGTGTGTCCCTTATTTGTCACTTATTCCTCCGTGTGATACTTTTCAGATCAGTTCGACTTCATAAGTATTGATTGACTCTTCGTGGGTACTTGAGCCTGACTTTGATAAGACTGTTAGGCGCCCCCTCCAGACAGGCAGGGAGAGAAATGTGTGGGTATGAGGGAGGAAAAGGGCAGAGACAGGAAGGCTGGGAGAGCCAGCTGCCCACGTCACCCTGTCTAGCCAGCGTCTGGCACTGTGAGAAAGGCTTCTGTCTGCGGGGCACTGACAGCAGGCAACACAGAGTAGGGCCTCAAGCAATTCTTGGAGGTACTTCCTCCCTCACCGTGAGAACGCGTCTCTCCGTTCACCTCCCCCTCGCCCTCTCTCAGGCCTGCACCTACCTCTTCCACGGCCTTGTTTACTTTCCTTCCTCCCCCACAAGCACAAAAACCACGTCTTATTCCTGCAAAAGTCCCTGGAAGCTAGTACAGCACTTGGCACCTAACTGCCATGTAAGCGTTTGATGCATGAATTCATGACTGTACCTCCCTGCCTCACTGGGGGCCTCATTGGGGGCCTCACTGGGGGCACCAGGAGAGTCTCTCATCCTGCTGATAGCACTTGGTTCCAACCCCCTACATCAAATGACGTCTGCATTTCCAAACTCTGCGCACAACATTCTGAAACAAAGATGAAGGGGAAAGGTATAGGACAGGTCGGGGCACGAAGGCTCTGACACCCGTGTACACACATACCTATTTATATGCTGCCAACATGTTGCTCTGCCCTTTCCCATGGACATGCGTCCTTGTTTTGCCCCAGACCTCAGTAGGTTTCCATGAGGAAGACCTATTATTCTGACTTGTTTGCTCTCTGTTGTAACAGAATAAATGAACAGCAGCGCATGTCAAACCCTACCCCCACGACAGTAGATTATTATGCTTTGTAACGAGCTGACCCACCACCCTTTCACACACTCGTGATATGCTGCCAGTAAGTGCCTGTCACTTGGAAAGCTCAAGGTTCCAGCAACAGTTGTGTGGCCTTGGATAAGGAGCACAGGGAGACTCTTTGTCCTCTGGTTTCTTCAGTGTATTAAAGGAGATAATGGTATATTCAATGGGTATGAAGAAAGCTTAACATTAGTCTGCATGCAGCTCTTTGAAATGCATGCAGGGCACCCCAGTGTATAACTTTAACACTCGCCCTAGTGTTCACTCAGAACCCTTGTCCGAACATTTATAAAATCGCTCTGTGGATGTGGGTACATGCACACACACACACACACACACACACACACACACACACAGATATATTTAGACTGCTTAATTGCTTTTAAATTTTTTAAGTAAACACACTGAAATGATTATAATGCATCTGTATAATGTACCCAATGCAAGCCTGCCATGATAAGAGCTATTTGAGAAGCTAAATCACATCAATGCAAGAATACCAATGAGTCAATTGATGAAATATTGCATTAGCAATGGCCTCTGACACCAGATGATGCCAACCAAATGCTTTTTCCTCTCTTTGTAATTTAATCATTTTCCAGTTAAATTAATTTCTTAAAATCCACTCAGATAAGCCGCCTGCGTTAAACACACACACACACACACACACACACACACACACTCCTCCAGGTGAAATAAAGGACAAACTGCAGTCCTGTTGTGACTTTCTACCTCTGCTTTATTTTGAAAATGGACAATATCCTGTTTCTTTTTTTCTGCATCTGACAAGAAACTTCTATAACTTCAAGAAATTCTTATAACTTCTTTCTGCTAAAGTGTGATGTCAAGGCCTCCAAGCACCCCAAGACATAGAGCCAGTCACCACGAAACAAAACTATGAAAATGCAGCCGTGAGAGGCCCCAGTGTGTTTGCCATACAGGCTGACTGGCTTCCTTTTAAATTAAAAAAATATATATATATATATATATATATGTGTGTGTGTGTGTGTGTGTACACATATATGTATATGTGTATATATATATTTTTTAATGTATTTAATGCACACTAACTGTTCAGAAGGCAACACCTGGAGAAGAGCACTAACAGGCCCGCTGAGCTCGTCTGCGCTCGGGCTTGCTGGTCGAGAGTATTCAACATCCATCCAGGAATTTGTTTGAGGACTGAGCGTGGTTAAGTCATGTTTTAAGAATGTTCTCTCATTACCCTGACTCAGAGGGCGCAGGGAGCCACAGAAAGGGGGCTGCACACTGATACCCTCTGTTCCATCTGGTTTTCAAGAACTGCCTTCCACAACATCGAGGGCCACAGGGTGATGTCACCCGAGGCCAATTCCTTCACGTCTTCTTCTCACGGGGCTAGAGCTGGAGTGGTTTTTCCTGTTAATGGTTTCAAAACGGGGTCACCTAGGGGTTAGGCTTATTGAGGGAGCATCCAGCAGGGGTGAGGGGGTCCAGAGAAGGGACTAACACAGAACAAGAAGAGAGAACCAAGGATAAAAATGACCAGCAAAGATATTTGT
The DNA here is from genome assembly GCF_987537825.1 of Furipterus horrens. Classification (NCBI taxonomy): domain Eukaryota; kingdom Metazoa; phylum Chordata; class Mammalia; order Chiroptera; family Furipteridae; genus Furipterus; species Furipterus horrens. The sequence goes on from NW_028327181.1 coordinate 89,517,914, forward strand.
TGGGAAAAAAACTTAAATGTAAGAGCTGTGGTTTGGCAAGTAACTGATGCTTAATGAGAAAGGCAGAGAGAGAAGTGAGGAGAGATGGGGACAGAGTGGGGGTGGGGAGGCATGAGGAAGGAGAGGTGGAGGAAGGCAGGAAAGGAGGAAAGAGGGGAGTGGAAGAAGCAAGGCTGTGTGTGTGACAGAAATGCACCCGCAAAGGACATGATGAGGAAATGCCCTGCAATGAGAGACTAGACGTTAAGCGTCACAATAGACTACCCAGGACGAGACATCTGGTCAGGTCGGTGTCTGGGAACTAGGAGAAATACCTTTGATAATTCTTTAATCACTTTGTCTCATGCCAGTGAACAAGCACATGCTTGAATGACATTTTGACATTTCCTCAAAGGCTAGAATAGGGATCACAAGGCCATAACACACACTCTCTCTCTCTCTCTTCTCTCACACACACACACACACACACGCACAAACACGCACTTCAAAACCACTCCATGGCTTTCCATTGCACTCAGGATAAAATCCAACCCAAATCTTACAATCTCACCAGCCTTCCCTCACAACAGTCTGCGGGCCATACCTTCCTCTCAGTCCCTTGAGTCCCCTAGCTCTCTCTCAACTCCAGGCCTTGTCAATGCCACTTCTTCCACCCATGCCCCCTTTCTTCCTCCAGAGCACTGGCTCCTCTGCATCCTTTAGGCCTCACCTAGAGAGGCCACCCTCAACCACTTTGTGTGAATCAGTTCCCACCCTCTCCATTGCCACCCCCAGTACTCTCTTGTCACTGTACCCTATTAGTGTCTGAGCACTAATTATCAATTATCAGTGTCTATTTATTGATCTGTCTACAAGAAAATTGTCCTTGGCACCTAATTAGCCAAATATTTGTTCAGGAAATGGGTAGGATGTTCCAGATTCACTGCTTTAGACACGGGTAGCAGTCCCAAACAACCCATCTTTGCTTCAAGTGTCCCCTCCTCCTCCCTGCCACTGATCACCTGGTCCCCACCTAATCTGTGAAGCTGTTCCTGCTGCCTGAGAATATCCGAACATCCTGAGTGGGCCACCACCCAGGTAAGGGGAAGGTAAGCAACTGCCCTTGGGTGGAGCAGAGGCGATGAGAAGCCACAAAGGGTTCAAGAAAGAAATCAGAGTCAGGAACTAATCTGCTGCTCCTTCCATGTAATTAGAAAAACAGAAAAAGAGACTCACATACAAAAAAAAAAAAAAAAAGAGCTGTGGGGAGAAAAGGGGACAAGCATTGGAAAGCTGTCAGGGATGAACGCCCCTCTGTGCAGCACAGTCATCGGAGGGGTCCCCACTGCAGAGGGCAAACACTCCATGATGGCAAGGCCAGGAAGTGAGCGATTAGAGAGGAGGCCACTTGCCCCCCAAACTAGCACTGCCCCTGCCCCTCACTCCCTCACATGCATAGCACTTCCATCCAAACAAAATATCACGGGTTAATTAACATTTCATGACGGTCCAGGAGCTGCTCAATACTCATGATCCGCCGCCCTCTTGATGAGAAGCATTATTGTTTGTTTTGCTTGAGTATTTATCTGTCCAGAAACATGTTTAGTGATCACGTGAGACCCCTGGCGTGGTCATAGCTTTCCGAAGCCTGTGTTTCGCTTGGAGCTTGATGACCGGCCCACAGATTAAACTCTTGGCCAGACATATAGGGCTTGAGTTTATCCAAAGTCCAAACAAATCAGATACGCCTTCTGGACAGGAGTCAAATTCTTTCCTTTGGTAATAATTCCTCAGAAATTCCCAAAAGCAGTATGTTTTCTGTCCTCAGAGTTTTTATAATCACATTCAATCTGGTATCAGATGCATCAATTGCCATAATGAAAGGTTCGAGAAGTTGGAAGCTTCCAAAATAGATGAAGAAATCAAAGCCTCTTTGAACTTTTGAGATGTATCTCAACATTGTAGAATCCAAAAACTTATCAGTTTGCCCTCTCTTTGTCAAACAACACAATAGACCAGCTATAATTCCAAATGAGGAAAATTCTAAGGGATCCCGCAAAGGACATGCTTTTTTAAAATATTAATTATGGGGAGCTTGCCAATCTCTAATAGAGTCTACTTTGTTCCACAAGGGATCTCAGATCTCAAATATTTGACCTATGAAAGCTCAGCAGGCATTACTAAATTTCATGCAGTTCATGGATGGCTGAATGCCTCAGACTGGATACACCCTCACATTTAGGGATGAGGTCATAAAACGTCATTCTCTAAATTCAGGATAAATAATAATAATCAATATAAGATTAGTAATATGATATTAGTAACATAAGATTAAGATTTTAAAGTGGTTACAAGCCTTTAGAGATGTTTTATAAATCTATGGTTGATGTTCTTGAGATGCTCAGGTCTCAGCAAGGAGAACTACATCTCCACACTGCAAGCAATCTGCTAGCTACCATTTGCTGAGCAGCTACTATGTATCAAGCACAATGCCAGAGACTTTGCACTTGGTGTTTCATTAAGGCTCACTTTGTAACAGCCTCCCTAGCTCTCTGGCCATCTTAATGACATCGCTTTAGGACCACTTTTAATGAGTGACATTAAGAGATTGTCATATTGCATATTTACAGTTTGACCAAATATAGCTATGCGATGAAGGCAGAATGTCACAACAGCCCATGGCATGTTCAATCAGCCATTAGCCAGTTTTAAAAATTAATCAGATGAGTCCCCTGCGTGGAGGGGTTTTAGAAGTGAACCCATGAAGCTTGAAAGGACTAACATGCCCACAGTCACCTTCTCGGGAAAGCCACTCATAGAGATTGTTTCCGCAAACAAACTGCCATGGCTCCAGCCTTGTGCACTGAACGTAGGCAACGTCACCACCTTGGCCTCAGCTGATAAGAACAGAAACCCATTAGTCACGGCAAGGCTCAAGGTAAAACCACAATGTTGTATATGAGGGAGGTCATCCACTTCTGAAGCCACCCAGCCTGAAGCTCTATGCCCAACAGGAGAGCTTCTGATTAGATAGTGACAAAGTGACCTAGTTAGACCCTCTCTTAGGAAGAGGAAATATTAGGTGGACAAAGAGAGCAGGGGTTGTTCTGGATAAGGTAAGTAGCTGGGCCAGGTGTCTATGAGGCTCCTACATACCTGAGTCTTACAAGCCTGGGGAGCCTTAGAATGCATAGCTATGCCTCTGGAAAGCTCACTCCTTGTATTGAATTAAATATTTCCCCCCAAATATTATTTCTGACACTTAATACAGGGCCTACTTTTGAAATTTTATACTTGAAGTTGACCTTTACAGAACTCTTAAAGAACTTCTTGAAGCTTATTTGTAAACACCAAATATTTCAATCAGAATCCACTATTTAATGAAGTCTAAGGATTTGTTTTCTTCTTTGCCTTCACATATTCATCATCTACCAGAGACACTGTACAAAGAGCCATAGAAAGTAGGATCCTTTCCAAGCCAGGAATTATGTTTTCTCCCCACTCTAGTATTTCCCTGCCTTAGTACTTTGGTTATCAATGCTGAAACTAATCTTATTTGTAATTTGCATGCCAAGCTGAAGTTTCCTCACTAAACACTAAACTTGGAGTTGCTCAATAACTTTGTACAGGCTGACCTCTGGCACTCTCACCCTGTTTCAAGGGCAATATAATTCTAATTTTTTGAGACACTTGAAATGTAGAAGAGTTTAAAACTGAGCTAGGGAGTGATACCTCCAAACCTTGTTATTTAAATTTTTTTAAATATTTATGGTTTACACTCATGTGCATTAAATAAAATCTTAAAATATGCCTCAAAAAAGTAAAGCTGCCAATGACTGAGGGTTCACTGTATGCCAAGTATGATGTTAAATGTTTTGTATCGTCTCACATTTAATCCTCATAGCAATGTTTCGAGGTAGATGGTATTACTTTAAACAGATCTTGAAGTATAAGGAGGAAAATGTGGGACCAATATGTACCAAGGTGATTTTTTTTTTTTTTGGTTTTGGTTTTGGTTTCCCCCTGTGGGCAACATCAGGGAATTGGGAATGAGATGTTCTGCTTTTGAGTCCTGATCTGATGCTTTGTGTCCTTGGTCATGTATTTTTTCTTCAACTACCTAACTGGGGCTTCAACTTCCTCCCCTGCTAATCATTAGTCATTATAACTATTTTTTTTTTTTTTTACTTAAGAGGGGTCCTAGCTCCAACAGAACAAACTCTCTACCTATTATTTCAGTATTATAATTTCAATCGGTGTGTCTTACAGATTTTGCATCTTTGGCATCTCCTTTTGAAAGGCGAGAACCATGGGGAGAAGTCTTAGGTTAATAGGAAACTTATCAGTTAATGTTTCCATTACCAGTTAATGCTTTAATAAGGATTACCTGATAGCTAGCTGAGAATTGAACCTGGGTTGGGCTACTGGAGATGGAAAGGTACCGACTGCTGGTGGACCAATGAAAGTTGAGTGACCAAGTGCCCAAACCCAAGACTTCACCTAAGTACATTTTATCTGGATTCTGCTTGGCCCAGAAGATGCCTTAGAAGTTGGTGTGAGGGCAGGGAGGGATGCCCAGTGTGTTACCTGTAGTCTCATCTGGCTGAAATATGAGTGGAGAAGTGTTGGAAAGGGGAAACCCTCTGGGAGGGGGCCTACAGAAGGCCATGGTCAAGAGTTTGGACTTCATCTGAGAAGTAGAAGAATTTCTGAAAGCTTCTTAGCAGGGGACCAACAAGACCTATGCTACTTACAGAACAGAGTAAATGGTGGGGTTAGGGAGTGGAAGACGGGGTTCAGGGTGTGGTTAGACGGCCCTTATAAGAATCCAGTTATGAGGTCATGGAGCCCCAAACTCCAGTGGTGGTGATAAGAATAGAAAAAGGAGTGCAATGCTTCCGAGGACACAGCCGCCAACTGGATGTGGGGGAGTGCTGAGAAGACCCCCAAACCACAGACATGGACGGATTCTGGGCACTGATGAAAGACCCAAGAATTTCTATCCTCCTTTCTTCCTATTCTCTACCCAATCAAGAATGCGCTAACTTGATATCAGTTGGCAAGTTATTGAGTGTCTAAATACAGGGTGTGGCAAAGTAGGTTTGCAGTTGTTCGTATGGAAAATAATACAATAAATAATAATACAAGAATAAACTGTGTTTTGTGTACTCACTCACACCAGTAAACCTACTTTTGCTTCACCCCGTATGCAAAATAAACGGAAGAATCATCTTTGCTTATGAAAATCACAGACAAATAAACCTGGCAGAGTCTGGGGGGTGGGGTGGGGTTGGAAGGCCCTGTGGACATTGCTCTAACCCTGTTAAGAACCTTCCTTGGGAAAGGCAGCCAAGGTTGTGATAACCAGGGGAGAACTGGGCTCTTATCTTGGTTCTACAAGCCTCGATCGTTTGCGTCTTCCTTTCTTTCTGAAAGGCATTTCAGAGACCCGCTGCACAGGGCTACACTATCTATCCCGGTACCCATGCACTGCCTTCAATACTGTTTTATTCAATGAAAAATATCTCCCTCTTGTTTTCCAGTCTCATTCTTTACCAAGCCCAGCACTGATTCGGGGTAGGAGTGAAGGCCTCGGTATTTAGGTTTGGGTTTGGACGTCAAGACAAAGCCAATCCACCCCTCCCTCCTTCAGCATCTCTTTTCCACCCTCCGCAATCAGCGCTTTGCCTTCCCGACAGCATCCCACCTGTTCCCACGGCAACCGGAGGGCACCCACGCCCCTGCTCAGGACCGTGGGCCGCAGCCCCCGCCCTACCCCCCACGCCAGCTGCGGAGGGAGAAAGCCGGTTGCCAGGGAAACGGAAGGACGCCAGGGAACCACCCCCACCACCTCCGCCCCGAGAAAGGCCGGCTGCCAAGGAAAGCCAACGGGAGGTGGAGGACGAGGAGGAGGGGCTGGTAGAGGGAGGGGAGACGAGAGAGGAGGAGGAGGAAGAGGACCACAGGGACCGCCCCCTTGCGATTGATGGGCGGCTTCTCCGCCCAGGACCAGCCCCTTAGCGCCTCGCTGGGGAGAAGGGACTGACCCGCCAGGTAACTGCTAGGCCGGCCCCTGGCCCTCGGAGGTGGGGGAGGGGAAGGAGACCAATGCGCCTGCGGAGAGAACTCCGGCCTGAAGCCCGGGTGCTTGGCCACTCCCTCCCGCTGGCCCAGCGCCCGTTTCTTTTCTGGCTCGAAGGGCAGGTTTGGGGGACTTGGTGATCATTTATTTGCCTGCTGTCAGCCGCCCGCATCTACATAAGCTGCCCGCAGACTGCCCTGGTCTGTCGTCTGGGAGAGGTGTACACGGCCCCACGGCCTCTGAGTGCAAAACTGTTGATAGTGTTACTGTTGAGGACCCCGAATTGCTTGTCCGGCCTGTGACATGACCACCCACCCACTGGGGCTTCCCAGGTGCGCATCGAGTCCCTCCTTTCTGGGCTTGATGGTCAGTGTGCGACCGCCCGTCTCTTTCGCTTCACAGTAAGATGAAGAGTCACCCCCAAGGAGCCCCACGCCCGAGGAGCCCCCCACCCCCGCCAGCCATTGACTTCCTAAGCCACACTGACTGGAAAAGTCAAACCTATCTCAATTCCTCCTCTTTCCCTTCGGCCACAGTATTCTCTCAGCATCAGAGTGCGAGGCTAATTAGGCGAATCATTCATTCATCTTTGTGGCTTATACTCAAGACATTTTAATAAGATTTTAAAACTACATTTTTTTAAAGCTAAAATTTAAACAAACCCTGCAATATTAGTCGTTACAAATTAATTGTGTAAAAGGATGAATAAGGTCTCTTGAATCCTTCTAGGCACCCAATTGTGGAAAACAAGGGATTTTTAAAAATAATTTTTTTATTTTTCAATTACAGTTGACATATACTATTATATTAGTTTCAGGTGTGCAACACAGTGATGAGACATTTATATAACTTAAGAAATGATCGCCCTGATAAGTCTAGTACCCGCCTGACACCGTACATAGTTATTAAAATATTATTGACTATATTCCCTGTGCTGTATTTACATCCCAGTGACTGTTTTTATAACTGGCAGTTTGTACATCTTAGGGGGACTTTATACATTGGATTGTCAGGTATTAATACAGCCATTCAGATTTTGTTTCAAAGCAAACTTCAACCTAAAGAGGGGCTTAAATTTACCTTTTTCTTTATTGCTGAACCAATAAAATATTCACTTTAGTGGTATTTCTACTATGAGAACATAATAAGAAAACAGTAAAATCGCTTGCTTGTTATTAGAAATAAACCCCTTCAAATCAGTTCTGACAAATGTGGTTGCAGAACAGAAAGCATAAATATAGGTTAGATATAGGGGTAGGTGTGTGAATTTTTAGTGAACTGAAAAACATTTCTGCAATCAGACTCTGTTCTCCTTAGGGAAATTTGGTTTGAATTCATTGGAAATTTACACTAGAGAGGAATGCATGTGTCACCAAGTTCTTAGAATATTCCTCATTGAAATTTCGCAGATACGTAGAATTTTGAGGCCAAGAAGGATCATTCGCCCTTGCTTTCCCACACGCCTCCTACTCCCTTTGCCTCTTCTTTTCCCTCCCAATTTAAAATAGTTTCTTATGTTGATCTCTAAAGCACAAATTTGGCACACTATGTTATCACCAGAGGCTTAAAACAGAAGCGGGCATGACTGTGAGTGGATTTAAAATTGAAAAGCAGTTCAAAGGTGAGAAACAAGCAAATACGGGACGCTATTTTAGAAATATGTGTCTTGCCCACATTTTATCATCATTCTCCCCCCTTCCACCTGTCTGTATCTGCTGAGGAAAAATTTTTTGGCTTCAAATGGCCATCTGGCTGAGTAGGCCCACGAAGCTGAGATCCACGAATTAAGCATTATCTCATGTGGCTTTATTTCCATACAGTTATTTCTGTTCCTTGTTCATCCTAGTCAGTTTTTTTTCAAACCTACAGTACAGTATGTACTTCAGGTGACCCTTCAGAAACGTGGAGAATGTTTGCCGAAACACTGTAATTGACCATCTTCTTGATCTACCTCTAACAGTCTGTTTCCTTGGTGCCTAGAGCATTTGTTTAATCTCACAAAGTATTGATGTATTGAATCAAGAAGTCACATGTGGCATCATGATGCTTCTAAATACTCATTTTTATGGTAAAGTATAGCAATAAAGAGTTTATGGGAGGGAAAAGAGACTTTTGTAGACAATTTTAAAGTCCTTTATTTGGTAAGTGATTGTGAAGTCAGTGGTAACCTAGCAAGTAATTCAGATAGTGTTATTTCCTACCTATTTAAAGTTATTTCATGGCTCTTGACTTAGGAGCCTCCTTAAAATAACACTGCATTAAAGCAGGATAAATTCGCTAGCTTTTCTACATTAACTTTGTAACCAAAATATATCATCGAAGTGGACTCTGGCTTGTGCCCCTTTAATGACCATTAACAGATTTTCATTATGAATCTTATGTTCTCTGCCTGATTAATATTCAGACAGGCTTCTCTTTCCAACACTATCATCAGGGGTTCATCTTTCTGCCTGTTTTAAACACCATTGTTCCCTGAAAAGGGTAGGAACTTCATTTTACGCAGGTACAAATTCATATGGAAAGTTAAAAGTGATCTTTTAAAATATAACCTCATCAATGACTGTTAAAATGCTCAGAGATTTAGGTTTTGTGTATAGATTATGGAGCTTGGACAGGTTTTAGATTCCAACTCTCAAAGACCAACTTTCCATACTTAAGACAAAATAACCCTCAAGGGACCAGCACAATTATCCCTGTGGCTCAGGGCTAGACGATCAAGCTGGAGAGACTTCACAGCAACAAGACCAGACGCTGGGTCACCATGAGTCAGGGCAAGCTGATTCTGCCAATGTCTACACAACTGAGAAACCAGAGAAGGAATAGAAGTGGCAGAACGTAGACATCTGGGGAAGGAATGTTGTCTGTCTTATCCTGCTATTTCCCCAGAGCCTAGAAAGCACCTGTCACGTGGTGGCCACTACAAAATACATGTAGAAATAAATGAAAGACCTTCACTGGACAATAAGTGGGAATAGTGTGGAAACTTTGATAACCTTATAGATGAAGTCTAGCAGACTCATTTTTTTTTATTGAGGTATTAACATGTAGCGTCATATCAGTTTCAGGTATACAACGTAATGATTCAATATTTGTATATATTGCAAAATGATTGCCAAAATGTCTAATTAACATACATCTAGCAAACTCATTATTAACAGAGCCATTTAATAACTTCGTGCAATTAAATATTTTGTCATAAATTTAGGCCACACCGATCAGAGCCAAACTTCTTGAAAGCACTGTCTCTACTTCCCTACTTCTCATTCACACAACCCACTGCCACCTGTCTTCAGCCCCACCGCCCCACTGAATGTTCTCGCCAGTGGCATTAATAACCTCCTCCTCGACACATGCTCTTCTCTGCACCGATGAAACTAGGCACCTAGGAAACGGCACCCGCTTGGGTCTCCTCCTGCCTCTCTGGTTTCTTTGCAGCGTTTCTCTCTGGCTCCCTGCTCTTAAATTTTATTGTTCCTCGGAGTTTTGTCCTGGGTCCTCCTCTTTTTAAGATCCATTCTGCCTTCAACTTCAGTTGTTCCCCAGAATGCCAGCAACGCCCAAATCGTTGCCTTTCTAATCAGCTCCAGAGCACCTACATCTACTTACTTGCCATTTCCATTTGCTGTACCCCGATACTCTGAACTCCAAGTTACTTTCTCACAAGCTTGTCCCTCCTCCCTCCTCTGATTCTGAAGGGAATGTTGGCGCCAACCTGGGCAGCTTTCTCCACACATCCCGCTCCCGGCCCATCCATGTCATCACCAAGGCCTGATGAGTTTCTCTCCTGAGTGTCCCTGAATCCCTCGTGGTTAAGAGGGTGGGCACTGGTGTGAGACTCTCAGGGTTCAAATCCTAACTCTTCCACTTAGTAGCTCTGTAACTTTAGGCTCTGTAACTGAATCCCTTTCTGCCTCAGTTTCCTCATCTGCAAAAATAGAGATTTAGTGCCTGCCTCCTAGTGTGGTCATGAAGATTTGAATGCGTTAATATGTGTAAGTGCTTATAACGTCCAGAGTCTCAGTAAATTGTAGCTGTGATCTCCTCTTCCTCCTCCTCCTTCCGCTCCTCCCCCACCTCTTCCTCCTCCTCATCTCTACTTTTGCTACCCAAGTCTAATCACCATCTTATCTCATCTGGATTACTATAATACGTCCTCAATGGTCTTCCCACTTCTATTTTTACACTCACCCCCCCAGTCTATTCTCCATACAAGAGCTGGAGGGACCTTTGCAAATGTAACCATCTACTCCGCAGATAGAACCTTCCAATGTCCTACTATGGCTCTTCGAATCCTGAGCTTCAAGGCCCCACCCACATGAGCTGGCCCCTGCCCACTCACCCTCCAGACTTTCGGTGCTATACTCCTTCGTCTCCCTTCCTGCTCTGGTCCTCCTGTTTCTCATCCACAGCAGTCCCTTCCTGCCCTGAAGCTTCTGCACCTGCGGTCCTTCCTGTCTGAGATACCCTGTCCCACTTCCTGCCTGGCTCACTCCTTAACAAGCCCAGTGTCATTTCCTAAAGGAAACCTGGTGTCCCAGACCAGCTTAGGCCCTTCCATAATAACACTCTCTTAAAGAACCCCATGTCGCCCCATAGCATTTATCACAATTAGGGTTCATTTGTTCAATGGCGGCCTTGTCACCCTAGACCACAAGCACCACAAAGGCAGGGCATGTTCGTCTTGCTCACTGCTACCCCCAATCCCCAGCACTGTGCTTGGGTGGGAATAAGGGAGCAATTGTTGTTGAATAAATGAATTTAAATTCCCAGGGCCTCGTTACTTCAGTCACTTATAATTTAGCTAGGTTCTTGGATATTCTTTTTTGTCATGTTGTAGACTTGCTTCTGAATCAGGTGCCCATCAGTCTAACTCCCTGTGACTAACCAGGACAGGATCACTGAAGCCAGCTGATGGCTGCATGATTTATGCCCAGCATGGGAGGGTCGTAAGGGCATCGACCCCCATGCAAAGAGTCCCTTCAGTATGAAAGAAGCATCTGTGCCTTTCAAACAATGAAAATTAGATTAATAAAGAGAATAAATGTAATTAAAGTAACAAAGGGTCTTATCACAGCATGTTTATTTATTTTTTATATGCAGGTCGGGGATTAAGAATCATGTTGCATGAAGCAAGGGACAGACAGAAGTTCCTCAGTGATGTTCAATACCTGCGGGACATGCAGCATAAGGCAGAGTCTGAATACCAGGTAACTGCAGGAGACAAGAGTCACCTTCCACCTTTGCTTACAGTGTTGGGAGAGAACTCAGCAGACAGTGGCAGGACACGTATATGATACGCAGCAATAGTTTTCTGCAACCCAAAACCCACCACTTATAAGCAGTGGAACCATGGAAAGTGACTTTACCTCTGAGTCTCACTTTCCTCGTCCGTAAAATGGGGATAATAATAGGACCAACCTCATAATATTGTCATGAAAATGAAATGAGACAGCCTTTTAAAAGTATTTAGCCCAGAGCTTGACACACAAACTTTGTCAACAAATGACAGTAGGGCTTATATTTGATAAACCAGCCATTAAGGAAAAAGACATTAAGAGGTAAACTGGGTCGCCCTGCCATTTATAAAATGACATGGCCCTTGGTTGTCATCCTGCCAGAAGAAAGGTGGTTAGCGCATTCCACAGTAAGCTAATTACTCGTCACCCTAGTTACAGTGCTTACATGCAAAAACAAAACAGACAGAGAGCCCGAGGAGCCATGGTGCAATTACCCTGGCTGGCCTAGGACAGACTTGCCAGACGGGATGTGGGATTCTGGGAGCACTTAGGAAATGTCATTCAGCCCACTGGCCTGGAGGTCAACCCTCATCAACCCAGGAGACATGTCCTTAGCCCTGACTAAGGACGGAAAAGCACTCCTTCCCTAAGGAAAACACAGAACTGCCAGTTGTCAGGATTTTCTTTTCCTTAGCAATTTCAAATAGAACTGAACCTACCAGGTCACCAAGGAAACCAGGCCTATCTCAGTCAGTAACCTGACTTCACCTGCACAACACAGCTTAGCTTTGGGGCTGGAAATGGAGTCAGCAAATTACTCCCACAACTTGACATCATACCTACAAGACTATAAAATGGAGGGAATTTCTATAAACAGTGAGAACATCAACATACAAACTGGTCATGCTGGGAGTACATCTACTTTTCACAAAGATGCCACCGCCACCCGGCCCATGTTTCAAAATACTTGTTTGAAGTTGTCTTAAGAACAGGCACATCAAATAATCAATCTAATTTTATGGTCTCTGTTGGGAAAAAAAAATCACACAACTATGATTTTTGAAGCCACTGCAGTTTTATTTTCTAATCTCTTTTGGGCTTTCACTACTGTCCTTATGAATAAGGACACTTTCAACCCTGTCCTCATAAATAAGAACACTTAAGTGCCTACTTTCTCCTGAACAAAGTCCCTTTTCTCCTGGAGTTCTTAGTCTAAAACTGAGAAACAAACAATCTGCACAAGTAAATAAGTATGTGAGATCACTTCAGTGACTGTTGACTATATGAGGCAGATAAAACAGAGGTAATGGGGGTGGAGGTGATGCTCCTTTAAACAGGCAGGGAAATGCTCTTTGAGGAAGTAACTTTGGCTATGGACGTAAATGATGGGAAAGAGCCAGCAACATCCTGAGCAGAAGGAAAGCAAGTGCAAAGGCTCTGGGGCAGGACCTAACTTGGAACATTGGAGGCCAGAGTGGCTGAAACACATTGACCAAGGGTGAGTGTGGGAAAGGTAGATAGGGCCACGTTGTGTTTACAAGACAGAACTTGGTATTTGGAGTTTAGTCTAATCACAATGAGAATTATTGGATAATTTTAAGCAGAGGAGTGGTATGACCTGATCTATCAGGATGGCCAAAAGGTTCTTTTGTTTTTTTTCTGTACGATGGTTTTAGTAGTGCTTAGTTGTCTTTAACTTCACTCAAAACAATTTTGTTAGATTGTATTGTGACAGCTGTCATATCAGCCTGCATTTTAAAAAATATCAAAATTGGTGAATTTTTGTGTAGCCATTTTAATACTGAAGATGAAAGAAAATATGCAACATTTTCAGTGTATTACGCTTTATTATCTCAAGAAAGGTAAAAATGCAACTGAAACACACAAAAAGATTTGTGCAGTGTATGGAGAAGGTGCTGTGACTTATCAAATGTGTCAGAAGTGGTTTGTGAAGTTTTATGCTGGCAATTTCTCACTGGACAATGCTCCACAATTGGGTAGATCAGTTAAAATTGATAGTAATCAAATCAAGACATTAATTGAGAATAATCAACATTATATTATGCAGGATATAGCTGACATACTGAAAATATCTAAATCAATAAAGTTATTGGTAAAAATGAAAAATGGGTCTTTAATTTTATGGAAAAAACTTAATGGACCTTTGGCTAACCCAATACATTTTTAAAAGATCTCTTTGGCTGCTGTGTGGGGAAATGTCTGAAAGGGGCAAGAGACGCAGCAGAAAAACTAGTAGGGAAACTACAGTGGAAATTTAGGAGAGAAATTCTGGTGGTTTGGGCCAAAGTGGTAGGAGTAGAGGTCACACGCGACCTGTGCCAGGACACAGAAGTGGCAGAGACATCTTGTTGATGGCCGGAGAGAGGGGTTGAGAGAAAGAAAGGAATGAAGGATGACTGACTTCAACATGTTCACCTGTCCATCAACCCCTCTGCTACCATCACTATTTTAAATTTCTCTGCTCTTTTCAAAGCTCCAATCCCCACACTTTCAGCAAAGAATTTCTCTTCCTGCTGTGCAGGAAATAAAACAGAGAACCCAATGCCATAGGTGGGAGGCCACTCAACCTCCCCCCTGCCATCCGGCTACACACCCATCTAGCCTTCAAGTACCAAGAGGGGAGCTTACACTCGCCCTGCTAGTGCTGAGCCTGAGATCTCGGTCCATGTCCCTCCGTACCCAGCCTTTCTCCACCCGTGGACCCCTCATCTGTGTCTCTGAAGCGTCCTTTCTCATCGGCTCAGCCTACAAACATGCTCAGGCCTCTCCATTCTAAGAACAAAACAAAGCTGCCTGCGGACCATGTACCCTCTTCTAGTCACAGCCGCAGCACTTTCCAGTCTCCAGATGTCCCCAAATAGTCAGCTACGTTCCCATCCCCGCTTCTTCTCCCACTCATTCCCTGACGCACTTCAGGCTGGCAGTCACCGCACTGCCCCTGAAACTGCTGTCGCCGTAGCCAAAGTCAGTGGACACATTTTTAGTCTTTGCTTTCTGGAGCTTTATCTACACTTGACACTATTACTTCTTTCTCTTTGAAACATTACTCCTTTGGCTTTCTGACAGCACACTCTCCTGGTTTTCCTTCCATGTCTCTCACGTTCTTCTCCGCACCCCTCGAACGTCAATTCCCCCAGTTTTCCATTCTCCACCGCATTTTCTTCTAATTTGCAAGGTCTCCACAAATCCATCTCATCCCCTCCTATGTTTTTTAAGATTTTATTTATTTATAGAGAGAGAGGGGAAGGGAGGGAGAAAGAGGGGCAGAGAAACATCCATGTAAGAGAGATACAGCGATCCATTGCCTCTGGTACATGCTCTGACAGGGATCGAACCTACAACCCAGGCATGTGCCCTGACTGGGAATCAAACCAGCGACTTTTCACTTTGCAGAATGATACCCAACCAACTGAGCCACACCGGTCAGGGCTCCCCTCCTATGTGTTTAACCACCACTCATTTACTAATGACTTGGAACCCAAGTCTCCCCAAAGTGTCAGAATGAGACGCACACCTGCTGTTGGACATTCGCATCTGGATGTTGCACAGGCACCTCAAATTCAGCATGGCCATGGGTGCACCCCACATGTCCTTCCTCCTGCCTCCCTCCTCTCTATCCCCTGTATAATGATGGTGGCCTAAGGCTTCCCTGACTCTTCCTCCTCCCTCACCACCCACATCCCACCAGTCACCATGTCCTACCAAATTTACAGAAAAAGCTCATGACCAAGACTACCACAATATGCTTATCACCGGTCTCCCTGCCTCCAGTCTTGCTTCCTTGAAGTCTTTTCTAAAATGTGAATTTGACTATGCCATTGGAATACACGAAAACCTTTGGTTGCTTCTCCTCACTTAAGGTCAGGTCCAAGACCCAAGAACCACAGAAAGACAGCCTAAACCCCAACCACATCTCTAACCTCTTCTTCACCCTTCTTTGCCTGACACTTGATGAGGATGGTGAGGTCCCCAGTTTTAATTGAGGAACTAAGCAAACTTCTGTATTCCTATAGCACGGTATAGCACTGTTTTTCAAAAGATACCTTCAGTTAGGTATAACTCACATATAAAATTTACCTGCTTTAAGTGTATAATTTAATGACTGCTAGTATAATGACCAAATTGCAGCCACCACCATGATCAATTTCATTTTTGTCACTCCAATCCCATACACCCTTTTCATAACTCTCACATTGCTCTTGAAACTATCTTTTGTGTGACTTCCTCTCAAACTGGATCACAGCTTCTTAAGGGCAGGGGTGGAATCTTACTCTTCTCTGTTGAACCAAACACCTTGTCATTGGTAAGAGCCTGGGTTACTTAACTTAACCACCAACTCTGTTTACCAGACTTAGACCCAAATAACTTGTAACTATTCCTGTAAGTCAAATCCACCCTCATGGAGCATTTTCAAAGCCATTCACCACAAAGTCTGAAAAAAAAAAAAAAGTCGGGTTGTCTTTAAGATGTTCTGAGCATTGTTGAAGTAAGTACATAGTAACCTACAGAAACTACTTGAAAGGGAACCACAATGAGTTAGTTAGATCATTTAATCTATCCCTTCCTTTGTTCCAGAAAGAATTTAAACTATGGCATGACTTTCATGACCCCTCACCTCAAAAACTTGGTCCATATATGAACTATATGCCGTTATATAACTTACTAAGGTAGACTTTGTGTTGAGTGGATATGGAAACCATGGGTCATTGATGAGCTTGGACAGTTACTCGCAGAAATCCAAGTCTTCACTCGCAGTACAGTGACCTGCTTGGACACTAAGGAGTCCCCATTTGTGTGTACAAATAGTGTAAGACCTAATAACTAGACATGACTCCCAAATCATATGCATTTGCCACATATTCCTCCCTGCACTTGGGTTGTCTTTAATGAACTGCCTCAAATTGAAGCCCTTAGAAACCTCCTGTGTACACTAGCCCTGCTACATCCTAAAATATGCTAAGGGTTGGTATGCACCAAATTAGCAGTGCCTTTACAGGTCTGTGTGCTAGCAGCAGAAGGGGCGGGTTAAACCCACCCTGAGTTATTTTGATGCTACTCCTTTCAGTGGTTGGGTGGGACCCTTTAGAAAAAACAAGAGGAAATGAACATCTATTTGGCATATTACATGCTATTTCAGAAGCTGGTAACTAGTACATAATTACATGCCATCTCAGAATTTGGCTCTATTTCTTCAAGGGTGTTTATGCTGCATAGCTTTTTTCTTCTTCTTCTTTTGGTCAAATGTGTTTATAGGACTTGAGGCAGAGTTTAGCCATTGTGTCCACTGAAAGCTGGAGATTTTACTTGGCATTTCAGAATGATTTTTCATAATCTGTCAAATGTGTTCAGATGGGTTTCATTTCATGTCACTTACTCATCCTAATTCCTTCAAGTGCAGATCAAACACTGAACACGATGATATAACCTTGTTCAAGGACACGACAGGTGACTATGCCAGGTGGTGAGGGTTTGGAACTGTCCACTCAGGAAGTTAAGGGAGTGGAGGACAACAGGAAACCAGCTCATTCGATTACTTAACCTCTCAAAACTAAAGAACTTT
This sequence comes from Furipterus horrens, assembly GCF_987537825.1. Classification (NCBI taxonomy): domain Eukaryota; kingdom Metazoa; phylum Chordata; class Mammalia; order Chiroptera; family Furipteridae; genus Furipterus; species Furipterus horrens. The sequence continues at coordinate 89,534,793 of NW_028327181.1, forward strand.
AATAATGTCACCAGTGATCATTAAAACTCCAAACGGTGGGTTATGCATGTTAGGGTGTTAGAACAACAACCAGAAAGAACCAGTTGAAGGCAGTGGCGACTCCCACTTCCCGAACGCCTGTGGAGTTTGAGTCACAGTAACCTTGACAGGGGCTGTTTTTCATTGACATGTACCGTCAGGTCTTAGGACAGTTTTGATGTCATGATTTTGAGGCTGGGAAGTGTTCCTGTGATACACTGATGGCGTCTTAAGGCACCAGGAGCCCCCAGGTAAAAGAGGAGACTGATAATAAAAGAAACAGAAGAAGCTTTGAGCCTCCCTGTGCATTTAGAAAGCTGTAATGTGGAATAAGAAGTGGTTTACAGAGGACCCCTGAGTGACTAGTTGGCCGCTAGGGGAAGAGCGGGCTTAGGCAACACCCATCTACTTCTGGGGCAGAAAAGCAAGGACGATGCTTCTGCCAGGACAGACAAAGTCTTTCTCCCTCTGTGACCAAGATCAGAGTCACATTATTTGGCAAAGGCTGACTTGAGAAATAGAAGTAAACGAAGCAATGGGATTGGAAACAATTACAGTTGTTAGGAGATAATAATGGTGATGGTGACGATGACGAGTGTCTTTTATGGGACACTCACCATGAGCCCGTCACACTGCCCGGAGCTCCCCCAACACGCTGGCAGCCCAGGGCCCTCTCCCGTCTCCCCCTTATGGATCTGGGGAGCGAGAATCAACGGATTTAGTCAGCTCGCCCAAGGTCACGAAGCTAGAAAGTAGCAGAGCTGGGGACTGTCGTGTTTACCAGGCTTGAGTTACAGTGAGTCACAAAACCCACGTCATCCTCCACAGGCATGGACGCACCTTCTGTGTTCTGCCCCCACAGCGGTAGCTTCTGCACAGAAGGCAGCATGGCTGCGTGAGCTGTTGTGTGTTGGGGGTCGGGGGAGGGGGCGGTACCAAGGAAGAATGAAGGAGCAGCCCCAATCCTCCTCCAGAAGAAAGGAATAAGAAGCTACCTGACACGCCTTCAGTTTCAAGACTGCTCTCAGTCAGTTATGTCACGTGAACAGAAACTTATTTATAGCAATCCAGCTCCAGGCACATGAATTTGAAAGGGAATGTTTTGAAAGTTGCAGGGTAAGGGGAGGCCCTGGTGACTGTGAGTTATTAGTCCATTTCTTCTCCCCATCCTTTGGATGTCACACTGCTCTCTGCCCCTGTCACTTGAGGACCCCCAAAGTAGAAACAATGATAGCATCAACAACCACAACAAAAAAATTACTGACATTTACAAATAACGGGAAAACTAGCCCCTGGCTGAGGGGGGTGGGGAGTTGTGTATGGCTGCATTCTTGCTGTTTCTAGGACTGGAAGGCTGGACTTGGCTCTGTCCCTCTGTTCCTTCTCCTCTGCAAAGCTATGACTTTGAGAGGATTCATGCTTGATTTGCACAGAAAGATTGTTGGCTGGATCAAAATAAAAAATTGGAAGTGCCTACCTTGCCACTGGTTTGCTCTCCTGCCCCTCTATGAGAGAAGGGGTAAGGAACCAGAGGGGAAATTTTTTTTTCATCATTGCAAACCATTCTATTCTTCATTCCCTTTTGGTAAAGAAATATTTGAGTCACATGCATTCTTGGAGAGAATTTTCAAAAAACACTCAGCCCACAAGAATTCTGTTCATCCCACAGAATCTGCCCGGGTCCTGCAAGCCTTTGCTAAGCAGGCTCCTCCACTTTCAGCCCATCAGCATTTTCTTGCTCCTTTGATACCAGCAGGTTAGGGTAACACAGACATCTGCCGCTTCAGGCAACGGCACGCCGCACCGGGGCTCCTACCAGACAGGGGCTCTGATCACAAGTCATTGGAGAAGGAATCGAAGAAAAGAGGCCTGTACTTAGCTGAACTTCACTAAGCTCTCCAGCTAACTCTCTTTGGTGCCTATCTTATTTAGTATAGTTACTGTCTAGTATTTTTGAGTTTTCTTGTTTAAATTATTTATGGAAACAAACACTGCCCAGGATTTATTACAATGGCTCACTATCTATACGAAACAGTTTTTGGAAATAAGATAAACTGTGAGATAGAAAAAAACAAAAACAAACCATTTGGGGCTGTTTGCCCTTTCCAAGCAAGGCGGGGTTAACCTGCGCATTTCTCTTGGGAAGCCAGGATCCCACTGGCAGCAGGTGACTAACAGGCCACTGGGCATGAGCCTGGACACTAGCGCTTCCCCCACCGCTCAGCTGTGAAGCTCAGTATCACGGGCTCTCTGCTTTCCAAAATGGGAAATGTGTGGATAATATCGTATCATTTCTGTTCCTAACCTTGTCACATAATATCAGGCTTTCGCCATGACGGGAAACCCTGGCAAGTCCTTCTACATCAAGGAAGGAGATGTGCCCTGATTGATGTGGCTCAGTTGGTTGGGCAAAGCAAAAGGTCGCTGGTTCAATTCCCAGTCAGAGCACTTGCCTGGGTTGAAGGCCAGGGCCACAGCTGGGATGTGAGGAAGAGGCAACGGATTAATGACTCTCTCACATCAATGTTTCTCTCCCTCTCTTTCTCCTTCCCTTCCTCTAAAAATAAATAAATAAAACCTTTACAAAGAAAAAGAAAAATAGAATAAAAGGAGATGCTTTTCCAACGGAAGCGGAAAAAATGCCCAAGAAATCTTTCTCAGCCCAGCCAGGAAGGCAGACATGTCAGACCCAGTTTAGAAACAATATTGCTGGCCTTTGTGTCGCCCTTCTTTACTAGGACATGGATAATTTGGCTGCGGTGGGGCAACAGCTAATTCAGTCACTGGCTCTGCTAGTCTAGAAATACTCCAAGAAGTTGTACTCTTTGGGGGTATTTAAATTATCGGCTGAAACCCCCACAGCACATGAGAATCTTGAATTTGTTGCAGGCCTTGTACTGGAAGAGAAATATTTTGGAACTAGGTTTTCTTTTCATTTTGTTTTTTAAAATGAAAACAATTATTTTCTTGTTTTTACATGTTTAATATTTTGCATCAGGGGATTGTTATTTTCCTCCAAAACAAAAATGCAATTTAATTAGCATCAAATACTAGATGCTGGGGAATTGAAAAGATAGGAAGTGGTCCTGACCATCATGGTTCTCAGAGATCAGCAGGAGAAAGAGGCCCCAAAGCAAAACAACTAGATAGACAGGGGGGAAAGGCATAATTCAAGCTTTGTCTGTATGAAGGAGCAATTAATTCTGCCTGGGGAAGAGTGGTAAGGCAGGCAAATGGGAGATGCTGCCCAGCTAGTGCTTCGGAGATCAGCTGGGTTTGTCCAGAGCACACCCTGTGAATGGCACTCCCTGTGGAGGGAACAGCATGTGCTAAAGGTCTGACAGACAGAAATTCTTCTCCTGTAACAAGGGTGTAATCCAGCAGGACAGAGTAGAATGTAGGTGAGTAAGTAGGAGGCGCTATGAAGAGAAAGAGGCCATAAAGGGAAGTTAATACAGTGTATTATGTACTTCCTTCCCCGAGAAGGCAATTGTTGGGTAAATACTTGACGAAATGCCTCTCGGTGTGTTCACTGTTTGAATTTATTAAAGCGATGACTAATATTATTGATCTGGCATTTAGGGCAAAGGGGAGAGAGAGAGAGATGCCTGGGTGGGTGTGTTCATACTTGGTGACAGGCAGTGGCGCATGCTGGAGTTGTGCATTATGTATTCATTTTGTGATTTATTTCATGTTCTGCACAGTAGGAAGTAAGCATAAAGTTATCAAAGCTAGTCATAGACCCAAGGCAAAAAATAAAAATAAAAATAAAAAACCTCTTTTGTTCCCTAGGCTTGTCTGAGACGACAGGAATACAGAAGAGATGCAAATGAGAAGAAACGAGATCAGTTTGGGAGGCCAGAGACAAATTTTGAGAGATCCCGGTTTTCAAGCGAGTCATCTTCTAGACAGGTACTTAGAACTCTGAAAGACATCTTCCTGGGGCTGCTGCGTGTGTGTGTGTGTGTGTGTGTGTGTGAGAGAGAGAGAGAGAGAGAGAGAGAGACCTGGGAATAAGCTGACCCAAATAGGAGACGCTGAAGAATCCTAAAGGTCAGGGCAGGAAGGGACAGGGACAGGAGCTTTCATTCTGGGTACCACCCCTCACCCTGTGACCCTCCCTGATCACTCTGGTTTGGCCTCACTCTTCTTTCTTCATAGTCTAACCTGTTGCATTGCAAATCCAATTTTTATTTTAAACAAAGAGAGTAAACTGCAGTGATAACTGCATCCCATAATAACTAGCTATTGTGCAAATATTTTTGTCTAGGATGATAGTAAGTACAAAGATCAATATAATAACAACATGAGAATGATGAAGATGACAGTCATAGCTAGTAGTTGCCATTATTTGAGTGCTTGCAACGTTCCAGCACTGTGCTCAGTACTTTACACACATTCACTTATTTAATTTTCTTAAGTCTCTACAAGAAGACTGAGCCTTGGAAAAGTTCAGAAACTTGACCTCAGATCTTGCAGCTAGTATGTGGTAGAACAGGGATTTCTTTGCAGGCAGTCTGAGCCCAGAGAGGGCGCTCTGAACCACTGAGCTGTACCATCACATTTCATGCATAAGCTCTTATCTGCGTAAGAATTTTACTTGCCCTGTGTAAGCTAAATGCCACACGCTGCATTCAACACCCATTGTTAGCATGATGAATTGATTTAAGATGAGTAATACGCCTTTTATGAATTCTTATTTAATATTTTATGCCTGAAATTTACTCTGGAAGATGGATTCTCTTTTCTATTGGTGCTGTGGATCCCTGAGATAGATCCTGGATACCTGATATCAATCAAGTTCTTGTTGGGATTTCTTCTCTAATCTAGGATGTTCACACTGCGGTTATTTAATGTTCAAAGGACACCTAAAAACATCAGTGATTGATGTTTGTGGATGTAGCTGTAACCCTGGGAGAGATCTATGCTTCCTATTAAGGAGCATACAATCACACAATAAAATATTTCTCCTACAGTCTGAGGAGAAAAGGGACTATCTCACAATATTGGTGGTACTGAGAAGAACATGTCATCTGGATCTTTCCTGTTACTCAAGTACTACCTATGAATATAATGCCTGATGCTGATTAAAATTAGAGAGTGAGATTAATCCCAAAATTAAATCTAGTTTGACTAGAACAACACATTTTTAGCATTAAGATAACTTCTCACATTTTTGTACATAGGAACAAAAATCAAGGACAGATAAAAAATGTAATGCAATTTAAGTCAGATAGCATGGAGCAATCTTCCTACATTGGAATTATTAAATAATGGGCAGCTGGGTTCTCTAATTTTCATGCAAAGACCCATGTACATAGTCATGGCTGTTTTGTACGGCAATGTTCACGCATTTGAGATATTCTAGGACTTGAAGTTTCATGCTCCTCTTTACAGACTTATTTGGGGGACAAGCTGGTGACAGATTCCTGTAGTTTTCTTCAGCTCTAGGAGTTATTCACTCTTTAAGTCATCATTGTGAAACACTCACACCACATCTAAAAAGGACAGCATTGCACATATAAAAGTAATTATGAAATAAAGACAAAAATAGGTGGTAGAATGCATAAATCTGGCCATTTCTATGCTAAAGGACAAGTATAAGAGTTTTTCATGTTTGCACTATGTCACCTCTTGGTATGTGAGAGAACTCAAAATGACATTACTTACATAATCCCAATTGTTTGCAGATAATGCTATCCCAAGGGTTTGGGCCTGGACTGTACAAGTGCCTTCAAGGTCACCTCTTCTCTATCAAAAAGAGTGACAACATCAGAACTTTCCACAGTGAAACTCACTGGAATATACTACAGACATTCTTTGGGGGACACTAGAGGATTTGCCTCTGGATACAAAAGTGCAGGAAGGGCAGGGTGAGAGAAGATGTCACTGTATGTATCATTGCAGCAGCCATCTGACTTGTGCGCTCATAACGTTGATCCCTCCTGGCTCAATCCTTCGGTGTTTGCTTGGTATGAATGAAGCCAGAGATCCCTTATGAGACTCAAACCAGATCCTGGAAATCCTCAGCCCCCTGGATCATGGATTAATTTGGAGAATTCCCTTCCCAAGTGTGGATTCCTACTTAAATTTCTATGAAAAGTTGGTGATTCTTAAAGCTTCATAGTCTGGGCCTGCCCTGCTATATCTAGAATCCTGAGGGAATGAAAGCCCTTTCTACAGGATTCTCCATAGCAGGGAAGTCCTGGAGCTGGTCTCCCAGAGGAGGCTGAGAATAAGAACGTTGGCACCTCCTGAAGAGAACCCAGGCCAGACAGATTCACTTTCCAGAGCTCAGTGTATTGAATGTCACATTAGGCACTAGAGTGAAAAAGATCCTTGGTCAAACAGGAAAGGGCAGGAGAGAGACAGTTCAATGAGACGCTGTAAACCTAACCAAAGCCCTCTACCCTAGGTGAACGCCCTGCTAAGTAATTTCCTTCCAGGTATTTCTGTGGCTGAAAACTCTAAGGAATGTTTTGCCTCTGATTTCTGAAGGCAAGTTCACTCTTGGATTGAGTATGAAAGTGGATGGCTTAATCCATGGTCATTTTTCCACTGTACAGTCACGATGTAAAACATGCTAAAACCAACTTTTGACACATATTGCAATTCCCATCACTTGTTCGTTCCTTAACCCAGTCTCAAAATGTCACAGTTCTGATAGGCCTGGAATAAGCGAGGCATTTACTATCAAGTAACAGAGCCAGTATCAAGCTATAGTTTCCCAACACCTGCCTAGAGGCGGGCAGATCCCCAAATGCATAATTAACGTGGTGGCCACTCAATTATGACATGCCTTCCTCATTACAGCCAGTGGCTTTAACCTCTGGTTAGGCAGAAGTTGTGTTAAATCTAAATCTAAGATAAAGCCTGACCTATCAAGCCTGTGCTGAGATGTTCTGTGGTGTGGTGCCTCTTAAATACATTCCAGTTGGTGGTGTGGCCCAGGAGAAAGAACACCTATTATCGAGGGCCAGCTCTGTCCTCATTGCAGTGTGAATTCAGGCAAACCAGTATCCTAAGCATTTCAGTTTCCCATCAAGAAGATTCTTATCATGCTTATCTCATGGGATCATTATGAGAACGGGTGAGACTCTTAAATGTCATACGAACATTAGATTACATAATAAATTGCCTTGATGTCCAACTATTCTTGCAAATGATGCCCCAACAGGTATCTGTGGAGGGGCAGGTTCTGAGGCTTCTAGAATACCTCCTTTCACCTTGGCTCAGCCCCAGGCCAGATTTCTAAAAGCCAACCTAACATAGCAACTGAATTTGAGACTCTTCTCAAAGTCTATACAACCTTGTGAACCGTGCAATCAGATTAGAATTTAACAGGGAAATAAACAAACATCAGCTCCACATAACCAGCTAGAAGCTGGATGATTTAGTAGACTAAAAAACAAAGCAGTCTCTTGATAGGAGCAGGAAATCATTTCCCGGGTAGAGCTGCTGGTCTCGAGGAGCTGGCTGTGACTGACAGGGGCACCAGGATGTTTCACGCCCTCTAACCTTCATGGGAAAGGGGCAAGAGCCCTGATTTCCCCATAGAAAATGATGAAAATGATTAGCCCAGGACCTGGGGGGCAGCAACCTTCAATGAAGAGAGACATCATGGGCCGTTCTCTTCTCATCTTCTGAGATCCTGCAACCTTGCAACATTCCAAGTGTACACATCTCAAGGACTAAGGAACATATAGTCACTGGATTTACTTCACTGGCCTAGAAGGTGGAGACCAGCTCTCAGTGTTTCAAGAGCACCGTTTGCTCTGCTAATAGGAAGAGGATTATTGTCCTTTAACCATCTGCGCCTGAGCGATTAAATATTTAGATTCCAGGTCATAGGACGCAACCTTGTGAAGGAGGCGGTTCACCTGATAGGAGCCCCAGCTGGCTGTGCCCCCAGGCCTGGCTCAGCAGGATGTTGACATCGGTGAGATCACCTGGATCTCCCAGAAAGCCAGGTGAGGTAAACGCTGAAGGCAGTTACCCAACATCAACATTTTCATTGTTCTGTCCGTCATAATCCACACAAACTTCGGAGGCTAAAATAAAGCCTCTTCACGTAAGCTGCAGTGGCTTAAAAAGGCAGCACATCCATCCATCCAGGCAGCTGTCCAATACAGTGGCTAGTAGCACCTGGGGCCTATTGAACTTCAAATTTAAATGAATTAAAACAACATTTGGAAGTGAGTTGTTCCTGGTTCTCACCAGCCACAGTTCACATGCTCTGTAGCCACCCGTGGTCTGTGGCTGCCACATCGGGCCACGCACATAGAGACTACCTCCATCGTCACAGAAAGATCTGTGAGACAGACCTGCTTCAGGCTGTGGTCAAGTGCAAAACACAAACAAGACAAGACCCCATGGGCCAGGAAAGGGTTTTGTTTCCCAGATACTGGCCCTGCATGATTTCAATACAATGCTTTGCAATACAATACCGAAGCTCCTGCTGCCTTGATTAGCATCTTGTGTTTTCCTACCACCCCGGGTATATTTGCACAATTCCTTTCATTATCTATTTACTCAGCCTATCCTGTCTGTGAAATCTTGAGCTTCTCCTCTTTCAAACAGCTCTTAGGGAGTTGTTCTCCCATTAATCTGTCAATGTCAACCTACCAACACCCTTAACCGTGTCATGAAAGCAGCCAGGCCTCAGCATACAGCATATGTGTTTCGTGAGTCACACTTCTAATTTTCTCTAACTTCTACTTGGTCACTGTCAAATTCCTGTGGGTTGGGCCTCCCTTCTTTCTGTCCCCAGGCCTCTGTGCAGATGAGACAGGTCACACATGCCCGGTTCTAGCTGCCAAAGGGCCCCACCCTGGGAGGGCTGTGAGTCATCCCTAACACCTGGCTGGTGCCTGTCACAGCCGCCCCCTCCATTCTGGCACAGATTCTGTGCCCTCAAGGTGCGCCTGAGTAATAGCGTAGCATCTCCGGCCCAAAATGTATGTCATGGAGAGGGAATGCACAGACCATTAGGTGGGAATTTTCATTGGCGCTTGTTTTCCATTTTAGCTGTTGTTCTGTTCACCTTGGCGTGTCCCACAGGCCCTCAGACTCAGGCTGCTGAATGCCTCACCCTCTCCCCTCAAATCGATCCTCTTCCTGAATCCATTTCTGCCCAAGCCAGAATTCTGGAAAGTATCTGAGACTCCTCCTCCTGCTCCTCCTCACACTGGACAGCAATCAGACACTGAAGCTGGACTGCCTTATCTCTTCTCTCTTGAATCTGTCCACTAGCACCTCCCTTACCAGGGTCCCTTTTTTTTTCTTTTTTTAACCTGGATTGTTGTAGGAGTTGTTTCCCTGGTGATTTTGTCTTCACCTCCCCGCTTCCGGCCAGTCGTCCAGGCTGCAGTAAGAATGGTCCCTCTAGAAGCAAATGGGATGATGTCAGTCTATTAAAAAATTCTTTAGTGGTTCTCCATTGTCTTTGGGATCAAGTTCAAATACGTTAGCAAGGTAATCAAGCCCCTGTTGCTGACCCTCAGTTCTGAGGGCACCTCCTCTGGGAAGAATTTTCAAAGCTTTTCCTGGAGGTCAGATGACTTTGCTCTTGTTCCATCTTTGTACTTCCACAAAACCCTCTGGATTCAAATTGGTCTTGAGGTACACCTTCCTCTCTGCTGGAGCTCCTCAAGAGCAGGTGTGTTTATTGCCGTATAATGTTTCCAATGACTACCACATAACAGGAGCTCAATGAGCACTTGACAGCTGACAGTTGCAAAGTGTTTCAGCCACATGCACATGTTGGAGTCACAGTGACAAAGCCGTAACAGCCAGAATAGGAATTGTCACCCGGAGCGAGAGCAGTGAGGCAATACTGTTACCTGGAATAGTGGAGGCTCCTGACATTGCTTGAAAGTATTGAGACGTCAGTAGGTTGGCAGGGCTGCCTGTATGCAACGGCCAGTTCAGGCTGAAAGATTAGTCAGTTATCATCAATGACTTGGAAACCTCCGCGCTGGTGGTGACCAGAGTAACCAGCTGAAGAGAGCATTCTTGTCCTGGCATAGCACCCTCTGATGGGACAGATGGCTTCTGTAAAGCTCTGATAGTTCCTTTTGTCACAGGTGGGCAAGAACACAAAGACACAGAAACAGCTGGGCAGCAGCTCTCCGTGGACAGAGGAAACTCAGAAGGGCCCCCAGTCAACGACCCAGGATCCACTGTACTTTGTAACAGAAGTCGTCTTATTGTGACTGAGTGTTCCGCCAGATAATTCACCAGACTGCACTGGATCTTTCTTTTATGATAAGATTGTAGATTAATTGGGCTCCCTGGTGTGCAGGCCCCTCTGTGGGCAAACCAGGGTGCCGGAGACCAGGAGCAGCATTCCTGGAGCAACCAACTAGTAGTATGTCTGTATCTCGGGAAAAGCCAGCAATGCTTCATTTCTCCTTCACTCCTGTGCTTTGTCTGAGTTCCAGTAGGTAATTTTAAAATAGGGCATGGCAGTAAAATGGGGCAACTGTCAGTTTAAACTGCGGCTGCTTCCCAGAATGTGGTCCTGCCTTTTTCAACAGATAAGCAAGGCAGCCCAGAGTCAAAGCTCCCACTAGGGTGATTCTGCCACAAGGCCGGGTGACACAAACACCAATTGTTATCCCAGTTCACTGAAATTGTCGGTGCCGCAAGTGGTGGCCTCTGACCGGAAGAGTCCCCTGTATTAATTGCACTCAGCAGCTCAGAAATTGCATGAGGGAAGATTATAATAAAGTGGCTTCTTCTCCCATTTTATGTGGTGCTATGTATTTCAGTTTACTCCATTTTAAAAAAATGGTTTTGATTCATTTTTTAAAAACAAAACAAAAAGAAACCTCGTTAAAAACCAATTAAAATTCAGCTATCAATTAATTTTTTTTTTCATCTGCGAGGTATTATTGTTCAGGTGCATATCTGCCTTAAACGTGATTTACAACATACAATGTTTCATCCTAAAACCTTCTCGTTTTGTTTTTATATTGCTTTATTCATTAAGGAATTATAAACCCTTGTGTCCAAGTCGCCGGGTGTTAGGGGCCGTGGGGACACAGTACGGAATAGAACACACCCCGCCCTCAGGGAGTGCCCACTAATGCCTGCGCTTCAAGACAACATCTACTGAGGGTAATAGAAAGGCAGCGCGGAAACCTGGGAAAGCTCCACAGAAGATGCAGCTTTCCAGCCGGCTCTCAATGCATGCGCGGGACTGGGGGAGCTGGGGGTGGGCGTGGGGAGCTGAGGGAGGGCGGGCATTGCGGGTGGAAGGAAGAGCCTAGGCCAAGGAGAGATGGGCACGTTTGGAAAAGGGTGGGCCGCCCAGGCTCCCTGCAGCACAGGACAGGGGCACCGCAGCTCTTTCCAGGGCTCCCCTTCTGCACCTCCCTCCTCCACCCCTTCCTTAGGGTCAGGGGTGCAGGAGGGTGCCCTTTTGGCTCCCCGATGCTGCTCCCAGACCACTGCTCCCCAGCTTCTGTTGGAAGCGCCAGTCCACTGAGGCATATCTGTTTCATTCCACCCCCTCCCCTGCCCCATCGCACACCCCACTGCTATGCTCTTGTCTCCTGGCCCCTCTCCCTTATTCTGTGAAGACTCTGGCAGCGGCTCCATCCCTGTTCGCCCATCTCCTGATCTGCCGCCACAACGGGGGTGGGGAGCTGAAGTCCTAACACTCCAGCCTGTACCCGGCTAATGCAGCCGCGCCCTAGCTTCTCAGTTCCTAACGCCTCTTAAGTGCCCCCTCCCTTTCACTGCGCCAGCCCCACCACCGACGGCACACCCTAGACTGCAGCATCCCCCCAAAGTTCTCCATCTCCAGGACCTACTGATCAGCACCGGCCTTCCAGCTCTCCTGCTCACCTCTACGGCGACCTTCCCGCCCCCTCTGGGAACCTCTGCTGCCCTGGTCCCTCCCCGTCTGCCCTCTCACTGTTCCTAAGGAGCCTAGATTCTGTGCTTGATCCTCTGAATTCCCTTGCCCCTTTGTCTTTTTTTTTCACACGTCTCTGCCACACACCCCTCACCACCATCCCTGGTCTCTGCGCTGCACCCAGGCCACTGGCAACTGCTGGAGAGAAATCACACAACTTTGGAAAACGGCCCCCTGAAAGGTCACAGCCACCCACCACCTGGAACTCCTCAATGCCACCCAGTTTCCCTGGTCAACTGTCTAACACGTCACACCTTCTTCTAGTTCTCAGTTCTCAGATGGAGCTTCCTCAGCGCACAGCTGCCCAATCCAGTCTCACCTCCTCGCCTTCCGTCCTCACCACCCCCCGACCTGGGCCCCCTCACTCCCACCTGCCCGCCTGGGCCCCCTCACTCCCACCCCCCACCTGGGCCCCCTCACTCCCACCCCCCACCTGGGCCCCCTCACTCCCACCTGCCCGCCTGTGCCGCCTCACTCCCACCTGCCCGCCTGTGCCCCCTCACTCCCACCCCCCACCTGGGCCCCCTCACTCCCACCTGCCTGCCTGTGCCCCCTCACTCCCACCTGCCCGCCTAGGCCCCCTCACTCCCACCCCCCACCTGTACCCCCTCACTCCCACCCCCCACCTGGGCCCCCTCACTCCCACCCCCCACCTGGGCCCCCTCACTCCCACCTGCCCACTTGGGCCCCCTCACTCCCACCTGCCCACTTGGGCCCCCTCACTCCCACCCCCCACCTGGGCCCCCTCACTCCCACCCCCCACCTGGGCCCCCTCACTCCCACCCCCCACCTGGGCCCCCTCACTCCCACCCCCCACCTGGGCCCCCTCACTCCCACCTGCCCACCTGGGCCCCCTCACTCCCACCTGCCCACCTGGGCCCCCTCACTCCCACCTGCCCACCTGGGCCCCCTCAATCCCACCCCCCACCTGTGCTCAGGAGCCTGCCTCCTAGCTATCCCAGACCCTTACTCCATCCACCATCCTTTCCCTGCCTGGATCTCCAACTCTTTCCCATCAGCATTTGTCTCCTACCAAAACGGAAAAGAAAAAAAAAACAAAAAAACGAACAGCCCTTCCTCGATCCCACATCCCTTCCACTTACTTCTTCACAGCCAAAGTTCTCAAAATAATTATTTACACCGACTGACTCCATTTCCCCACCTCCTACGCACTCCTCAGCCCACTCCAATCTGGCTCTCACACTCCTCATTCCAAAAAAACGGCTGTTCACCAAATGACTTCCACGTCTCAGAGTGTGGTGGGTCTCTTTCACTCCTCACCGTTGACCTCTCAGCCACTTAGACTGGCCTGGCCACCAATTCTCCTGAAAAACTGCATCCCTGAGCTCCTGGGAAGCCACAGTCTTCTCCTGGCTTCCACCCTGTCTCATCCACCTCCACCCCAGCTCCTGGTCCTGGAATTTCTCGAGGCTTGGTTCTCTACTCAGTCGATACCTGGGGGCTTTTTCCTGTTGTTGGATTGCAGACCTCTTAAGCAGAATGCGGAACTCTCTAGATTCTCTTCTCAGAAGTAAAAAAAAAAAAAAAAAGATACATAGGATCTCAAAGGAAACCACTTTTATTGAAATCGTCATCAAAATATTTTTAGAAATCTGTGATTCAGTAATGTATGTGCTTCTTTATTAGCACATTTAATAACAAGTGCTGGGTGTAAAGGGTATTTTGAGACATCTGCAACAAATTTAATGAAATGTGAAAATATCTGTGATTTCTGTTGGTGACAAAAACCACAGTTACTGCTAATACTACTGCGGCTTGTTGCCTGCATCCATAAATGCAAGATACAGTTTAATTTCAGTTAGAGGTTGCTGGAAACCGAGATGTAATGGTTTCCCATTCAAGGTCATGCCCCACCCCCAAGAAGCCCTGCTCTATATATTCTTTCTAGGTTAGTTCATCGCGATTTTAACTGGCAAAATCAAGATGTTACCTGCTAGTGACTCTCAAATCTCCATTTCCAATGCAAACCTCACTTTTGATCTTCAGATCTGAATATCCAATTGTTTACTCAATAATCTCTACGAGAATGTCTCAAAAACATCCCCAACTCAGCAGGCCCAGTGTGAAAGTTTCCAACCAGACCCTTCGTTCTTCCTTTTGTGACTCTCAGAATCGGACACTTTCTCCTCTCTGCACCTTCCTACCCACGCTCCACACTCCCACTCCTCCTGCCCACAAAGCCCACTTTGCCTACCGCAGGGAGAGTGACACCAACACATGGGAGGGATCGCTTTCCTTGCCTGCTTAAACCCCTTCCATGGCGTTCTGTGGCTTTCAGAAGGGAGACCAACATACATCCTGTAGTCAACAGGCCCTGTGGGATCTGGCCTTCCATACAGCCCTGTGCTTCATCCACACTGCCTTTGGGTCCTCTTGGGTGCCAGGCCCCCTCCTGCTAGAGAGTCTGCGTGTGCTGTTTCCTCTTCTTGCAGTACTCACCCCCCTTCCCACGGTGCCTCAAATCTCAGCCCAGGTCACCTCCTCGGGAGGTTTTCTCCGACTGTTCCCTCCCCCAGCTAGATCCAGACCCCTCTGCCGTATCTTCTTAGGACCATCCATGTGTTTCCTTTGTTTCAAAAGTATAATCTATAATTTTACATTTATTGAATAATTATGTAATTAACTGGTCTGCCTTCCCACCTAACTGTCGCTCTGTAAGGGCAAAGTCTTTGTTTTCCTCACCCATCATCCCCATAGCCCAACACACAGTTACATTTTTGTGAGTTTGATTGTTCCCAGTTTCCCCAGTTTTTGTTTTAGAGGTGAAATGACCCGCGGTGAACTGTACACACGTTAAGAGGACTATATAATAAGTTTTAACAAATGAATTATGTAACCATGTAACCCATACCCCCATCAAGATCCTGTCACTCCATGAAGTTGCCTTGTGCCCCTTCCCAGTCAATTCCTGCCCTTGTCCCCGTCAGAGGCAACCACTGTCCTCCGCGTTTGCACCGTCACTTAGTTGGCCTCTTATTGTTCCATTTCTCAGACTGTTTGAGTTCACATTTCTCGGTCATCTCGGACCTTTTTACAAGTAGATGGAAGAGCCATTCTAAATAGACGAGACAAATAAATGAATCTGTGTAATAACTGAAGTTACATACAAGTTACAAATTAAAATCATAATCTTCCCCCAAAATGACAAAGACTTTTTAAAAGATGATGGTTGGAAAATGTACATAGAAACTGGCATTCTCCTGTGCATCTGGAAATGGAAAACGGTACAGTATTTCTGGAGGACAATTTGAAAAAAAAAAAATTTAATTGTTGTGATACTTTCAATCTGGTAGTATAAATGCCCACTTTGGGGAATTTAAAGAGCTAAAGATGTACATCAATATATAAGTACATTCACTGTAGCACCATTCATCCTAGTAGCAAAAAGGCGGGAGCAACCTACATGACCAACGAAAGGAACTATGATGGCTCCATACAATTTCATCATCAAAAACTTTGATGAGGTACTCCAATTGAATAAAATGTACCCTTGAGACCATGATGATAATAAATTAAATAGATCCATCTATCTGTCCATACATACCTAAACGAGAAGGGGGAGAAAAGTTCTTCAGAGAAGAATGCCAACTAATAATTGCAGAAGAGATGATAAAATTAGAAAAATTATTTTGCTACCCCACTGTAATTATCAATTCAAGCAAAGCACATCAAAAGATACTAAGATAATTGGGTGAAATGTTGTTTAGAAATAGACTACTGTCTGAGAACCATCCCATAGATTACCTACTAATTACCTACTAATTAAAAAAGGAGTGTACATTTACATTAGAGAAACCTGGTGGTCACTCCCTGACCTTAGAGATCAAACAGCATCACCAAACAGCACTGTCTAGTGCTGATGTGATGTTAGAAAGCAGGATACCACACTGCCCATAGGATATCCATGCCAAAAAATAATTAAACTGGATTTTATTATGAGGAACCAATCAAATTCAGAATATAAAATATTCTATGAGTCTGGGACTCTTCAAAACAGTAAAAAATATGACAAATCAGAAAAGGATAGAGAACTAAAGACCAAAGACACATAACTGCATACAATGCACGTACCTTAGTTGATCATAGATCAAAACAAAAAGCTTAAAAGATACTTTGGGCATTTGGGTTTGAATATGCTCTACATATTAGATAATGTTATGGAACTATTAAATTTTCTTAAGTAATATAATGGTATTATGGCTTTTTAGGAGAGGAGAATGCCTATTTTTATTGAATATGTACATTAAAGTATTTAGAGGTGACATATCATGAAGTCTAGTGTCTTTGAAATTGTTCAGAAAAATAGAGAGAGAAATAAAGCAAATTGAGTGTTATTTGTACTATTCTTTCAACTTCTCTGTAGATTTGAAATTTTCAACACAAGGCTAAAAAATATTAAAAGGGACCTATTGATGCACTATATTAAGTCAAATCATTTTGTAAAAAAATATTTGTATATGTACATAAACAAATATGCTAGGGTAATGTTAGCTGCTGTAACAAAGGGACCAAAAACGTAGTGACTCAGTCAAGACAGTTTATTTCTTGCACCTGCGACAGTCCCTGTTGGATGAACCAGATCAGCAGGCAGTTCTCCTCCACTCGAACTTTTGGGGACTTGGGCTGATGATGGTTTCATTGTCTTCAACACATGGCTTTCAAAGTTGTTGTCTTTCTAGCAAAGGTGAAGGGCCAGAGATTATCTCTGAAGCAGGCTATACACATTGCTTCTGCTCACAGCTGCTGGCTCGACTTGACTCTTGAGGCCACATGTCATTGCAAAGGAGGCTGAACCACTCGGTTCAAGGCGGGCAGCCCCATTCCAGCCTCAACTCTCATCACTTGAGAAGGGATTTTGGTGAAAAGCTAATAGTCTCCCTCACAGTCCTTAAAAACGGGTCTGAAAGGCTACACACCAAGCTACTTGCAGTTTTAATTTCAGGGTTAATGGGGTTTTGAATGTTTTAATTTTTTTCTTTTCTGCTTGTCTTTTTCCATTATGGAAATGCATTTCTCTTGTAATGAGAAAGGAATAACACTCTACAAAAATCAGCCATTGAAACTACAGAAAAATGATTTCACTGGCCAATTTGCAGGATGCTTTGTTTTCTCCCTCTGAAAGAAATATACAAGCTCATCTTAAATGTTACCTCAGCCTTTTTCTTTTCAGGAACCTTCAGTGGGACTGAGTCTTAAGCCCTTGCTTAACTCTCAGAGCACCCCCCTCCCCAAACTCCCCCCACCCTACCAACCAGCTTTATTTCTCACCTCTACTCCCCATACCTCTGCTCTGGGACCTGCCTCACTGCCCAAGAATCACACCATGACTCCTACCCCATCCATACTTTGGCTCGTGCTGCCTCCAGCCTAAGCCATTTTCTATGCATCCTTTGGGTCCCAGAAAACACCACGTCCTTCATGAAGCCTCCCTGACTTCTCACCCTTCTCTCTGAGTTTCTTTGAAATTTAGAATTGGTACCACACAATTTATCTCTTAATCAAATGTTATTTTGCATTTTGCTGGTATAGTATTAACCTTCTCTTTCCCATGGTAAGCATTTGTTTTTATATTTCTTCACAGTGTCCAGCATGGGGGTGAAGACATAGTAGGTGCATATACTTCTCAATTAATTCCCATGTTTTATGACCTATTATTTTGAGTAGGAGGTATTTTCATGTATGAGAAATGATGGATCACCTGTTGTGCATTCCTCAGATGCTCCTCCCAGCTACAAGGAGAATATGAATTGAGATAAAGGAAAAAAGAGAAATATGTACATTGTAGCAAAACCATAACCAATGGAGGGCAGTCTCAACTGCTACTAAACACTACACTTCAGGGTTCAAATGTTTTAAACCCAACAAGTCTGGCCACATACCACCTCCTTACCCACTGCCACCACACAGAGTTCCATCCCAGAGAACACTGTACACATTTGTCCTCAAAATATAAAAATGTGTGGTCACCACCCAGGTAAACTGATGGTGATTTCCGCAGCACACCAGCGATTAGCTCTAAGTCTCACCCAGAGGCCGGCCCATAGAGGGACGGATAGTAATCACGGCGCAAGTTCTGAAGTCCCACGTGCTTCTGTTTCAGAGAGCAGAGCCAATGGCCATCCAACATTACAAAGACTTTAGTCACTGAGGCCACTGCTGCTCTCTGATCAGGGGCCCAGGCTGGGTCATTCCACCTTGTTAGCGTGAGAATCAGAGAGGAGGCAGCAGGAAAGTCCTCTACAGACATCAGTGGTAGAAACAGGTGCCCGTGATATTCATGCGCCTGGCAACCCAGCTGACTCCAAAAAGCATCTTGTGGCAAATGGAGAGCAAAGGCTTCCCCTGCCAGTCCTGGTCTTGCCAACCCACCTGGCACCTGAGTCTTCAGGTGGGAGAGAGAAATGGGGATAAGCAACCATTCGATTCAGGTAGGTGAGACCTGAGTCATCAAAAAAACAAAACGAACAACAACAACAACAACAAAAAAAACATAAAGATTACCTATCCCTGTTTTTAATTGTTGTTCAAGTTTACAATTCTGATAAGCTCAAAACATGTGAAGGACTTTGCTGTTCTTAGAGGGTTTTTTTTGAGATGAGAGAAAATTTAGCCCACTTAGTTCCAACAGCACTCTGCGAAGAATATACTTCCTATTTCCTGAACACATAAAGGTATCCATCCTATCCAGAATGCTATTTATACAAGCTGCCCTCAATTCCCCAAGGCAGTTTTTTCTTTGAGGCATATTTAGAATGTGGACTCTGGGGACAGGACCCTGGAAATACTCACTTGTACCCACTGCCCCTTGGTCACCCTTGCCATGTTGTTACTGTTTGTGTGTCGAGGTTCACAGCCTTGACCACTCCCAGTGTAAAAATCTAGTCACTCTGCCCTGGCCGGGTAGCTCAGCTGGTTAGAGCATCATCTCGATATGCCAAGGTCGTGGGTTCAATCCCCTGTCAGGGCTCATACTGGAGTCAACCAGTAAATGTATGCATGGGTGGAACAGCAAATTGATGTTGATCACATCCACCAAAAACTTTTTATATCTAGTCATCACACATCCCTGAGGAACCCTTGGTTCTCCATTTTCTAGGAGTCTAATTAGAAGTTACTAAGTTGTTACTGCAGTGCCCAGGGTTGCTTACACGTCTGACTGACAGCCCCTTCTTTTCCCATTGTGAGTCCTTCTCTGACCTTGAGAGAGCCTAGCCCTGGGCAAGGCAATGTCTTTACTTTAGTATGAATGAGGCCAGAAGCACAAGTTGGGAATCTTGGGAAAATGTTAAGTACAAAAATAATAACATTCCAGAAAATATTAATTTTCACAATAACTTTGTTTATTTAACAGGGCTTTCTTAGGACTTTCTCATCAAATTATTAATAAGGGGTCTTAAAGTAAACACATGTGTCAGTAGCTTGATGTTTTTATTTTCTTTTTTATGTTTTAGGCTTTGATTTTGAGAGAGCTTGTTTTCTTCCCCCAAAGAAGTAGCGATGTGCTATTGCTTCCACCTCCATGTGACATTTTAACTTAGGAACATATGGGGGAAGAAATGAAAATTGTAATTACTGTTCAAAATTACAAGATGAAAAGACAGTTTTAAAATCAACTTAATTATTATTGTTAAAGAATCTCTAAATGTTGTTAAATATTTGCCATTAGAACTTTACTGTCTAAAAATGAGATTATATCATATTTTCTTAAGACTAGATCAATTTCAATTGGCTATTTATAAGACTATCATAAATAGCCTTCAGGAGAAATCAAGAGTCCTTGTAAGAACTGATTCACCTCTCTGTTCATATCTCCGGAATTGGTGAAAATCCATTTGGCATTTTCATTGGGACTTTTGGTTTTTGGTTTCAACAGTGGGTAATGTTCAGTCATTAATTTTTGAAATGGCTGAACATGAATTAATGGCTAACTGCAAAAGTCAACACCTACATGATACCTACTACTTACCTGGCACTATTCTAAGTGCTAGAAACATACCTTAATTCATTTAATCCTCACAGAACCACCAATAGGTGTATTTCTTGTTCCCAGATGAGAACATCTGAGGGGAACTAACCCAATGTCACAATAATATGTGAAAGAGCCAGGACGTGCTCCCAGGAAGTTGGACTCCGAGTCTTAAACACCACACTTCAGTGCCAGAATGAATTACTAAAACCTTTGCCCCCCCACCCAACCCCCACCAAGGATCCTTCTCTCCTGAAATATGATGGATTTTCATGAGCAAGGATAAATGAAAATGGCTGAGTACATGAGATGTTAATAAAGACACAAAAGGTTCAAGAGATTTGCTTAAGCTTCCTCAATGTTAAGATTTAGTGGCACGTTCATAAGTATTATAGTTCTTGCCATTCTAGATTTAGTCTCTAAGTGACAAAACACCCACTCCCAGCTGTAATTTCTGAACTCTGAATGATTACCAACTAGAAGTAAGGCTGATGGAACCAGGAACCAGAAACGGACAGACAGTATTCCCTCACTTATCACGGGTATTACATTCTAGACACCCCCCCCCCACGATAAGTGAAAATCCGCGAAGTAGGAACCTTACATTTATTTTAGTATTTATATATATTTTAAGGCTTTATAAACCCTTTCCACACACTTATAAACCATTCCCAGTCCCTGATTAACTTTTCCCATTCCCTTATTAACCTTTTCCACACTTTTATAAACACTACTTATGCTCTTAAACATATTCTACACTCTTAAACCTACGTAACTTTAACAACATACGTATACAGTACCGCAAAATCCCACGATATAGCAAAAAATCTGAGATAAATTAAACATAATATGTTAAAAAGTCCCGCGATACAGTGAGGCCGTGATAAGTGAACCACGATATAGAGAGGGACTCCTGTACTCAGAACACAGGTGCACAATTCCATATATGCAACAGGCCTGGTCTAATTGGCCAAGCTTTCTGTTACCTCTTTGGTTCTACTAAAAAGGCTTATGATATATGAATGAATGGGTGAAGGAAAGATAAACAGAGCTTAACACCCCACCCAATAAAGTCTCTTCACCAACTCCTCCCAGATCACCATTGCCTGAGGCAAGCAGAGAATTCTCTACCCACTAGTGTGAGTTTTTTGTGGGGGGCAGTTTGTGGAAGGACTGCTGTCCCATGCTCACCCATGTTCTTCTTGTCTGTGACAATCTTAGGCATCATAATTAAAATTTGGCCACATTTCCTTTTCTGAGAATGGAGAGCCTATTTCATGTGCAGAAATGACCAAATGTTTCTTCTTTGACATTTCAGAATAATTTTCAAGGATTTCTATTTAATCCCAGAATCAAAAAGCAAAAGGGAGAACAACAAATTCATTATGTCCTTGCCTTTTCCTGTCCCTTTATCTGAGGGTGGTCTGTTTTCTGAAAAGGTAGGGAGAAACAATAATTATTTATTGGAAGGCTGTATCCAGACTCTACATTACAAGAAATGATTTACAGTCTAGGAGGGTAACGATCTGTCCACCTGTAGATTCGATCTTCTTTACGAAAGATGGACGAGTAGGGGGATTTTTTTAGAGTTTAGTTTGTCTTATGTTGTACCTAATAATTCAAAGCTAGTCAAAGTATTTTCCTGAGTCAGGAGCCTTGAAATGAAAATGCCATAACTGTCAGAGAGACCGATGAGCAAGATCAATACAAATTGCCACAGCTGGGGAGGTGAGAGGGACATTAATTTAGCATTCTGTGTCTGCAAAAGACTGCATCTTCCAATACTAATGCACAGGGTAAGAGAATTTAGTGTTAGCGTTGGAATTCCTGGTGGTGGCAGGGACGGAGGCGGGGAGGGGCTTGTGGTTTTGTTGACTGCTGAGCGTATCGCCTAGCAAATCATACTAACACCAGGACCTTAAACATAAGGCAGGACTTAAATCACCCTTCAAGACCAGGTTTCTCACAGCCATTTATACTGTTTCCATCATTGCTTTGGTGGGTGGAAGTGCAGCAAAGTATACAAGCTATCGAATGCCTGGGTAACTTTTATGGCATCTGCAAGGCTGTGTTGAGATGTTCTGACCCAGCAAGAATCATGATTTGTGTATGCATAGATTTATACTGACTTCTTTATAGCAGAATGGCAGGTATGGGGACTTTTTAAAAGATGAAGTCTGTCTTATGTTGCCCCCAGTAATTCAGAATATTAAACTGAGGCCTGACTTGTTCAGTCCCCACACACTATCTAAAATTCCTTTTTATTGTCAAGTACTTGATTAACACAACGAGGAATGTTTTTCCTCACCCACCCCCAAAGTAGTTCAAATACCAAATAGAAAGAAGTTTTAAAGCACTGAGAGTGTCTCCTGCTTTCATACGCAGCTTTGAACATGAGCTATTTACTGCTCATTAAATTACTTAAGCGTCAGAAATGCAGTCTTTTCATAATGACCTACAAGATAGACCAGTAAATGTACATTCTTTTTATAATGCTCTGCAAGACAGACTCATTCACTTCGGTATTATTTCTAAATTTATACACCGTGGTCCGTCAAAATCTCACTGGGGAAAGGGCATATTCCGCATGCAAGGTGGGTTACTCCAGAGTTACTGAGGGAGGGGTCACTGCATTTGGCTTGTCTTTTTCTCCTCTGCCTAGCAAACATGACCTACCAGGCTACTGATACCCAGACTCCTCTCATTCTCGGTAGAGTTCTGGTGAAGAGGGTCCTTTAGCCAAACCAAGATTATCTATCAAGAATTCTGCAGTGAAGTGTGATTCCAGACTTCCAGCAATTGACCAAACATCCGTCAAGCAAAAACATAAAAGTACCATGACTACAAGGAAACCAGAGAGCGTGGGCCCCAGCAAACCCTCTCCAGGTGAGTAGCTGTTTTATTAACTTAACACAAATTCTAAAACCCCAGTGTTAGCAGTAATGACAACCATCAAATTGGTGAGGTCAGTTACACCTAGTGCTTTCCAAGCAGCTAATTCAGGTTTTGGAGGGTCCGATAATCTTATGCAAATAGTAAAATTCATTTAAGAGAATATCAGGCATGTCAAGGAGGCACGGATTATGTAGAGTAACGGTCTCTACTGCCCACATTTTCTGCCCAATCATTGGCATTGTGTGACTCTTGCCTAGAATTACTGCCTTTTCATCTTCTTCAACCCTGGGGGGTGGGGAGGAACGGGGATAAAGGCATTTGGCCCCAGGTATCAAGTTTTATGACTCAAGCAAGAGCATGAAGAGAAGCTTTCATGGGCATCTGAATGGCATAATTTATAGCCAAGAAAGACAGTAATAAAGTCTTCCACTTCTGAGGTTGTCCTCTCCGGGAGAGAAGGGGCTTGATAAATCCTCCCTTTTGTGCAACTTGGTAAATAATTCACTCTTTAGCTGCCTTTGAAGCAAAGACCAGTCCTCTGCTTGAGGCAGGAGTGATTTAATAGTATTCAGAAAGGGGATAAATTCAACTGAAAGTTTAGAGTCCTCAGGCTCATCCCCATCAGAGCCAACATCTGTGGGACAAACTCCTTTCCTCTGGGAACTGACGTCGAAGTTGGGGTAACTGGGAAGAAAAGTCGGCCTTCTGCTTGCAGTGCAGCGGAAATGATCCCAATTAACTGCTGAAGAATTCATAAATAGCATGCAATTCACTTACAGCTGAGTCACAACTAAAAGAGCTCTTATCAAGCAACCACCCGTCCAGTTAGGTCTTAATGCATTTTAAAAAATGGCAGCTCTCAGATTAACCACACGCGTTTTATTGCTTTTAATGAAGTAGAAAACAAATGGACTTCTGAAAGGATGTCCTTTCAGGCCAAACCCTTTTTTTCTCACTTAATCGGGGGAAGTATCATCATAGTTAATTTCTCATTTGGAAGATTTTTAGTAGGACTTCAGCTCTTGATTCAGCTGTTTAAGAATGAAATAAGGCAGGTAAGATCATCCCCCAAATATTTCAAAATATGTGTTGTAATTTATTGGATTGAGGATTTTTTTAATAGAAAAAACTGAATTTAAGTTTAAATAATGCAACTCCATTCACGTGATATCATGTTTAGCCTTCACGCTAAAACTAGGTAGCTGTTCACATGATGTGTTCTGTCGTCCATGGAGAGAAATTATAAAATGAACAGCGTAGGCTCACTCAATGATTTTAGCTTGACTGATTAATACAGGTGTAAATTCTCCATATAGAACTTACGACACAGACAAAAAGGATAAATTAATTCACTTTACATTCTATAACACATCAAATTTGAAGAATTACTAGATTGCAAAACACCAAAGTTTAGGCAAGAGAGCCAAGTTGGCAGAAAGATCAATTTCATCAAATGAGGGATGTTACTGATAGTAAAAAGCCTTTAAAACACACCAGCTTTCACGTCATACGATGGCCCCAGACCATGTCCCAGACCCATGTGGCCTGGCTGTCCTATGAGCAGAGCCGTGCTTGTGACTAATGTCATTGCTACAGAAGCTGAATTCATTGTCCAGAAAACTGGGCTGATCACAAAGCTGACTAAGAGCGTCGCCTTGGTGTGTTAAGAACCCTTCCACTTACACATGTGGACTCAGCCCTTAAGGAACTCCTCCGAGTTCCTCAATTAGCATAGCGAACTGGGAGCCCAGAGACGTGGCAAGAATTTAAGCTGAGTCTCTCCCAGTAAAATCAAGTTGACTGATTGTGACAACTCAGAAAATGCAGATAAATACCCTAGTATGATAGAAAAAAAGACCTGGGACCTGAATTATCTGGACACGTTGATCCAATTCACCAGGTAAATTTACAGTCTCCTGCTTTTCTTCACCTCTATAAATTATTTTCTTAACTCATTTTGGTGCAAACCCAAAGTTGGCAGCAAGTCACCAGAACTTCTTCCCATGTCAGCCTTCAGATCCTTTGCAAAACCAAAGCATCAAACCCAGTGAAATCCCTCTGCAACATCTGCCTCATAGGTGAACCTTCTATGCAGTGTTATGCCAGACCTTTACCAGATAAAACAATCAAACTGGGCAATGTGGCTGGACATGGATGCAAATCTATGCAATGGTGATCTGTGTCAAAGAAATTTTTCCTTATATGGGAACTGCCATATAGAACCCCTAAAATGGCAACTTACAATGTAGGAACCATCCGTGCCCTCTACAAATAGATTCATAACTGAGGAGGCATCAGGTGTTCATTGTTCTTCACACTATTAGAAAGAATCCATGCATTTTAAATTAAGTTCTTGTATCCCCCAGAACTGTTTCTAGATGAGTAGGCTTGTGCTTCTCCTTACTATCTCTGTCCACGCAAGGTGTGTGTGATTTATGGGTGGACAGGTGCTGGGGAGTCAAAATGCTTGGATTAGCATCCGGGCCCCATTTCTTACTTGCTATGTACCTTTGGGCACGTAATTTCTTGTGCCTCAGTTTCCTCATCTGTCAAATAGGGGGTCAAAATGGATCTTACCTGCCAGGATTGCTGGGAAGAGTAAATGATAAAAAACATATGCTCAGCTCTTAGAATAGTGCCTGAAACCATAAGCGCTTGATACATTACAAATTGAGCACATTCAGAGCGGCAGTTAGTAGAGAGAATGAACTAGAAAACTTTGTTTTCTTTGTCTTAATGTTGTTCCCCTCCCCATCCCCAACCTTTTTCTCCTTTGCCAAAAATTAGAGTTCTATTTTTTAAATCCTAACATAAATACTGGTGCAGACACTTTTACTACACCCTGAATTTCCAAAGCAAAACACCAACTGGAAAGAGAGGAATGACCAGAAAGCATTTACCAAGCTGGAGATTTGCTTTATCTCCAAAAAGACATGGAAAATCCAGGCAGAGTCTGATGTGCAACTGACTCAGAAATCCTCTTTCATGATCAAGGTGAACACTGACATGGGGTGAGAAATAAGCCTGGCAGAGTCATGTATTCTTATTTCGGAATTCTGTACAATCAGTAAGAAGCAGAACAGTCAGCAGGCCGGGCGAGTACAGGGGAACAGGGAAGGGCAGGGAGCCACAGTGGCCTCAGGATCCTAGGCTCCTTCCCTCCCAGACCCAGCCTGAGTTGGACAGGAGCCACCTCTCCTTTTCAGGACACATAGAGGCATCCAGAGGCCATTGTGCTGCAGGGTTCTGGCTCCTGAGTCCTAAAGCACTCTCTACCCCAGTGCCGGGCACATGGGAAGTAAGAGTGCCCTGTCGTCTCACCTAGAGTTTGGGCATAGTCCCCTAATGATGTGCCAGGAAAATGGATCTGGATGGAGAACTGGGAGTCTGCTTCCAAAATCTTGCCCTTCAAACCAAAGCCAAGTGTTCTGAAATTATCCTCCCTTATTACTGAGTTCAATGTTAGTCATTACCAAACTCAGATTTGTAGGAGTGGCAAAACCTATTCAGCTTAATAGTGGCTTATCATGAATACATGTTCTTGTAAAACTAAGAAAAAGCAGTGAATTCAGAGCTATAAAGATAAACATCTAAAAAAATGGTCTCTTTTGAAATTGAAAATATCTACTTGAAGAGGAGCTTGGAAGAGAAATTTGAGGCAAATTCCAAATCTCCCTAACTTACCTTGCAAATAATTCTGATGAAGATTTTCTCTGAAAGGCCAAGGCTAATGAGTTTCCAGGCGAGTCCACTGGTGTCCAACAACTTTCCAAGCTATCTGCCCAAGTTAGAAAACAACCAACATAAGGGAATGCTCCCATTTTTATACAGATCATCATAATTCTCAGTCCATTTATGGTAAAGTTCCAGGACAGAGGGGCTCAGGGGTGTCACAGAGCTCAGAATGTGAAGTCCTGACTCAGAATCCTAATCCACCATTTTTTAGCCCTATAACTGTGAACTGTCAGCTTCTCCAAACTCAGTTTCCTCACCAGCAAAATGGAGTTACTACCTGCCTCACTAGGTAGACAGGAGGGCTGAAGTCCTGGGTCTAGACCAGGCTCTGGGTGAAGGTTAATTCCCAATCCCCCCTCTGCTTATGAAGCCTGACCATATGCTGCTCTCAGGTTAGCATCTTTATAAGAGAACTTATAGTCAGAAATATAAGAGAGGTTACCACTTGATTATAAATTTTTTATTTTTATTTTTTATTTATTTTTTTACAAGGTTACTTTGTTTTATTTTATTTTATTTATCTGTTTTTAGAGAGAGGGGAAAGGAGAAAGAGAGGGAGAGAAACATCACTGTGTGGTTGCCTCTCACTCATACCCCCAACTGGGGACCTGACGTGCAACCTAGTTATGTGCCCTGACTGGGAATCGAACCAGCGACACTTGGTTCGCAGGCCGACGCTCAATCCACTGAGCCACAGCAGCCAGGGCTCAAATTTTTTAACTAATTGCTTATCAGTAATGGCACCCATTTATCCAGTGCCTGTGGGATGCGAGCAAATACATTCACCCGCCCCCACTGTATCAGGGAGCATGATATTACACCAGGGTGCAGTGGTTTTCTCACTCATTGCTCATTCATTCACTTCATTCATTCACTGCATGCTCACCTGCCAGCCACTGAATGGGTACTGGGGCTACAAAAATAAGACATACAGGGCCTGCTTTCCAGGGGCTCACAGCCTAGTGGGAGGGCAGGGCACCACCATGCCCTGACCGAGGTAAGTCCTAAGGACTTTGAGTGGGATGAAAACCATGAAGGACAAGGGATTTGGCCAGGGGAGGAAAGCAAGAAAGTCGTGCCCAGCAGGACATACTTAGTGTGCAAAGGCATGGAGGGGAGAGAGAGCAAGGAAGAGGGGCAGAGGGGGACTAACAGACATCAAGGGAAGACAGGTCATCTAGGGCCTTGGTCTCCGGGTGTCTGCAGACTGGGAGAAGGGGCATCACCTAAGAGCTTGTTAGAAATACAGAACCTCGTGCCATGAAAAGTGCGGCTCAGTTAGTTGGGTGTTGTCCCACAAAGCGAAAGTTTGCCAGTTCAATTCCCAGTCAGGGCACATGCCTGGATTGCAGATCTGGTCCCCGGTCAAGGCACATATGAGAGGCAACTAACCAATATTTCTCTCTTGCATTGATGTTTCTCTCCCTCTTCCTCCCTCCCTTCTCTTCTTTCTAAACATTAAGAAAAAGAAGAAAAAGAAAGAAAGAAAGAAAGAAAGAAAGAAAGAAAGAAAGAAAGAAAGAAAGAAAGAAAGAAATATAGACCCCTGTGTCCCAACCCAGCCTTACTGAATCAGATCCTGCCTTTAACAAGATCTCCACATATTTGAGTTTAAAAGGCTCTGGTTTACGGTCAGGCTACAAATTGCTACAAAAGTATAAAGTTGACACCCTATAGGCAGGCAAGGACCAGGTCCCCCAGGGCCTCGAATGCCATGCTGAAGGCGATGTCCATCAGTCATGGACAGAGGCTGAGCAGGAAGTGATGCGGTCAGACCAGCATCTTTAGCAGCTGACTCTGGCTGGAGCACAGAAGGCAGAGCGGCTGGAAGGGTGAGGACAGGCAGGCACAGGCCGACAGACCAGAGAAGTAACTGTGGCTGTGGATCCAGGGAGAAACGAGAAGGGCTTGGCTGGTCGCAAAAGCAGAGGGGTAGGGAAGAGGGCTGGGCTTGAGGGCTGTTGCAGGAAGTAAACTTGGCTGAACTTGGTGACTATTGGGTGAAAAGGTGTGGGGGGCCGGTGGGGGGGTAGAGAAAACTTGGAGTTCTGGCCCAGAAAACTGGGCCAACAGTGGCTGCCTTTGCCAAGGCTGAGAAAGTGAGAAGAGGGTGGGTCCCACTCCGTGAGTGTTGTCTGTGAGGGGCAGGCAGAAGGGCCAGGTGCAAGTGCCAGGAAGCACCCAGGTATCCAGGTCTGCTGCTCAGCACAGATCCCCGCTGCCAGGAGGAATCCACGGGCCTGCAGTGAGCAAGAAGCAGCTGCAGCCACGGGTCTGCCCTTGCGAGTGGATGGACTAAGAAGAGAGATGATGAAGGAACAGTTAAGGGAAGGATGGAGGGAGACAACTCCGGAGAAATGATCTGCAAAGTAGGAACCACTCACTGCAGGAGCCAAGGGAGGCGTTTGGAAAGGAAGGGATGGATATAGCGTCCGAACCTACAAGGGATTCAAGTAAATAAGGACTGAGACCCCTCCGCTACAGGGACAGGCATACCTCAGAGATACTGCAGGTTCCGTTCCAGACCCGGGAATAAAGCCAGTATCACGATCATCATCTTTTTGCTGGTGGGAGGGTCTTTTTTCTTGCCTTTCGTTTGTGAAAAGCGCAACACCTGTGGAGCACAATGGAGCAGAGCGCAGCGAAACGAGGCGGGCCTTACTGGCTTTCACCTGGGTGGTTCCGATGATGGCATTTTGGAACTGAACTGATTTTCACTGCAGCGTTTCCTGAACTTCGGTGATAAGAATCACCAGGGAGGTGCTTCATTAAAATATTCCTTCCTGTTTCCCATTCCTGACCCAGAGCATCGGCCTCTCCAGAGAGGGGGCCTGCACAACTGGGCTTCTAACAAGCACTGCCGGCGGCGCTCGTCGGGTTTGCGCCCTTATCTCAGAGTCTCGCTGCTCAAGCGTGAAAGCCCACGAGAAACACCCAGAGGCCTCGCTAAATCGCAGGTTCTGATTCAGTAGGTCCAGATGGGCTGGGTTTCTGAACTTCTCAGAAGCTCCCAGGTGAAGCCCATGCCGCTAGTCCAAGGGCCAGCCTGGGAGGAACAAGGCTAGAGGGAACACCTGTCTCCTTTTGCAGATGAGGAAACAGGTTTCGGGAAGGTAGGCCATAGATCCAAGGTGACCCAGCTGGTTAGTGGCAGAGCTGAGAGATTTGTCATGCGTGAGGGGGTTCTCTCTGAGGCTGACTTCTCCTTCAGGTGCCCATATTCTGCCTCCAGCAAGGTTGGCAGATTGAGTGTGAGGTTAGCAAACAAATCATTAACTGCACTTGGACACCTTCCTCATCCACCTGCTTTTCCCCCCTTGGTCCCTCTCCCTTCCCATGACTCCACCAGGGCTCTCTCTGCTTCTTTCTCTTTTCCAAAACTTCCCCTCTGCAGCAGAAAGGCCAGATTAAGGCAGGACCACCACCTCCAGCCGGGGCAGCTGGGGGATTGAAGGGAAGAAGAGCCTTACCTCCGTGAGACCCTGCCGGCCACCATATGTTGCTGCCAGAACAGCTAATTAGATGGCCTGTGGGAGCTGAGAGGGGACCAAGTGCTTCCACGTGGGAACTTAGTGGGGGAAGAACTTTCCAGCATCTGTCAGGGACATCAGAGACTACTGGCTGGAAGACGGTGTGATGGTTGATGGCATTTGCCTGGTTAACTCTTCAGTGACCTTGAGGCCCCAGCTAGGTGCCTGCCGCCTCATGACACCTGGGGAGGCCACCCCCGAAGAACGACTTTTGTGTTTTGATTCCTTCACAGACCTTTTTATGTCCTTTCCCTCTGTGAGCGCTGCTCCCTGACTGCTCTTTCTCTTTTGTGCAGGTGACAGCAGCGAGCACCCCCTGTTCTGTGTTGAATATTCCCCTTACTGCTCCGTCTTTGCTTTCTCCCCTGTCCCGCAGCCCAATACCAATTACTGCTGCCTGGTCCTGCCGCTCCTGCCACCTGCGTCCGCGGTGGCCCAGGGCCCTTCCCCCCAGCTCCCTCCAGTCTCCTTTCCGGGCTTCGGGAGCCCCGGCCCCGCCTCCCCTGGCCCAGTGCCCGAGTCTCCAGCAGCCCTGTGCTATTTCCCAGTCTCCTGCCCCACCCCGGCCGAGACCCCTGTGCTGTGCCTGCCAGGCCCCCGAAGGCCCAGTAAAATTTACCTCCTGTGGTAAGTGGCCCTCGGCATGGCACACGGCACAGCGCGCCGTCGGGGAGAGGGGGACCGCAGGCTTCCGGGAGGCAGGTGGACGGGAGGGGCCCCGAGCGCCATGCCATGAACAGCCAACACCAGGAGGTGTGGTGAGCAGGGGAGGAGCAGGAAGACAGCAGCCGCCACTTCACTCAGCCCTCTTCTAGCACTAAGGGGAGAGCCACCAATAAACCCCGTCCTCTCTCGAGGCTCGTTTGATTTCTTCACTCCGGTGTCTGGCACGCTGGGGCCATGACCACCGGAAACCCGACGGGCTCTGTGCCCGAGCACCCCCTGGGCTGCACATGGGCGTCACACGAGGCGGCCCTGAGTGGGGGCGCCGGGGCAGGGACTTCGGAAAACACACGCTGGAACTGAAAACCCGCTCGGAACCACACTGAGAAGGGACAAATTAAAGGGCTCAGTCGCTGTTTACGTTCCCTTTACTGCCTACTTATTAGGCACTGCATTTCCCCAAATCAAAAATCCCACCTCCTGAGTTCCAAAATAAAACATATTTATGGTACATAATTAAGCTTTAATGAAGATCTCCTCTGGGTACGAGAGACAGCACACATTTCCCGCTCACTCAGACAGGCAGGTCGGCGCGGCCTGTTATTTGTGACTGTACAGAAAGCTACCTATTACGCCAAGGCAACACCAGCACTGGTAATTAAGCTGTAATTCTTGCCACCATCTAAAGGAAGCAATAAAATTTTTTTTAAAGGCATCTCTTAGACAGAATCTTGGCACCTCCTGGGCACCAGGCGTTGGAGTCAAGGCGGAGAGGGGAAGGGGTAAAGGTTCAGGAATTGCGCTTTTCACTTTCTCATTCACTTTCACTTTCTCCTTCTTTTCCACCTTGTCTGTCGGGAACTGGATTATGACCAGTGAGGGGAGGCACTGAGCAATAATCAGGCGCAGTGGACTCTGTTCCTGGTCATCAAGAGCTTATATAAATACGAGATTTCTACCTGTATTTCCTCTCCCAGTGACATTAAGAACTATTCTGTCGACAATTACATTGTCAAGAGAACTGAGAGGCAAGACGTGTTTTATCTCAATGGCTGTTGGGTTTCTTTGCTACTGGAGGCGTCACCTTGCTCAGATCCTACAACAAAGGATGGCTTTCCCATCGTCCAAAGCAAACCATGGTCTTCCCAAAGTTCACTGGCGAACTTCAAAGGATGCGGAGTTGCCTGGTGACAAACTCCTGAACACAGTCCCCTCCCTTCTCTGTAAGGCAAAAGGCCTGACCTACTACCTGAAGAGGGCATTATATTTCATCTTCCAGTGTAACTATTACTTGGTCTTCCTCAGATTAATACACGCGCCATGCCACAGTGAGGAGCACCCCTAGAAAGGCCCCAAAGGTCTGACTTTGGTTCACTTTGGGGAGTGGGTGAGGTGACTAGGAGCTAGAGTCCGGGGGAGTCTCGGTCACCTCATTTGTGACTGCAATTGCAGGTGAAGAAGGACTGTTTTCCAAGAGTCTGCTTTCCGTAGAGCCTAAACGGGAAGAAGTCAGCAGCGCAGCCAAATTAGATTATAATCTTACAGGGCATGACCAAAATGTCTTACTCACCTTTGTGAACCCTCAAATTACCGCATAGCAAAGACACACAGGTTATTTGTTGAACAAATTATAATAAAAGGAGAGTTGCTATTTGCCTTTTGGATTTTGTAAAATGACTGACAGAGGGAGACAGGAACAAAGGTTATTGGAATAAGTTATTCTCAGCCTATGGAGCCTGCATGCAGTAAGTTTCTGGTCCAATTCAGTTCTCCCATGGGAGTGACTTCAGAGTTCTAATTATTATTGGTATTATTATCTCTATGGTAGAAGCAGCAGCTACCAGTTTCAATAGCTAATATGTACCAGTCCCTGAGTTAGACCATTTACATACATTATTGCTAAACTTCACGCTAACTCAACAACATAGGAATATTCCTATATTCCCCTCGCACAGTTGTGGATACTGAGGTTCATTGCCAAAGATCAGAGGCTCCTGCCTGAACTACCAGTAGTGATTTCTTCACCGCCAGACCCGGTAAAACAGTCTCTAGTTGTTCAGCTTTATTACTTTAGTTTGCTGATAACTTGATTAGAGAAGACATGGTAAGAGAACTGATGCTTTGAAAAGAGCACCTTTTTGAATAAGAAAACAAAATAACCTGTTACCTTAACCCATCTTGGCTGTTTCGCACAAGAAAATATTTGTTCCACTCCTGGAAATCCCCACAGTTTCAGCTCAATACGTCTTCTCCAGCCCTGCAAGCCATACGAGGCGAGTTTTATGTGTCCTGCAGGGGAGTGGGAGGCAGCACACAGGCTGGCTAACAGCAGGGCCCTCATCCTTAAGGCCCTCACAGTCCAGCTGGAGAGAGGAGACGCACACGTTAGGCAATTGTATGATGTTTAAATGCTAAAGGCCATGGAGCCCAGTGAGCTCTCGCCAAAGCAAAATCAGAGCAGACTTGGGGGACGTAAATTTGGAAAGAGACCTTGAAGAGCCTGCTGGCTGTCAGGCCCTCTAAGGTGGAGGATCACTGCCCCTGAAGGTGTGAGGGGATATGGATGGGGTGGGGGCTTGGTGGTGGAGGGCTGTGGGCATGGTGATGTTTTGCTGCCTGAGAAGGAAATTTGAATATGCTGCTGGGAATCGAAGAAAAATGCTTGTGACCGGGGCCTCTCAGCTGGTCTCAAATACACACTGGCCTTGGCCTGAGCCCCAAGCCTGCCCCTTCCCTGGTCTTCCCTGGTCCTCCCTCGGTTTCTTCCTCAGTCTATAAGAATCCGGCTGCTTCCTTGAGTGAGAGGGAGGAGGCAGCTGTTGACTTCTGAGAGCGGGGGAGAGGTGAGGCCTCCAAGAGCTCTTGATCCTGAGAAAACTCCCCCACCATTTTCCGTGCTGGGTCCCTTCCTGTAAAGTCCCCGACCCCTCTCTTACACCCTCTTGGTCAGTGAAATTGTGTCAAATCACCACCGTCCACCCTCCAAAGAATATTTTCTCGTTTTCTGGAGAATTCTCTCCTTTCTGGTCATGTCCACAGTCTCTCCGAGCTCCACCAACTTGTCCTAAGCTGGAAACAACACCACCAGCAGCTTCCCTCTTTTCTAGTGAGTTCCCTGTGGAACCTGATCCTCTCTGTCTTGGGGCCCAGAACCCGCTGCCTTCCCCTCCCGGGCCAGTCAGGAAAAGGAGGCGGCATGTAATCATTGCATTAAACTAGGCTTCGTGGCTGCCAGGGAGAGCTTCGTTCCTTTCCGCAGCCACAACTTACACTCTGGAACGTAAGCCCAGTTGTCGTCTGTGCCAGGAAAGGCTGCTCTCTCGCACACAGCTCAGGGACCCTTCCCACCTTTCCGCCTGGTGCCTACTACTGGCTACGGCCATGTGTGTATTTGCTGAACTGTCCAAAAGAGGATGAGCCAGGAAAATTCTCTTGGAAGGATTTAGTCCAGAGAGTCACAATTTTAACTGCTTGTGAGCCCAAGAACTCATAGAGGTGCATGGAAAATACCAAAACTCTTACCCAAACTCACATGCACTGACGCTTAAAACCTGTGAAGAAGGAATGTGAGATTATGCATACCAATTAGCAACCTAATTCAAAATGTGAGTTAAAAAAAAAAAAAATATCCATTGGGCACTCAGTCCACATTAGCACTCCAGCTGTTGTCTTCGGGTGAGTGTGCCTCCCTGCACACCGAGGAGTAGCCCAAAGGCAGGAAGAAGGTCCCCAGATGCTTGGGACCCCTCGGGAAGGCCATGTGAGCTACCAGTAAACAACCTGAGGATATGGATATGCAGGTACCAACCAGGCTGTGATCCGAACTTGGATGACACAGAAGGAGCAGGGCCTTTGTGTGTCCCAAATGCAGAAGGCTCTTGACAACATTACCCACTGATGAATTGGAAGCTAGAACCTTCTTAGCAAAAGAAAAGGCATTGCAGGTGTCATAGGTGCTCATTCACGGTGACAACAGCCTTGGGAAGTGGGTATAATTTTTTTTTCTGTTTTTTTTCCCACCCGACCCCCCGGAAGTGGGTGTTATTATTAGTCCATGGGACAGGTAGGGAAACTGAGGCTTCAACAAGTGAAATGGTTTGCCCAAGCCCATGTGGCTATGCAGGCAGGGACCCTGGCTTCAAAACCAAGTCTCCTCTGATCTCCCGGCTCCATTCTTTTAACTACTGCCTTCCCTACTTCCAGACCCATGAGCATTCTTTACATGGGGCATGTTTTCCTGTAAAAAATTCATTATTGAAAATTCATTTGCACCTTTCAGCAGCCCAGCCACCACAGATTTTATCAAGGAAGAGGCAGCCAAACCTGGGGAGACTGACCATCAGCCCAGACATGCAGAGCCCAAGAGCGGCTGGGGACAGAAGCAGACAGAAATCACAGCTGCCTGTGAAGGCGTCGGCCCTCAGGGGAGCAGGTAAGGACCCCTAGCTCGTGCATCTCGGTCCTCAGAGAGGAGTGACTTGTGCT
This sequence comes from Furipterus horrens, assembly GCF_987537825.1. NCBI lineage: Eukaryota > Metazoa > Chordata > Mammalia > Chiroptera > Furipteridae > Furipterus > Furipterus horrens. Next base: position 89,570,029 of record NW_028327181.1, read on the forward strand.
GTTACCTGATGAATTCCATAGGGATTTTTAGACACTTGTGAAGTGAAGCACAAGGTTTTAGAAGCAAACCATTGGCTCTAGTTTCCTTCTCCTAGGGAGGGGGGAAGAGAGGCAGGGCAGGGGGGCAGTTTATTTTTTGTTTTTCTCTGTCATTACTGCGTAAACGTGACTGTGCATGGTTGTGAGCAGATGTCCACCATTAGGCTTCTGGAGAGGGCATCTGGGGGTTGGGGGTTGGTCAGGGTAGGGGCGGGGGTGGAGAAACAGTCAGCAGCTTCTTGTGCGTCTCACGTGGCCACAGTCCCCACTCCCAGGACTGTCTGTGGGTAGCAGACTGCTCACCTCCCTCCGAGATCTTCCCCCCTCTGATCCAAAGTGTCAAGATCTCACGTGGAAGAAATAACATCAAAATTAATATATGCGTTATTTCAAAATGCTGGTTTGGTAGACACCACCTCTTTCAATCCTGAGCATTCATCCTAAGGCCCACGCCACCCTGCTCTGCTCACCACGTTGCCCTCTCCTGTGGTGGCAGAAGGGCAGGCCCTAAGCAGCCCCCTATGGGACTCAGGGAAAGCCACAGGTGACAGCCAGCCTTGCTGTGGACCTGTTCTTCCTCTTGGGAAAACCACCGAGCATCACACTTGCTCACCACCCACAGAACACAGTAACAGTAGCCTTTATTTTAAAATATTGCCGGCCTGTGAACCAAAGGGTCACCGGTTCGATTCCCAGTCAGGGCACGTGCCTGGGTTCCATGCCGGCTCCCCAGTTGGGGCTGTGGGAGAGGCAACCCACACACTGATGGTTCTCTCCCTCTCTTTCTTCCCGCCTTCCCCTCTCTCTAAAAAATAAAATCTTTTTTAAAAAATTGTATATACCCAAATATCTCAATTGTGTTTTTAAAAACTATTTTTCTAGATAAGAGAGCCCCAACTGCCTCCAGGGAATAGGTGGGTCTGGCAGGAGAAATACACAACCAGGGCTGCGGAGCCCCAGGTAAACCGGCGCATACATGCCCCACCGGAAGTTGTTCACTCGGTGTTCAAATCTGAGCCGAAGTACAGCTGCAAGACGCACACAACCCCAAGGTCTTGAGTTTGCAATCCACCCCTGAGAGCCAAAGCGCAATGGTCATCTGAGTTTTGAATTTTGGGTGGTTTTCATTTCATCTTCACCCTCTTCTGTATTTTCCAATTTTTCCACGAGGAATACCGACTACTTTTATAACCAGAGGAAAGAGTTAAAATTGTATGGCGTCAGAATGTAGGAAACTATTGGCCAAGCACCTGAAGAAGTCTAAACCAAAGACACAGTCTCGGGGCACACGGATGCTTTTCCTGGTGTCCTCTTGCTGCACCTAGAACACGTCACCGCACAGCGCTGAACTCCTGGAAGGGGCCGGAGCCCCGTGCACAGCTGGAGCCCATGTGGGGCCTCAGGGAGGCCCCGGCAGCACCCACGGGGCTGCTCTATGAATAGCACATCCCTGGCATACCAAACCGGGTGTTTATTCCCGGCCCAGAGCTAGGAAATCTGCTCCCTATTTGACAGGCATATGAAATAGGGTTAAAATAGCATAAATATAGAATGGCACAGTCTGCCACCTTTAGGGGAGACACACGCACGCACGCACATGCACACACACGCACGCACACCAGGGAAGCACTGATGCCATTTTTACAGAGGAAGGCAGCATGGTGACAAGGAAGGGCGGAGGTGCGTTTCCTGGGGTGTTTCATATTCACAGCAGCGGCAGTGCAGCACTTAGCCTGTGACTCCTCCTGCCCCAGAGGCCAGTGTCACCAGGTGACAGCTTGGTGACTTTCGTGAAGTAAGCTCATAGTTCCTGTTGAGTTCCAGTTTCTGCTTTTCCAAAGATGCCCTAGCTGACTCTGGCCCATTCGGTGTCTCCTGAAGCCTGAATGAAAATGGCTGTGGGCAGATTGGGCAGCTCCCACCACCCAGCAGGGTCCGTGTGTTCAGGAGCAACTGGAAGATTGAGGTTCCAGCACTCGTCCCTGTCTCAGAGGGCACTGTACATACACAGCCAGATGCTCAGGACATCCTGGCATTGCTGATATGTCTATGACTGAGGTTTATATAAAACCCATGAGAGGCCTGGCAGGACAGCATAAATGATTTCTAGAAGAGCCGATGAGTCAAGATCCACACTGCGTTGCTGAGGGTCCCCTGCAGCTCACAATAAAAGAGGCTTACAGAACATCAGGACGTTAGAGAATCGAGCTGCTGCTCCCCCGGGAGCCCTCAATTAAAGTGAGTCAGTATTCACTTGGCCCTTGGCTGAGCTAGATGTACTCAGAGGATTTGCCTCTCGCCTGCCTGAGCTGTTATCACACAGGCCTCCCTGAACTTGTGGGGCCCTGTCCACGCTGCGCTGGGAATGGTCAGGACAGCAGGACCTCCTCAGATCCTATAGGGGAGCTGATGGAGAAGGCCAAAGTCGGGAGGGCACGAAGGTAAGTGGGATCGCACAAGTCCTTTCAGTGTCCTGGGCACATCAAGACGGTAAAAGAAGAGCCCTCACAACACACACAGACAGTGATGAAGTTTCACAAGGAAATTGGGAGTCCAGGCAGCTCCTCAAGCATCACACAGGGTAGTGGTCAAGAACACAAACCATGTATCAGGCAGGCTTGAGCTCAAAGGTTCACTCCATCGCTTACTAGAAATGTGATCTTGGGCAAGTTACGCGACCTTCCTACGTCTTCGTGCCCTCAGTTATAATGTGGGGTAATCGTAGTACCTGCCTCATAGCGCTGTGAGCCTAAACAGGGACAGGTGACACAGTGCAGGCTCCCTCCTCTCTCTACATCTCCTCATACTTGAGAGTTGGGGCACAGCAGGGAGGCATTGTTTTATAGCCAGAGGTTACAAATTGACTAGGGGCTAGTGACAAAGAGGAAATAATGACGTCATGAGAGCGTTATGATTTTTATTTGCACTAAGTAGTAGGTGTAATCACGGACCATCTGTTTCATTGGGCATCAGCTTCTAGAGCCTTCCTCCCGACCTGCCGAGGCGGACTGTACTTTTCTAAAGATTTTATAAAGCTGTGTGTGAAGCAGGAGTGTCATGTGTATGTTGAGTGAATTTGGATGACAAAATACTGGTGGGTTTTGCAGAAGTCATTCCTGGACTGCTGGTTTTCCTTTCCAACAAGTACTAGAACAAAAGCCGCCATTTGAGATACACCCACCACCAGCCCGATCGGCCTGGGGCTGGACAGTCACCCCAAGCTTCTGCAGAAAGCATCAGTAGCCTCAAGGTCAGCCTGTTTCCCCAGAGCCAGCCTGAGCCCCAAAGACATGCAAAGGGGAATTCAGAAGCAGTAAGGGAAGCCCAGTGCTGGTGGCCGGGGACCTCGCGCCCTCTTGCCCTCCAGCCATCTTGACCACATGTATTTTCTCCTCCAAGTCTTGTTTACAGCCCTATGGGACTCTCACCCTTGGTGTTAGAGGTCTTTCATCTGTGAGTACCTACAGTAGAATGATATATTTGCCTTTTTTCAATGCAGATCCAGTTCAACGAGAAGGCCCGATGTGGACAAGTGACACTAAGCTGAAGAGGCCAACTCAAGGGAGAAGAAACTTAGTCCCATCCTTACAGCCAACGACAATGACCAAGAACACCCCTGAGCGAGCCAGAAAAGGAGACCCGTGCGCGCTTTCCCAGAACGAGCCCCGTCCAGCCCTACCCCAGGCCTTCCCAGGAACGAACGGGCCTCAAGTATTGAGCGAGCCTTTGGGGCCACCAGCCTTAGCCACGACCATGGAAGGGTCAAGAAGGGCTCCATTTAGGTTCAGAGATGAAGATTTTTATTCCGTTTTATCATTAAGCCATGAAGACAAAAATGACGACACTGAAGATGAAACACACATGGAGGAAGAACTCTCGTTGGTTGGTACGCACCCACCCCGTAAAAGAAGCCAGCTTCTTGGCATGTCAGCCACTCGGGACAAAAATAAAAATTTTGAAGAACATCCTGAAAATTGCAGTGGTAATTCTGTAAGAAAAAGTAAGTCCAGTCATGGCTCACTAAGAAGAAGCAATGTAATGGAGCCAGTGAGAAGGCAGGTTTCTGTCAGACAAAGGATATCCCAGGACCCCAGGCCGCCTAATGCGGGGTCTACTACAGAGAGTGACAGTGGTCACAGTGAAAATGAGGAAAAGACCTTTTGTTCACAGGACACCAAATTCAAACCGAATCTAGATGATGATCTCAATGCTGAAGATGTATTTACTGATTGTACTTCTATGGAAGATAGGCCTGGTACCCATGGTTATGAGAGAGAATGGCAAACGTATTTAAACAATTCTAGTGCTTCTCTTGATTATTTTCTTTCTGAAAGATCATCAATGAATTCATTTTATAACACTCCTGGATCATTAACGCCTTCTGCCCTGAGAGATGACCTTCTAGGAGACTTGCCAATGACATCTACTTTAGTTCACAGTTCAAACTCAGAGGGAAACTCAAGGTTTAATGTTCATCGACCGCTGTCCCTCATTAGAAATAGGAATCCATTTGCCAGTCCTGAAAGCCACAGTTACTTTCCAGTAAACAGTGTACATGCACTTGATGTCAGGGGAGCAGAAGCTAGTACTTTACCAAGCCAATCTCAGGGGGCTGGGGCTGCGTTGTACACAGACAATCTCTTACTGACTCCTCAAAGCAGCTTGTCATTGCTGGAGGCTTCCAGCTCCTCCTCATCAAGAATGAATTTACAAGGCCACTTGTGTGAGCCTGGGTCCCCGCAAGAAAATACGCCTTTCACTTTCTTTGCAGCATCTGATTTCTCAAATCAAAATGGTAGTAGAAACAGAATGGCAGTCTCTGGTCTCACAGATGAAAAGAAAAGTGCTGAAATAAAGGCTGACCCCAAGAAAATCAAGAAATTGCAAGAAAGGTGAGGAATTTTCCTAATTATATGTAAATACATACATTTTTATTCCATTTTTTTCAATGCCGAAATAAGCAGTGCTTTTATCAGAGGGCTATGGGAATTTCAAATAATAGGTAGGCCCTTCCTTGACATTATAATAACTACCTATATTGAGAAAGTGGTCTATTTTGTTGCTCTTAAAATATATACATCTATGAAGAAAAGTTTGGTGTTCCAGTTCAATTTCTTCAGTAGCGCCAAAGTGGTTTTTCCCTGGAATGCCATAACTTTAAGAAAGACAAGTTTGTTAGATATTAGGATTTCTGACTGCTCCACAGGGCTAGCGTTTCTTGCCAGCAATTAGGAACCAAGACTTTTTACAAAAGGAGCCATTCAGTACTTGAAGTTCACCAGCTCTCCCTCATGGGACTTTGCATAAATCTTTGAATCTTCCAAAGTAAAAGGCTGGTCCCCAATGGTTACCATAGTTACCTCAGTTGTCTGAAGGGCTGCTCTGGGGTGGCCACTGCTTCCATTTTAGGTGCTCTTTCTCATTCATGAGAGAGGAATAGGTCTGTTTTTAATTACCCTTTTCTTTGATCTCTCTTTTCTTGTGAGTTGATATTGATCGGGATATTTTACAACTATCAGATTTGATACTTTTAAAGCTGTCATTAAGCACCCTGTCAGGATGCTACCAGGTCAGTTATGATAGGTGTTACCATGCCGTTATCTTGGCTTACAGATCCGGAAATCAATTCTTTGAATTCCAGCCCTCTATGTGTGGCTCATTTGGAACATTAATTATCCTATTGATATTAACTTGTAAGTGGGAAACTTCCATGGCAATGAGTCAGACATGCAAATAAGAAGAGAAAAAAAGAACATAGAATGCATACGTACTCCTGTATGTCTTTCATCCAACTGTGGAAGTGAAGCAAGTTTCTAGTTAGCAACACCTGTTCTTTTCCATATTAAACAAGCTACTAGAAGACCGGCCCATGGTTAAGGCCTGAAAGGCCTCACTCCCATCCATCCTCCCTTATACCCTAAAATACAGCTCCAGACTCACTCATCAGAAGTCTGAACTTCCACCACCCCAAGTGATGCCTTTGGGCTAAAAAGGATTCCTTTTTAAAATGCATCTACTTCTAGGGACAGGAGTGCATTAAACAGCTATTATTTGTGTACTTTGCTTACCACTCTTTTTTTTTTTTTCTGTATATAATAAATTTTATGCTTTTCTAACTTCAAAAAGATTCACTTTAGGAAATATTAAAAATATAAACTTAAAAGAAAAATTACCCGTAACCCTATAATCCAGAGATAAGCACTGTTAAAACTGTTTCCCATGTTTTATCTTTGCATATAAATGCAATTTTGAATAAACATTGGTTCATATTTTATAATATGTCTTACTTTAATATTCCAAGCCCATTTCTCAATGCCACGTAATGCTCTTTAAAATTTTCCCCTTGGCTAGTTACTTTAATACATACAGAAAAAGTATATAACATACGCACATCCTAGAGAATTAGAAACAATCAAACCCAGACATCCCTGTGTCCACCTTCCAGCTAACAGAACATTGCTGGAGCTGGTGAGCCCCACACTCCCCTTTCTACCACCCTCCCTCACCTCCCCCCCTCAGCCCCGCCCTCCCACCCTCTCTCCCCCCAGGAAACCATCCTTGCATTGCATTTATCATTCTTTGCTCTTTATTTTGTTCTTACTAGAAGTTTTTTGCTTTATGGTTTTACCACATGAATATATATACTCCTGAACAACATACTATGCATATGTTTGCATCCTATAAAAATGTCACTACTATTTTTTTAATATCTATTCTTCTTCAACTTACTTGATCCCCTTAAATTATTAGGGAGATGCATCCTTGTTGATATTTTTGGCTTTAAGCCATTCGTTTTCACCAGTAGAAAGTGTCCCATTATATGAAGAACACCACAGTCCAGCCATTCTCCTGTCCATGGACACTTGGGTTCTTTGCTGTTTTCTGCAAACATCTCCTGGTGCACGTGAGAAGAGTCCCCTGGGATATTATTTATCTAGGGGTGGGACTGCTGGGCTGGCAGGTGGCACGCCTTCCGCCACACTGAATCATGTCAGCTCATTGTTTCCCTGGTAATGGACGCTATTGTCCGTCCTTGCCAGCATGCGCACTGATTGGCTTCTCACATTTCTGCCAGTCTGATGGGATTAAAATCATATTGTAGCTTTAATTTGCATTTTTGTGACTGTCAGTGACAGTAGGCATTTTATCTGCTCTTTGGAATGTTCAATGACCATTTGTGTTTCCTCTTCTGTAAAATTCGTATTTATGTCTTTGCCCATTTTTCTTTTAGAATATATTTCTTTTATTTTAAAAGTTCTTTATATATTCTGGTTACTCATCTAATCCTTTGGCAGTTACATCTTAGATATATCTTTTCCCAATTTGTAATTTGTCTTCTCTCTGTCCTGATGTCTTCTAATGAAAATAAATTCTTAATTTGAAGGTATTCAAATGTAGCCATCTTTCTTTTGGATAGTGACTTGTATCCTGTTGTCTTGATTAAGAAATCCTTCCCAAACCTGGGGTCATTATTCTTCCTATTTTCTTCTAAAATCTCTACAGTTTCACTCTGCACACTTAGGACTTAACAAAAAATGAATTCGGGACTTAACTGTGAAGTGACATTTCATATGTGGTGTGAGGTACATGTTATGAATACCAGTTGTCCCAGGATCTTTCTCAGCCAACCGACAGACTACCTCTGTCATGTAGCATACATGTAAATGTATAATGTATCAGGGCTCTCTGTTCTGTCCTATTGGTCTGTTTTTGCTTTTCCCTACTCCAGTACCACATCATCTTAATGTCTGCAGCCTTTTAAGTTTTGACAACTGATGGTATGAAGCCTCCCTCTTCACTTTGTTCCTCTTCCCTGCTGTTCCCCTGACCAGCAGTCCCAAGCGCTCACCAACCGTCACACCTCCAACTTCCTGACAGTGGCCAGGGCGGGGAGAGGGGCTCCCAGTCCACCTCCGCCCTTACGGCAGCATGCCAGTTCTCCTGGTCAGCTTACCGGTACCAATAGCTGTGGGGGCACCTGATATGAGAATCTTCAGGAGGGTCAGAGGGAGCAGTGGGGGCCCTGGAGGCCTGTGAGCAGGTGTGGGGGGAATTGCTCCCTCACCCTTCCCCTGTTCACGTCCCAGAACTGGTATTTGTGGAAACTGCAAACGTGTGGACTCCTGGTCACGAAGGCTTGTTTTCCATTTAGTCTCCTGGAGGAGGACTCCGAGGAGGAGGGTGACTTGTGTCGCATTTGTCAGATACCGGGGGGTTCCCCAGCCAACCCCCTCCTGGAGCCTTGCGGCTGCGTGGGAAGCCTGCAATTTGTTCATCAAGAGTGCCTGGAAAAGTGGCTGAAAGTGAAAATAACATCAGGTAGGTGGGGAAGGAAGAGCGAGTGGCAAACGTGCGAGGACGTGGAATTAATAGGAAGGAGGCACCACGTGGGGACTCGGAGCCTTGACAGCAGCTCCCTCCCTCCAAGCAGGAGGTGAGGGAGACGTGGCCACCAAGCCAGCGCACCTGCGCATAGCCCTAACGGATGGCAGTGGGACTAAATGCTGTCTTTAAATAATGGGAGGGAAATGAAAATGTTTTCAAGTTTCAGAGAAGAATCCTGGACCATACGCTATTGAACTTGATCCCAGCCTGAGGCCTAAGCAGAGTTGCTAAGATTGCCTCCCAGGAGGTCAGCGGTTGAACCTCAGCAAGCGCTGGCCACCATGCCAGCTAGTAGACACCTGGCCAAAACAATTCTTCTTCCTTTTATTTATGTGGGGAGGGAGTTGTGACCAAAGAAATTGAGCAAAGCTGCCTTTTTGCCATAAAGGTAGAAAAAGAACAGTGATGGAATTTTCCAGAACCATATTAGACAAAGTGATTTCCATGTGCTAGTTTTGTCAACTCTCCTTTAGCAGATCCTGTAACTGGGTGTGAAGCCCCAACTCCCTGGGGAAGTTATAACCTAAATACAGCCACATCAGTAGGTCAACTGTAGTTTTCTTGGCAGAGAATGGGAGGTTTCTTTTTTTTCTTTTCTTTTTTTTTTTTTAATTTCTTTTTTTATTGTTGTTCTGAGAATGGGAGGTTTCTTTAAAATATGGTTTTAGGAATGAGAGCCACGTGCACAAAAAGACATAGAAGAGCAGTGCAAAGAACAGCTTGATTAGAAAATAGTTTCCATGTCTTTCAGATATACCTGTCCAAAACTTTTCTCCCCCTAACCAGAACCTATTCCTCTCCTCTTCCACTTTTTCCTCCTTGGTGGCCATCTTTCCAGGCAGCCTGGGAGACCTAAGAGCTTTACCCTGTCCCCACGGGGTATGGCTATGCCCCTTAACAAGTACAGAACACCATGTAATCAGAGAAGTGAATACGCTGGGATGATCACACTAACTCTCTCCACTCAGAGGCCCTTATACCACACTCACGCGCACACACACACACACATGCACACAGAGACATATACACACCTCTGCCCACGCTGCTGAAAGTGTCTCCGCATAGTAGGCAGAGGCCTCAGTCCTGCAGAGAGCAAAGAAACACGTAGATTTCAGCTGCTAATGACTCCGCCATGCTATGTTTTCTCTTACTAGAAATTTAGGCCAATTAAACGTCTAGCACAGAAAAATATCACTCATGAAATAGATGATGAAAGTCCTGCTAAATGCTTATAAATGCCGACACTGGCGGGTTGTCTAGAGCAAGATTAGATTAGAAAATACATGGGACATTCAGTAGCCTACAGCTTTACATGCTTTAAAAAAAATCAAGCGAACAAAAATGCCGATATGGGATTATTGTTCAGCCTTGTCCTTTGAAATTCTCTATTATTTACTACTTTTCTATATTCCCCGTGGGGACAAGCAGGCTCTAAAACTGCACAAACCCTACCTTTAACACATAAATGCAGGTAACTAATTTGTCCTCTATTCTCTAATGCATGAAACGAACACTGCACATCTTTAGGCAAAATGCAGCAGCGACCCTGGGGGAAAGGCGCATGGCAGCGTGTTTGTCTAGACAGGACAGCCACAGGTCTGCATCTTCCGCTTTTGCACTGAGAGTAAGATAGGCAGAGGAAAAAATGCTGATCTAAGGAGCACGTTTTCTTTAAAAAAAAAAAAGCAACAAAGGAAGCTGTCTCATGTTTCTCTTCCCAAATGTGACTGAGCTCAGGGCCAAGCGCTAGCCCCAGGTACCGCTCTGCTAGTTCCCACGCGAGGCCCCTGGCTCCCTCACTTTCCTCCAGTGGGAAGTCACCTGCATGGGAGTAAAGGTAGATTTTAAGCCACAGATTGAGTATAGCTTCTGTCATCCTTTTGGTACTCACTAATTTATTTCCTTGGACCTGTGTTAGGCCTGCTAGGAAAAAAAAACACAGCAAAAACGTGGGCCCAATATTTACTCTTTCTGCAAACACCTGTGTTACAGGCTCTTAACCTCCATGTAGCAAATCCAATTTTATGAACCAGTATGTTTACATGGAAACTGAAACTGAGACCTCTTATTTTAAAGTCATGAGAATTTCACTTATACGAAGCTTACATAATAATGAAAATGATTACAAAGGAAATTTTTCCGATCTCAGAGTCAAGGTCACTTTCTATGGAAGACGGCTGACTTTAAAAAGGTCATTGAAACTCCAAATTCATAACACACACAAGTTGGCTCTTAAAATGTCAACACCAAAAGACCCAAAATATCAACACAGAAAGACCCAGGGTCACATGTAACAAAGAATTCTTTATTTAAGGAGCAGATCTAGGCTCTGTGAAGACCTGTGAGATGTGTAAGCAGGGCCTGCTGGTCGACCTGGATGATTTTAACCTGACCAAGTTCTACTGGCAGCATCAGCTATCCCGGGTAAGAGGCATGCACATCCTCTCTGCCTCCACAGGCCAACTTGGTTAGAGGTGCAAGGCAGGAAGAAACGCTCTCCCTAACAGAAGGAATGCAAAAGGCCTGTGCATGGTGTGGAGGGGGGTGGGGTTCATTCAGCTCACTTCTTTGAGAAGGTCTGTTACTGCCATAAGTTGAACCATCAGAGGCGTGGAAAGTCTTGGTCACCCTGGCTTGAGGGCCAGCTGCTGTCAAGGACAAAGGTAGGAAGCTGCAGTGGCTGACTAGACACACAGAAATAGGAAAAGTCTGGCAAGCTCTGAGCCCAAACTTGCTGAAGTAATTTAAGTTTAACAGAAAAGGAGGGGGAAAAAAGATCAGGGTCTTAGAGGAAATGGTTCTCTCTATATATATATCATGTAACTCTAGGGTAATAGGGGACTGCTTAACTCAAGGGTAATAAACATGTAGTAAGCACCCACTGTGTGCTTTTTAACACCTAGTGAATTAACTTTTCAGGGGCATTTGGATTGCAATCCCAATACAGTGAAGGAGTTAGTTAACCCTAGGTGGGAAGATGATTTATGCCCAGGATAGTAAACTGCCGATTCTCGGGTACACAATCTCTATTTAGAACTACACTGCACAATATGGAAGCCACAAGCCACATGTGGCTAAGGGATAGGCAACTACTTCCAATCAAAATATGTTAAATACACACTGAATTTCAAAGATTCAATAAAAAAGGAAAGAAAGATAGATAAAGAAAGAAAGAGTGTAAAATACCAATAATAAATTTATATGAATTATATGTTGAAAAGATAACATTTGGGCCCTGGCTGGTATGGCTCAGAGGATTGAAATCCAGCCTGTGAACCAAAGGGTTGCCAGTTCGATTCCCAGTCAGGGACATTCCTGGGTTGTGGGCCAGGTCCCCAGTTGGGGTGCATGAGAGGCAACCACACATTGACGTTTCTCTCCCTCTCTTTCTCCCTCCCTTCTCCTCTCTCTTAAAATAAGTAAATAATTTTTTTAAATGATTTATTTATTTGTTTATTTATTTATTTTATTTTTAGACAGAGGGGAAAGGAGAAAGAGAGGGAGAGAAACATCACTGTGTGGTTGCCTCTCACTCACACCCCCAACTGGGGACCTGACGTGCAACCTAGTCATGTGCCCTGACTGGGAATCGAACCAGCAACACTTGGCTCGCAGTCCGACACTCAATCCACTGAGCCACAGCAGCCAGGGAGTAAATAATTTTTTTTTAAAGAAAAAAGAAAGGATGACATATGGGATATATTGGGTTAAACAAAATACATTGTTAAAATAAATTTTACTCGTTTTTTGTTTTGTTTTTTTTAACTTCTTTAATGTGGCTACTTGAAATTTTCAAATTACATGTGTGGCTTGAATTTGTACCTCGCATTTGTGGTTCACACTGTATTTCTGCTGGGTGGTGCTGATTTAGAAAGGGTCTTGCACATAATAAGCAGTCGATAAATATTTATCAGATGAAAAGAGCCCACATTACTATTATAATCTAAGATACCTCCCTCATAATGTGATAAGAAAAAAAGATTAATAATCACGTCTATAAAGCACATAGTTTTAAAACTATAAAATCATTGTTAACAACTAAAATGTCACCCTTCAGAGGAGTCACTTTGGCTGTCAGATCATTAGCCTGTTATCCAGACCTTTTTTACATGTAGCACAGCTGAGTCAAAATGATGCCTCTGAGTCTGGGTAATTCTGTAGTTACTACTTTAAAATCCAGGCCCTGGCTGGTTTAGCTCAGTGGATTGAGCGTCGGCCTGCGAGCTAAGTGTCGCTGGTTCGATCTTCCAGTCAGGGCACATCAGAGAAGGAAAACTCTGACTCCAAAAAACCTCCGCTGCCTTGCGGCATACCTCTTCAGGGGAAAGGCTAAGGGAGTAAACCCCGACAGAAAATCCGGAGCCGGAGTCCCTAAGGCGGTTTGACGTTGTAGTCAACACCGGCAACTCCTGCGGCGCACCTGAAGCCAAGCTGTATCGACTCCGTCTTTCCCTTGGATCCTTCAGCTGCGAAGAGAGGGGGGGTCTGCTGCATGGGCAACAGCAGACCCTCCATATCACCCTGCCCAGGCTCTGTAGCTTCAGCTTCACTGGAGAGGACACTCCAGCGTCATCGCAAGATGTCGATTCAACACGGGAGGAGACAGATACCGTGTCACTCCTGAGTTGGACTGCACAACCATTCTCGGCGGTGCAGATAGACTCTTAAGAAGCTACACCATCGTCTCTCGAGACGGACGGCTGCCGACGACGACGACTTTAAAATCCTAAAGCCACTGGACAAAAGAGCAAAATATTGATAAGAATGGGGATTTGACCAGCACAATTAATAAGTTTGATACAATGGACCTAATGCCACAAAAGCATTGCAGAGAATGGGCATCAGGAAGTGGAAGGGAGGGAGGAAGGGAGGGAAAAAGAAAGAATTTCCTGAGAAAGAAACTGAGGACTTTGAGTCCGTACATGTTGAGGGTCTTGAATCATTCAGTCATAACTGCCAGGCACTGAGATCTGAGATGAGAAACAGAAGCAACTCACATTCTTGGACCCTGAGAATGTTGGAGCCAAAACCTTGAAAGAAACCAGGCCCTCTGGGTGCCTGAGGTCGGGCTGCCGGCTGGCGTGCAGACCAGGTTCCATGTGGCCATCTTGAAGAACAGATTACTTCAGGAAGCGGAGCCTGTCGGGGCTCCTGAGGAGGACGTGTGCAGATGAGGCCGGGTTACCGGGAGCACCGCCAGGCTGGTCTGCAGACATCAGGGGAGTGCCTCACCCAGTAAATATACCTCCCGGCCCAAGCGTCCCACGTCGTCTCCCTCTGCCAAGCTGCTGCCCTGCCACCACACACTGGTGGTTCACCCGTGGTGTCTGTAGAATTGACCTACTAGCAGCAGACTTTTCCGGTTATGCTAAAACGTTTGCACTCATGAAGCCAGAGGCAGCCCGTCACACACACACACACACACACACGCGCGCGCGCGCGCGCGCGCGCAACAGCTCTGACGTGAACCTGAGTCCTATTCCCTTCCCCAAAGTTGCTGTGTGACCTTGGGGAAGCTGCATCTCAGTTCTCTCACCTCTAGTTGGTGGGAGGTGACAATTCCCACTTTGCAGGATTGGATGTAGAGAAAGGCCCTAGTGCTCACCTAACACAGCGCCGGTGCAGAGAAGCCTCTCCGTAAGTGCGAACTGCCGTGTGACAGCCACAGAGACGCCCGTCTTTGGCACTCCGGGGAGAAAGCTACGTGCAGCAGGACCCGACGAGAGCCCGTCCCGGAACCAAGCCAACTGGATGTGGGGTCCTACCAGCTGAGACACCAGCTATAAGTACATGCTAAAAAGAACTGTGGGAGTAACCGTGTCAGCCAAAGTCTGGGCAGGAGAGAGACAATAGCGCGTTCACAAGGGGCGGGTGATGAGAGCTGAAGGGCAAAATGCGAGCAGTGAAAGAAATCAACAAGAAAGGACCAAGCCTCTGAGACTGCCAATGTGACCACCCGTAGGCCTGAAGTGCCAAGGGGTGGGGGCTGTTATGAGGATCAGGAGGGCTGTGGCTATAGGAGAGAGTCACCTACAGCAGAGGGGAGCAGCCACTGCTACACCGCTGCCCGGCAGGGAGCAAACAAGGGGAATAATTACCCCAGCCTCTCTCTCCTCCTGCCCCCTGCTCTGCCATGGCCTCCCTGAGGCCAAACCCAAGGGGAAGCCAGAGGACAAGGGGGCCAAGGTATCACAATCCTCAAGGCCACAAAGCGGGGAGGAAAGCAGATCTGGAGAGGAAAACAGAAAATATCCAGCGCCATAAGTCCGCCACTTGGATGCAGAAAAGAATTGAAATTAGTTTCAGGGAGAACCTGACAGATCAGCAAAGCCTTTTGAAAATACCCTTCCTTATCGTCACAGGTAGGGACCAGATTGACAGATCTACCCTGGTGGGAGAACAAGGGTCATGAGGACCAACGGGCGATATTTGTCCGCTGACGGAAAGCACTTGAGGGTCACTTTTACAGCAGCTCTGACTGTTCTGATGGCCTGTTAAGGATTTGATAGCGCCTATTGGCTAAATGCCGGAGTTAAACTGAAGACACTTGGAAGCCTGACTTAGACAAGTTCAGGAACTCTCCATGGATCAAGACTGAAGTAACTGCTGTTTAACATGAAGATTTAGAAGATGTAATACAACCTGGGCTTGTCCCCAGGTGGGGAGGCCCCCTACCTGGCCGTGGATTTGAAGTGCCCAGCTTTGCATTGGCAGTCCAGGCCCTTCCCTGACTCCCACACCTTGGCTCCTCTGGGCCGTCTTAGCCAACTTGCAGTGCTGTTCACTCCTGGAAAACAGGGTCCTTTATTGAGATGGTGTAGCCAGTGCCAAATATAGATACATACAAAGACAGGGGCAAAACCAGAAGGAGCTTAGAACTGGCTTCAGCTCCATCTGGCCCTCACCTGACCTCAACTCACTCACTAGCTAACTCACTGACTTACTTTCTTATGTATTTTTCCCAGGTAGAAAATGTGCCTTTCTTTCATTATAAAAACCACAGACACACAAATATCTCCCCCAATTAAAATGAAATTTAGCTGCATGCTTTTATCATTATTATTATTTAGTTGCTGGTGCTCAGCGATTGCGATTTCATTGGCCTGTGATGAGACCAGGTACTAATATTTTTGTAAAGTGTGGCAAAATATACACAACGCAAAAGTTTAACTTTTAAAACCCTTACTGAGTGACTACCATATGTCAGGGATTGTGCTGGAGGCACCATGGTGCCAAGACTAACACGGTTGCTGCCTTCTAATGGGGGAGACCATAAGTGATCATAATCTTGGCGTCAGAAGACCAGAATCTTCCAAGAGTCGTCAACAGCGAGTGGTGGCAATTGTGGCCAAAAGGAGAGTTCTCTCTCCAACTAGTTCATTCCTTCCTTCTTGCCAGCCAGGCCACATCTGCAGTCCAGATTAAGCTCACTTGCTACCAACTGTTGATCCTTGGTTTATAGCAGTGGCTTTCAAAAATGGGTGGTCCCCAGACCAGAAGCATCAGCATCACCTGGGAACTTGTTAGACATGCATGTTCTTGAGCCCCACTCTCAGACCTCTGAATCAGAAGCTGGGAGCGAGGGGGAAGGTGGTGCCCAGCAACTGGGTTTGAAAAGGTTCTCTCAGTAACTATGATGCATGTTAATGGCGAAGTCACTCAAGTCAAAAGTCATGGCTGAACGGGCCACTGTCTGGTCCAGAATTATACATTTTTTCCTCATTCTTTCACATGTACATATATTTATTGAGCCGGCACTGGACTGGGCACTCAAAACACAGGACCAAACATGGGGTCCTTGCCCCAAATCCTATCTTCATTCTCGGCTCTTGCAGGACACTTCTCTTTTGTGAAATACCATGTCCCCTGGTCTTTGCTCTTTGCCGTAATGCCTTGGGGAAACAGGTAGAACAGTGGTGACGTCTCCCCTTTTATAAATGGGGAGTCACTTTGATCATGCACAGTTAAAACTCTGCTCAAAGTCGCGGCGCTCAATGGCCCGGGGCTGCCCATCCGGAGCCCAGGCCCACGGCGTGATAGAGACAGGCTCTGCCATCTGGGCCCTGCAGCACAGGAGGGTCTCAGTGGGGCTCTGGCTGTCATTGCTCTGAGGCACAGGCCTGGCCTCGCTCCATCTCAACCGCGGGCAGATGTCCTTGGACACACGCAGTCACCTAATCACCCTCACACTCGGGAGCATCTCTTGAACATATTTGAAGGTATTTGAACATATTTGATAGAACATGCAGCCAGGCTGTCTGCTCCTTGGAGTGGATTCAATGGAGAATTTCCATAGGTAGCAAATCTCTTGGTCGAAATGAATATTAACAAAATGAAGGGGGAGGGGGCAGGAGAGAAGAAAGAGAAACATCTGGCGGGAGGGCTGAGCGCTTCAAAGCTTTTGCCCGCTGCTTCACGTGCCTCTCTCTTTCAAGTCTCCCCGCGCCCTCCTCCCCCCGCCCCCCAACCCCCACACTGCACGTGAGCACCAAAGGGCAATGTGATTGGGTCAGGGGAGGGTTGGGTCAGGAGTAGCCCAATAAATAAGGCTCCAAAACTTCGCTCTGTTTGCCCTTGGGAACAAATGAACAAACACCGCAGAACTCTCTCTCTGATAGCTGGTCCCGCCCACTTGTGGCTCTGTGTATAAAGGATGACTCCTGTGGGCAATGAAACGCCTGCTCGGATTGGCTGGCGCAGCCCCTTTGTGGAGCATCCCAAGCTCGGCAAAGGGCCACATAGAGGAGCCTGGCCAGTGAGATTTATGGCACCGCGTGACAGGTTCCCTCCCACAGGCCGGGGAAGAGACACAATCTGCTAGAAGTGACTTTTCAAATTATCTGCAGAAAACATTAGTGGATATTTTCCCATCTGCATGTCTCTGGGCCTTATTGAGTCATAAAAAGTAAATGATTTCCCTGAATGCTTTGACAAACCTGATAGTTCCAAGCCATTTTCTAGCTGATTGATTTGCCATTCTGCATTGGAGTGTCTGTGAGTAGAGGAGGCTGCCTGGTGACAAGAGTGTGGAGAGAGTGTGGCAGCTCACAGAAGGACACCACACGGAGAAAAGCAAACAGGACAAGGCTTGGTTTGTGTTGAAAAGCTAGGGGGTAGGGTAGGAAGGCTTCCCAGAGGAGGTGGCTTGCAAGAGAGACAGTAAAGGAGGCACCCGCTCATAGGGAAAGTGGGAGGAGGCAATGAAAGCAGAAAAAAAGTGAAAACAAGCAACTTTCTCTCTGCCTGCTCCAGGCCAAGGTCAGAAGAGCACAGAAAACGTGACTCAAGTCTAAAAATAGAAGACTCACTGCTAAGGACAGTTGGAGAGCCTTTAAAGACGGGTGTAGGGAGGTGGAAGGGCCTGGAGCGGTGACCTTGGGGCCAGCAGTCGCTGAGATCCGAGATCCGGAGTTGGCCCTGATTCAGAAGGAAGAGCCCATTGATCCTTGCTCAACGTAGGCACCTCTTCTGGCAGCTACTTTGTCCTGGAAGAGGTGTGTTCTGCGCCAGCTTCCTGAGCTGCCCTTGATGGAAAAGGAACAGGGAGGTGGGCCTGTGAAGCACCTTGAGCTGCCGCGGGAGGAAGGAAGAGCCACCGAGGTGGTCACTGTGTCCAGACCAAGCTTCAGTTATCCTGGGAAAACTGTCACAGTTCGGGCCTTTCCCAAGGGTGACGTAGGGGGCCACATCCTCTGCTGGGGCTTCCTGAGCCGTCTGGCTCATTACCAAGTCCCCGCCCCTGGGGATTAATCGGCAGGAGGACAGATGGGGGATTAAAGTGGTGGAGGGGAGGAGTCATTGCTAATGCCACTAATTTACTGAAGGTCAGTGAAGCGTCCACGGGGTGAGGCCTTAGGACACAGACGGCTGGAGTTGCTGAGGGTTGAAGAGCTCTGGTCAGCCAGGCAGCCAGTTCCTGAGAAAAAGAAAACGCAACCCACGTGCCAAGAAAAGGCCCAAACACTAACAAGTGTAAAGGCAGTGTACAAAATAAAGACAAATGCCTAGGAGTCAGGGAGTAAAGGGACGACTGGGACAATGGTGAGGAAGGCTTCCGCGACAAGGTGGTGTCGTGACAACAGTCAGAGAACTTGTGGGCATGGCCTGGCGAAATGTGGAGAAGGGCATTCAAAGCAGAGGCCCCCAAACAGGCCGAGGGACCCAACGAGGAAGAGCGGGAGCAAAGGCCCCGAGGTTCACAGAGCCACCTGAGACCCAGCCGGGCACACGATCTCTAGGGGTTAAGGGTAATAGATCAGCCTGGATTGTGGGGAGAGGGGGTGAGCCTAGGTGAAACCATCAGTGAGTCCAATTGTAAAGGAAGAAACTAAGGCCTGGGTCCTTTCTCTGGGCAAATGAGGGATCTCAGAAAATAAAGCACCCCACCCCCCACCCACTCCCATGGCACCTGAATTTGGGAATTCTCCCACAGGAAAGTTTGCCTTCCTAAGACATACATCTCCTCTGCTCAGAGGCCACAGCTACCTACATGACGTCCACACTCCTCACTTCCCCCCAGCCCACGCCAAAATGTTTCTAAAATCCAAAACAAGCGCCCTCCCCATACACTCCAGCCACACCAGTGAGTAGGGAATTTTGACCACACTCTGCCCTCTTCGTCCCTACATCTTTGCTGGCCCCTGCAAGGCCCTTAATACCCTTCATAACCACCTACCGAAGCCCCCACCCCCCAATCCTGTAAGGACCATCAGAGAAGGTTCGTCCCATGTCATACGCAGCCTGGAGCACGGAGCTTGTTCAGGGCACCCTCCACAAGGTAGTAAAGAATTCCCATATGGCCATCCGGCATCCACCCGGGATCCCCTCCTGCTCCCTTCTCTGGTCCCCAAGGGCTGGTCTGGCCTTGGGGCTTGGGCTCTTGTCCCATTTCTTGTCACCTCTTGGCGATGATTTAAATCATGAATAGCATAGAAATGAACTGAAGAGTTTTCTTTTCCAAATTTAGGTGCAAAATGAGATGATAAACTCAGGCCTGTACCTGGTGCAGCTGCTTCACCTCTATCAGCAGAGGTTTGCAGAACTCATAAGACTCAACTACAGCCGGGCTATGAGAGAGCGGGTGAGTGTGGCTCCGCCCCAGACCCCCCAGCAACAGGCCTCCCCAACCTTGCGCTGTTGTGTATGAGATGCGTAGTCTGTTGAGGTCCTCACAGTCACTTCATAGGACATGGCACTGTCATCATTAGGACTAAAATGTAGTGTCTGCTAAGTGTACACACTGTGGCCCTCTGGCTAAAAAGTAATAATCACATAATTGCTTACTAATAACATGAGTAGTAATCAAATGGTCATTAATGATCACATAGGCAAGTGAGTTTCTAGGAATATTTGCCCCCAAAATAGAGGCCCGCAAGGCTGCTGGGGCTCG
This sequence comes from Furipterus horrens, assembly GCF_987537825.1. Taxonomy (NCBI): domain Eukaryota; kingdom Metazoa; phylum Chordata; class Mammalia; order Chiroptera; family Furipteridae; genus Furipterus; species Furipterus horrens. The sequence goes on from NW_028327181.1 coordinate 89,589,842, forward strand.
GTTTGCCCAGCATGAAGGGCCTGTGAGAAACAGGAGCCTCCCCCAATGGGAGAGCTGTTCATTTGGCTTTTCATACGTAATTCCAGCATCTGTGTTTCAGGCCAAGAAATAAAGGTGCCGATGGTGTCACCATTAGTCATTAGAGAGGTGACAAGGTATTCACCAGGAATGATCATCCGTGGCTGCCCTCCAACAAGAGAACCAGGGAGCTCGCTCCAGGAGGCTTGGTGACTGGAGGGCAAAGCCTGGGTCTGCTACTAGCTGGAGCCTGGCCTTAGCCCAGTCACCCAAAATGTGAGAGGGGGACAGGTCAACCTCTGCACTGTGTTGGTCATTGCCAAGTCAGAACTCTTGAGCCCAAGGGACTTCCTTCTTAGTGGCTGGGCCAGGAGAGAGGCTGGCAGGCAGGGCTCCTCCCTTACCTTAAGGTCATGCCAGGGGCTGACAGGCTGTTAGTGTTTGGGGTTCCCAGAATAGCCCTTGAAGCTTAGAACTTGACTTCTGCTCCTGTCGCAAGGTCATGACTGGAAAGCAAGCCAGTGTGGCTGGTAGTGAACAAGCCACCTAGGCCCCCACAAAGCAGTCTTAGTGATGCTTGGCCACCCTAGCCCATGCCCCTTTCTTTCTCTTCACTTTCTTCTCCCTGCTTCACCACCCCTTTCTCTCCTCCTCCCCTCCCCCTCCCCTCTCCCCGCCTCCCCCCCCCCCTCCAGTAGGACAAGAGGCACCTGCTGGCACCGTGGTCACTGGCTGGAGGTTGGAATTCAGTGATTCCAAGTGTTGCTCACACTGCCACAGGCCTTGCGTGCAGGAGGGTGCTGCCATCTGTTTGGAGCCTCCCCAACGAAAAGGCTGGGTTCAAACCATTAGTCATAAGAATTCTAGATTTGTCCCTAGTCTTTTTTTTTTCTTTTCACTTAAATTCTCCCCTTAGACCCTAAGCTCTCAATGAAGAAAACAGGCTGGGTCTCTGCCAACTTATCTCCTCCAGAATCTCACCCTCTTTTTGACCTAGGCCTGTCCTTCCTTTAACTCTTCCGTCCTTTTAATGGTGACATAAATTCCTCAGAGAAATGCATTAGAAAAGGAAAAAATAATAGTACAGGAAGCAGGAAATGATCCTTTGTTAACATTTCTGTAACCTCATTTTCATGATTCCACATCTTTTTAATGAACTTTTTATTGCACATTGAACTTCAAAGCACCAGGGTTGATACAGGTTACAGGTGGCTGCAGCGTCAGTGAGCTGATGCAAGCCACGTTCGCCTTCGAGACCACAAAGCACACGACAGACAGTACTGCCCAGCGGGTGAAAACCAGGGCTCCAGAGCACGACTCTGAAGAACCTTCTGGTAAAACTATCCTAGAGAAGGAGTAAGGGACACCCAGGACCGAGGAAGCAGAAAGGATGGGGTCCCATTCTTCCCTCGCAGTTAATGTGAAAAACCCTGCAATAGCTCTCACCCACCAAATCACCTAGCAATCGCCGGTGCCAGGAACCAGTTAAGAGGTACACAAATGGAAGTAGGAAGGCAAAGGGCTTTTGTCAAATTCACACTTCTGGACTTGAGTCTCAGTATGTTCTTGTAGAAAATATTCAGAATCTGTGGGTAGGTAATATTTAGCGAAAGAGAGGCACTACCTACCTGAACTAGAGAACCCAGTCACGATGGATTTCTTGGTTGTGTCTCATGAAGGCGCCCAGGGATGAGTGCCTGTCAATGGTGATGATCATTCATTCTCTCATTCATTAGTGCCTGGGCCCGGAGTGCCTACCAGACAGGATGCCTTTCTTTGAGGAGTTTATGGTCAAGCTGGAATGTATAAAACCAGAAAACATCATATTTATAAAACCAGATAATAATTGGAAAGTGGAACTTGGCCATGAGAATTGGTGGACCCAGGGAAGTCCCAGAGGCCGTGAAATTGACAACACCAAGTCTTCCCTGCCTGGGGTTCCTGGAGTTTCCAGTGATCCCGTAAACAATTTGTCTTCCCCGTGAGGTGTGAGCTGTTTGAAGGCAAAGCCCAGGCTTCTGCTCCTCTCCTGATGCGGGCACACCATGAATGGTGTTTCCCCCCGACCATGTCCGGGGTATTATGGATGCCAGGAACATTGATTGATTCCACAGGTGCTAAGTGGTATCAGAAAAAGAGGTGGGATGTCTCATTGACAACTCGGGCATGGAACCCTTATTTCTTTTGACCCCCACCCCCACCCCCCAGTCCTCCAGTGCCTAGAAAATGCCTAGCACAGTATAGGTGGTCAATAACCTTTTGATGCTCAAACAATAAGTTAATGAACCAGAACCTGCTTCTTCTAGGAGGTAAGTCTTGAGCCACATTTTGGAGAAAGTGATAGTATAAGTTTGTGGAGAGAAAGGTATTCTAGGTAAAGGAACACTCAAAGTCAAGGTATATTTATTTTTTTAAAGATTTTTTATGTGTGCCTACTCTGTGCCAGGTTCTAAACTAGATTCTGGTGGGGGAAAAACAAAATAAAACACCTAGATTCCGGGAATACAAAGATGATTAAGACGTTCCTTGCCTATAAGGGACTCTGAGGCTAAAGAGAGAATAGACATGTAACAAGAGTATCAAAACTGTGCTCTGTGTAATGACAGAGGGTGAAGCCAGACCTGGAGGAACACAGGGCAGTTAGTCTTCCCGCTGCTCTGAGAGACTGGTGGCCAAGCTGCTTCCATTATTGCCGCCGTCCACGTACCCGCCGAGGCGAGGTTCGCACTGGGTCTCGGAGAGTTTAGCGGATGGACATGGGTGCGTGGGAGGGGAAAGGCCATTCCACGCAGAAAGAAATGCAAAAGCTCAGAGATCTGAAAAGACTTGCCTGTTTGGGAAAGCCCAGGAGATGCGTGTAGCCGAGACTGGCAGAAAGTGAGCCTAGAGGCGCAGCGGAAAGCAGGATGTGAAGGGTCTGTGTGCAGCTCTAGACTCTCAGCTCAAGGGCTTCTAGCTGGGCTTGGCAGGCCAAGAGGTTTGCGTTTCTGAGCGATAGCTGCAGCAGCCGAGGGGCGGGGTGGGGGGGGGTGGCGGTGGAGGGCGCCTGAACCAGCTAGGTGGCTGTGGCACTGGTGCAGAGCAAGGGGCCCCTGTGGGGAGCGCTGGAGAAGGAAAGAGGGCGCTTGGTGGGCACAGAGGGAGGTGCACAGGGGCTGCAGCAAGCCCTGACTGCTGTTCTCCGCAGTGCCCACCATGAGTACACAGGACCCACCAGCCTCACTTGCCTTCCTTGTCATCTCTTCCTTTCAGCAGCCACATAGGGCCCTCCATTATTCAGGGCCTGCTCCCCTGAAATCCCCTGTCCTGGGTGTCCTCATAGCCATAGGTCTTAGCTCTACTATACTCACCATCCCCCCAGTGAACTGTACCTGCCCCCTGAACTCCCCTTCCTACTGCCATGGCAGCACCTCTATACTCCTTAGGGGCCTAACTCACTAAACTACATAACAATAGAGAGAATCCCAGTGAGTGTGCTGAAAGGCAAAGGGCAGAGGGACCCCAGGCCCTCCCATCACTGCAGAGCTGTCCTGGAGTGAGGCCCGCCTTTGTCTCCTGCCCCAGGTGTGCGGTTTTAACTCTGCACCTGCAGGAAAACTTTCACCTGTAGGAAACGAGAGGGGAGGGGAGAGGAGTGCAGCTCAGCAGCTGACCTGGGAGGCAGGTAGGGTCTTGAAGTAGCTTTCAAATCCCATTTATCCATTTATGTGTGAGACTGGGTGGACTTTCTCTAAGGCCCTCCGCATTCGTGCCATTTCTTCAAAACCAAAACTCTTGCCTCTAAGGGCCAGCTCTGCCCCAAACATGGGAGGCCCGCGCTGGGCCCACATTCACCAAGATGGCATTTCCTGGTCGAGTGAGAGCTGGTTCAGGTAGATCCGATCACCTGGCACAGAGTCTAGAGGCAGGATGAGGCCGGCTTCACATAGTCCTGATGTATAATTTACCAGGTAACCGGGACTGCTCCTCTCTGAGAAATTCCATCCTCCTCCTGCCGTCTTCCTGGCCTGTGGGTGAGAGGCGCTCCAGAGGCCAAAGCTGTCTCCACACGGGGCAGCCAGTTGCCCCAGTAACAGTGTCTGGTACCCCTTATCTTGTCCACCAGCCTGTCACAAAACCCCTCCTCTCCTGGGAGAAGAACACCAGCCTTCTGCATGGAGCCCACATCCTCCCAGCCTGGCACAATGGGCTCCCACGGAGTACACAGTGTTTCTTATTGTGGCATAAAATGCCATAAAGTCAGAACAAAGAGGGGACCCACAGCCTTGATGGGCCTGCTGCTTCCTGCCAGGCAGAGAATACAAGCGATTGTTTCAAAGCCAGTGGTGAGGCAAGTAGCCAGTTAGCACGGCCTTCACCCCCGCAGCCTGAAAATGTGATTTGGGCCATCAGAATGGGATTTTGCTTTTCAGATCAATTGTGGAGAGGAAGCAAGTCTGCTCACACTGCCAAAGTAGAAACCCTGGAGTAGCTAGCAGAGGGGACCTGGGCTATGCTGCGGCTGGGCTGTCTTTAGGACACAGCTGAACCCTGCAGGTGCTGAATACCAGCCTGCCTGGGGCACCTCTGCCCATGCTCCCCGCCCCTTTAAGGTGATGGTAAGGGATTCCTAGAACGTCCCTGAGACTAGGGAATTATACAGCCATTCACAGTTGCTTTGGAAAAACAATTCATTTTTTTTATTGTCTTCTTTCTCCTAGTTGTCAAGAAGTTTCCCACAACCCAGACCGGAAGGAAATGAAAGTAGGTTTGGGGGTCAGTCCTGCCGTTTGGAGGGTGTTTGCTAATTTACTCTTTTTCTGTCACTGTGTTGAACCTAATACTGTGGAAGGAAGTAATGGCCACCACCCACAGGCAAAAATAAGCGCACAAAGCTTGGGAAAATCTAGCTGCAGCAGTCAGGAAGGCAAGTTCAAGTACACTGGATGCAGAGAAGATAAGAATTTTCATTCATCCTGAAAGCAAGGAAAAGGGCCAACAGAAGGGAAGACAGTATTGTCAGGCGTGGAATGACTTGCTGCAGGTCTTTTCCTTTTCCTTTGCGGGATTTCTCCAGCCTCCAGTACTTGGGGAGCCCCTGGCTTATCTTCCAAACCTGGAAGGGGGCTGTTTAGCCATTACCGGAAGGGACCACATTCAATCACAGGCTGGTGGCTTTTCTGGATTTCCTCACCATTCAGCTCAATCAAGTGGGTCTGCTGGATTCAGAGGTTGAACAAGGAAAACAAGTATGAAAAAGGCCCCTTAGAGGAGGCAAGCCTGTCTTCAAACAGACTCATTATCTCATAAAACCCAGCTGAAGAAAATGTGGTTAATTAAAGCAAGAGGGCTTGCAGTCAGACTCAGAAAGACCACCAGGGAGAATCAACATTCCAGTGAACTGAGGCGGGTGGGGATGTGACAATTCCGTTCCCAGAGGCTCTTCTGGGGAGAAATTTTACAACTACCTGCCCTCAAAGGTTTAGAACAGCAATTCCCACACTGGCTCTGCCATCAGAATCACCTGGGGACTTACCAAACCAAAAGTAGATTCCTGGGCCCCGCCCAGAGACTCTGAGGCCAAAGGGCCCTGGCGATCAGGACGCAGCTGGTGACGGGATGCTTTCGGGGAACCCCATAGACCTGCCTGGAGAAGCTAAACCAGCTCACAACTGCACAGGGTGAGGCCAGATAATGCCTCTAGAGAACCCAGTTCACTATTCAGGGCACGCTCCCCTGAGAGCCCGGGGCGGGGGGTGGGGGTGGGGTTGAGGGGGAGCAGGCGGGGGGAGGGAAGGCCTTCTCTCCGTTCACAAAAGGAGCCCATACAGCGCCAGTCCTAGGCGCGACCGCGGTGTCCTGCTCAGCCAGTGACGGCCCAGTGCCTCCTCGCGTCCTCCGGGGCCACTGTCGGCGGCGATCCCCGCCATCCAGCAGAGTCTACAGAGCCGACCCAGAGCGGCTTCCCCCTCCGCCAGCCTGGCAGAGAGCGAGCGGGAAGGGAGCAGTTCGGTTGAGAAAAGACCTTTGTGTCGTGGACGCACACACCCCCTCTCGGGGAAAACGCCTCTGCGCCTCGCCTCGCTGGTCCTAATCTCGGCATTTGGCGAGAGCCTCAGCTCCGGAAAGGGCGCGACAGTGAGCCGACTTCGGGCGCCGGGGAGGACTCCGGGGCCCGAGGCTCCGGGTAGGGTCGGCGCCGCGCCCGGCTGCGCCCCTCCCCAGCTCCGGCCCCGGAGGCGCCCCTGGCTCTTCCAGGTTCGGGAAAACCTGCTGCAAGCCGGGCGCGCCCGGGTCGGTTCGACTGGGTAGGGGCGCCCCCTAGTGCCCAGTGAGGGCCGCTGCCGCCCTGATGCCCGGGAGGCCCTGAGGAGGATGAAGCCTTTTCCCCAGGAGCCTGGGGGCAGGATTCAGGGGTGGGAAAGGGTATCCGGGTCTCCGGGTCTCCAAGCCCAGGCCCCAGGGAAAACTGACCTTTCTGAAGGGCAGGAGGAGAGCATCCTTGGGGTGATGCTTAAAAAGGAGTCTGCGCGGAGGGGGCCTGGGAGCCAGCACTCCTGCAAGTGCCCTGCGCTGCGCTACTGCCCTCCCGTGTTGCTGGATAGTGATGTCATTTGCCATCCTACTTAAGGAAGCTGGGACGAGGTCTAGGATAACCCACTGCCCCGCACCAGCCCCAATGTGGAGGCAGCCAGTTATCCCCTGGAAATGTAGATCTAGGTCCTCTCTACGTGCCCCCAGCCCTGAACACACCCCCGAAGCTGGCGAGCGCAGCTGAGACGGAGCAGAGCCCTGCACAGAGGGGCGGTCTCCGCACGCTGCACGCTGATCGCATGGATGCTGCCCTTGCCTGGCTTCCTGCCAGAGACATGATCAGGAAAAGAGCCAGGGCAGCCAGAGGCAACGCCACATGCCTTCCACCCTCCCTCGGGCCACACTCTTCTTTGGTCCCCAGCAGCCTGGCATGATTCACCCGGTTGACAGCACTTTGTTAAGATGGGCTGCCAGTGCCAAGTCGCAGCTGTGACCTGCTGCCTAGCTCAGTTCAGGTAAACAGGAAGGAAAAGAGGCGAAACATCAGGGCCCACTAGGTGGCACAAAGAGATGGCAGCCTCTCTGTGTCTCTGTGGTGCCCATGCCAACCTTCTCACCAGGCACCCTCACTCCTGCACCTGGTAACCAAAGGCACACACAGATGCCACAGGTAGCACAGACGTAAGGGCGGCTGGGGAGAGTTCCTGGGTGGGCATGGCCAGTTCTGGCAACCTGTCACACCTCTCTGTGACCCAGCCCCTCTTCCCAGCTGGCACAAATGATGGTCACTACAGCAAGTCCAAGGCCAGGGAGGGGAACAATGCCTCCTGCAGTTATCATGAGGGCCTTCAGGCCAAGGGCTGGGCCAGGGCATCTCCCCCCTATTTGCACAAATCAAGGCAACTAGCTTTGGGGGAAAGAACAGGATGGGTGAGGGAACAGGGGCAGCTTGTGGGACTGGGGCTTCCCTGTGGCAGAGGTAGAGGCTGAGAGGGTTCAAGCAGGGATGAGAGATGTCAATTACTCCTGATCCCTGCCCTTCTTCAATACTCAAAAGCCATTTCCAAATAGTCAGGGAGCACTCACTCAAGCCAATGGGAAAAGAAATAGATTGAGAACGAGAGTTTTCCCTGAGAATTAAGAGCCCCACCCCATTCCATCTCCACACTCAGACCCCACTGCCTCTGCCTTTGCCCCCAATTATATGACCCTCTGTTTCCAGCCATTTGATTGCTGAAAGACTTCTTTAGAATTAGACCAATTCCCCCCCTTTCCTCACAAGTTAAGGAAGTGAGAGTTTGTGGCGCTATTACCATGCAAGGCTCCTCCAGCCATTCATCCTGCAAACATTTGCAGCACCAGGCCGCATGGGACTGTGGAGATGAGTAAGATGCTTTCATTGAGGGGTTTACAGTCCAGCTGCCCTGGCCTGGCTGGAAGCCCCATGGGCAGTCTAGGAATTCCCCAGGCCTGGACTGCGGTCTCTGTTCCCCACACTGTTCCAGGCACTGCAGTGTGTGGCTGCCCACTGGGGCTGCGGGGGGGGCAGGAGGGGCAGCAATGCCACACCCCTCCATGACAGATCCAGCAGTCTGCCATGGCTCTGTGGTCTGAGAGATCATCTTGCTTTCCAGATTCCGAGTTGGAAGATGGGAGTGAAAACCGCATTTATCAAAGCAACAGCTGGGTTGTCTAGCACAGGAACTGGCCACGGAGCTCAGCAGAGACCTCTCCCCCTGCCATCCTTTCTGTGTCCCCAGGTGCCTCCCCCTTCCTCCTCCTCTTTACTGAAGCTGAAACTAATGTGTCCACAGTTATTGCTTTCACCCTGATGCCACTCTCTTCTTGGGGTCTGGCTTGAGCGTCTGGAACAGCAACAGTCCCAGACAGCACAGGCCAAGCAGCCTGGCCTTGCTGAGCCCCCAAAGGGTGTCCTGCTGCTGCCCTCAGCCCAGAAGCCCCAAGGGACCCAGCAGCCCTGACAGGCCCAGCGGCCTGGGGTCCCTCTGCTGAGGGCACCTGTTCAGGCCTCCACCATGAATGGAATTGAGCTGCATATTCAATAAACTGACTTAATTCACCCAGCTTCATTTTGAGCTTATTTCAGCCTCACTGGACAAAGGTTCATCTCAACTGGGAGGAGATGGAAGCACATCTCACAAACCCGCCCTCACCCCCACTTCTCCTCGCTCCTGCCATGACTATCGGGAGCAATGGCACATCCTGGACCCCCATGGGCTGGTGCAGCTGGATGCCTGGATGCCCCTGTAGATGCCCCCTTAGGATGTGTTTGGTGTGTAGACCCCACGTTTCTCTAATTACATCTTAGGGCCCAAAGACCAGGTCAAGCAGGGTGAAAAATGTCAGGGAAGGTTCATGAGAAAATTGTGTTTGCATGTGTGTGTGTGTGTGTGTGTGTATGTGTAAGAAAAAGAAAGAAAAGTAAAAAAAAAACAAGGGCAAAACTACTGCTACATGCAAAAATATTATGCTAAGTAAAATAAGCCAGACATGAAAGACTACATGTTGTATAGTCCTATTTAGGCACAGTTTCTAGGAAAGGCAAAACTGCAGAGACAGAAAAATCAGGGGTCATGGGGGTCAGGACTAGGAGCGGAGACTGACTGCAGACAGTACAAGAGGATCTGGGCGGGGGTGGGGGAGGTGATGAACATGTCCTAAAGCAGGTTCATGCAAACGTTTACACCACTGGATAAACTTACTAAAGTTCACTAAACTGTACTTTAAATGGGTGAACCCTATGATCTAATTATAAAATAATTCTCAAGAAATTTTCTAAATACTGGAGGAAGGAACAGAGAAAGGGGAAGAGAAAGGGAGGTGGAGAGAGAAGTAAAACTAAGGCAACAGGGCACTTCTCCTTCCCCAACTCTAAAGCCCTCACTTCTCAGACCAGGAGTGCCCAGTGCAGATTTTGCTGCGAAGAGGATTTCACCTGAGATAAGTTTCGGTGCCAACAGGGTATTAGGAAGACTACACTCGAATTACCTCGAAATCTCGTCCCATTCCTCTGTGTCCCTCAGTTCAGCAAAGTAACTCAACTGCTACAAACAAGTAGACTGAACCAGGTAACCTACATCCAAGATCAAAGATCAAAACAGACATCGCTGAATGTTAAGAGTCTAGAAAGGTCATTCAAGTTGAAAATATCTCATGAAGTAAGTAAAATCCCTAAAACCTCAATTCCTCCATTTGCAAACAGAGCCCCAAGCCCTAACAATTCTAAAAGAAACTGAACCTTTATTTTTTAGCTGAACTTGGAGGTTAACTGAAGAGCCAAGATTTATCTAGGAGCCAATACTGAGAAACGGCTAAGAAGGAACAATGTATATTTAAAAACAAGTTTCATAGAGCTCTGGATGGGATTTGAGGTGGCAGCATAAACATCCTGACAAGTCAAATCCACAGTAAAATGTAACAAGTGTTTGAGGCAATGACCCTAAGAGAGTCACATCAGCCAATGTTAGGTTATTGAAAACTTTTACAGAAACTATTTTAAGGGATTTACCAACACAGCCAGCGGTGCTTCCTGAGAGGTCTGGGGTGAACTGATACCTACCCACCTCATCAATTGAACTTGGTGGCAGCCCAGGGACCTACCAATGGGGCATCTCATGGCCTGGGATGCCAAATGAGAGACCAAGGCTCATTTATTATTGGGTTGGCCAAAGAGTTTGTTATGTATTTTTCCATAAAAGACACATTTTTCATTTTCACCAATAACTTTATTGACTTAGATATTTTGAGTATGTCAGCTATCTCTCACGTGGTATAATATTGACTGTTCTCAACTAATGTCTCGATTTGATCACTATCAATTGGTCTACCTGCCCGTGGAACATTGTCCAGCGAGAAATCTCCAGCATGAAACTCCATAAGCCACTTTGACACATTCGATCAGTCACAGCACCTTCTCCATACACTGCATAAATCTTTGTTTGCATTTCAGTTGAGTTTTTACCTTTCTTGAAATAATAAAGCATAATACACTGAAAATGTGTATTTTCTTTCACCTTCAATATTAAAATGGATGCACAAAAATTCATCAAGTTTGATTAGTTTTTTCAAAATGCAGGCTGATATGACAGCTGTCACAATACAATCTAACAAAATTGTTTCAAGTGAAGTTAAAGACAACTAAGCACCACTAGAGCCATCATATGGAAAAAAGACATAACAGATTTTTTAGCCAATGCAATAAAAGACAGTGATGCAAAGGGCTATCTTTCCCCTCTATCACTGGGGAAATATTGCCAGAATCTATGGGGCTGCAGCACAGTGGCTGGGACACAGGGTCTTTCCATTGCCTTTAGCTCTTCAGCGAGCTGGCATCAGGACCCTCAAACATTTACCCACCATCAACTAGGTGCCATGTTGTGAGGACACAGGGAAAAATGCATGATGCCCACCCGCTAGGAGTTCAGTCATACTGGGGCAATGGGACATATATAGAAAACGTCAAATGTAGGTAATAAGTCCATGGGTGCCACTGTGGGCTGGGCCTGGGGATAAGCATTTCACATTTATCTTTCATCCTCACAATAAGCCTGTGAGGCAGATATCATTAACCCCATATTACATGGGAGAAAACCTGTATTTGGGTTCTCTAAAGAAATAGAACCAATAGAATTTATACAAATATACAGAGATTTATTAGGAGGGATTGGCTCATGCAATTACGGAGGCTGAGGAGTCCCACAATCTGCCACCTGCAAGCTGAAGACCCAGGAAAGCCAGTAATGTATTGTAGTTCCAGTTCAAACCTGAAAGCCTGAGAACCAAGAGAACCAATAGTATGTGTCCATGTCTAAGCCTAAAGGTCCAAGAACCAGGAGCACAGGTGTTGGAGGGCAGGAGATGGAAGGCCCAGCTCAATCAGAGAGAAAATTCGCCTTCTCCCTCTATCCAGGCCCTCAACAGATCTAACGATGCCCACCCACACAGGGGAGGCGATATTCTTTACACAGTCTACCGGTTCAAATGCTCATCTCTTTGGGAAACACCCTCACGGACACACTCAGGAACAATGGGTTATCTGCTCTCTGGGCATCCCTTAGCCCAGTCAAGTTGACACATAAAATGAACCATCACAAAATCTAAGCTCAAGGAAGTGACGCATCCAAGTTTGCAGGGTATCAGTCAGTCTGTGGGCCAAGTCCTGCTTCTGGCGCACCTGAGAGAGAGGGCAACATCCTTAACCAGCTCTGAAGTCAGGGGCACAGGAGAAAGGGCCTTGAAGGATGGTGGACCCAGGCAAGCAGAGAGGTGGGGGAGGGAAGGACAGGCCAGGTGAATGCAGATGTGTGTAGGAACAGCTGGAGAGAATGGGATCATTGGGCAGGGCAGCCAGGGGGTCCCCCGAGGTCAGGTCAGGGAGCTAAGGGTCCACACACAGGCTGCAGGGAACTACCAAAGCCACCACCCCAGACTGGTGAGATGAACAGGCAAGCAGAGCGGAGAGAGCTCCCTGTTGCTCAGTGACTGGGGTGGGGAGGGGGGGGATAGACTTCGATTGGGGAAATGAATGTGAGCTTAAAAATATCCAAGAGAATGCCTGTATATCAGCTGAGCCCCCACCTCTTTTCTGTGCATTCTATACACGATATCCCATGGTCCTACCCGGGCCCAGCCTCTGTAAGTATCCCCTACTTTTTGAAAGTTCTCTTTCTGCCACTTCACTTCCATGAAAGACCTACATTAGTACTGTATTAGCTCACCAAGGAAATCTGAAGAGAATTTTCGCTTTTGTGGAAAAAAAGACAAGAAGTGAAAACTGCTTGTTTTGCAGTGAGCCCTAGAGAAGCAGCGGGAGCGGCCCCACTGGGCTCCTTCCGGGGAACTGCGCTCAGCATCGCGACATGAGGCACAGAGCTTCGAACTGCGTCTGTGAGCCGCTGCGCTTCATCTTGATTTATTCTGTGCACCTGTTAGCAGGATGTGTCCTAAGGAATCAGAAACGCCTACGGGAGCTCCTAAGGGTGTCACACTTAGCGTAAAACTGGACGCAGTGAAGGGTTTGGATCACGGTGAAGGAAATAAAGACCTTGTGTGCGCGCTGAACCTTGGGTCTGGGAATGCTCATCTTCGCTTAAGGCCACTTTGGCTCACGAGAGGGTTCACAGGAACGCTCTCCTTTCGAAAAGCTGGGGCAACCTGTCACTGCCTTGGAAGGGAAGCCATAGAACCCAGGGAAAGAGATCATTCTTAGCCCTTAAACTCAAAAGAGGCTTCTGAAACCCTCAGTAGAGAGGGCAGGTTGAGACAAAGGTCTTGGACCTCGGAGCCTGACTGCAAGATCGCAAGGGGGTGGATGGGGGGGGGCGGGCTGCTCTCCAGTACTTGCTGCCCACCCCCAACACTTTCTACAGTGCAGGGAGGGTGGAGGAGCGGTGGCGGGGCAAGTTCTTCTCTTTGTGCCTCAGTTTCCTCATCTGAAAAAGGGCTCAGTAGCAACCTGCCTCCTGGTGCGTTGAAAGGATCAAGTGAGTTAATGCACAGCAAGCACTAGTAACTGCTCAATGAATCGGAGGAACGGCGTGTCTGAGGCAGCAGCCTGGGCCTCCTGCAGCCCCAGTGCATGGAAAGACACCATCCAAAGTTTCCCAAGTCCCAGAGACACTGAAGGACATCTCTGCCTTAGCCAGCAGGGCCATACAATGACAAGGACCAGACCCCCGGACACTCCGTAAGACGTAGGAACTTTGAGGAGGAAAGGAGAAAATGCAGATCGGACGAGAAAACCTCCCCTACAAGGGCTAAAACGGAAGTTCTGCCGTCAGTGGGCGCCGGAAGGCAGGCCATGTTTTGCACTGACTGCCAGCACCAAATCCGTTCCCACTGGGAAGTGCAGCTTGCTGCTTCGCTCCTTTCCTTTCTCTCCAGGGCTGGCACCTAACCTGCTTTCCCAGATAAGGATGGGCTAAAGTCTGCAGCTCAAGATTGAAGTCAGCCTTTTCCTGGGGCTCTTGGCAGCCCCGGTCCCGAAGATAAAGAACATTAGGCCAGGCCTGAACATCCGGGCACTTTGATCTCATGGCGGCGCCCCTGGCAGCCTCTCCCTATTTATCCCCACTCCTCTCCCTTTTCCTCCCTCTTCCTGCCTTCCTTTCTTGGGGTCCTTCCTCAGAATGAAATCTTTACCTTGTCCCTGCCACCGACTCAGCCCTCATGCTCAAGGCAGCTTGGCAGGGCTGGGGCAGCTCCGTTCCAGGAGAGCCATGTGGTGTGGCTGGCCAGCTGCCCGCCCCTGCGGCCTCACAGCACTGCCCACTGGGCCAGGCCGGCTCTGCCAGGGCACCTGCGAGGAGGCATCTCTGCCCTGACACCACTCTCCCATTCATTCATGGACTCGGTGAGCCATCACTGAACGTCCAGGTGGCCAGGGCTGCGCTGGTTCAGTCCTGCCAGGGAAGGGTGGGCTCAGTGCCTGGCACACGGTGCCCTTTGCCCAGGCCCATGGGGATGGGTCTCAGGGCACCCACCGCTAACCCCACCCCCCCAGCCCCAGCAGAGAAGGCATGTGGAGGAGGTGCTAATACTTTATGAATTGACGTTAGCAGAAAGGAAGCCCTATCCTGTGGTCTGGTCAAACGGGGCTACCCTGGAGCCAGAAGCAAATGGCCGGGCCCAGAGCCTTCCTCCTGCCTTTAGGCTTCTCTGGCAGGGGGGAGCCTCCCAGCAAGGAGGCTTGGAACAAGGTCTGTTGGGGACCCCCAAGGCCTGTGGATCTGTCTGAAATGCTTGTGGGTAGGGGCAGGGCTCTGGTGAGGGCTGCAGCCGCCAGCAGAGGGGAATGAGGACCGGTATTTCTGGAGTGATTTAAACCTGTGGACATACCACCAGCCACTGCCTCCAGGCAGCACAGGGCATTTGGGTCCTTGCTGCCTCAGCTGTCCCTGCCACTCTGGGAGCCTGCAACCCTGCCTTCACCCCTCAGCATTTCCCTCCCAGAGCACGGGCTTTTGCCCCAGGATGATTCCTGGCAGCTGATCTGTGGGCCAGGACTGGGAACTTAACCCCAAAAGGAAGCTGCAGGAGGGCCTTAGACTTGACCTCAGCTTGGGTGGGGTTCCAGTAAATTGCTGGATGAGAACAGGGTGAAAACTTCGCAATGAGTATCCTTTTTATATCATTTAGGCTTTGAACCATGTGACGTTATTACCTATTCAGGGCAGGGGAATGTTGTTTTGAAAAATCACGAGCAAGGTAAAACTTGCATACAATCTGACCACTGCTGCAGTCACAAGCCAAATCACCTTCTCAAAAGGTCAGATTAGCCATTCCCACGACTCTTCACTCTACTTAAATCAACACCCATGCTCTCCAGGGCTGGGCAACTAGGCCCTTGATGACCTCCCTGCCCCCACCCCCTCCTCCCCTGCCTCCAGCTCCAGCCAGCCTGGCCTTCCTGAAGCACCAAGGGCCCCACAACAGGGACCTGGGACCTGGCCTCATCTTTGCACCATTCACTCCCTCACCTATCTCTGGCAAGACTGTCCCCAACCAATGTCCAAACCAGCACACCCACCCCTTGGCCGGCTTCAGCCTTCCTCACAGCACGTGGCTGACCTGGCAGAACTGACCGTCCTTTGTTGTCTGGGCTCTTTGCTCCTTGCTGCATCTCCAGCTCAAGTATCCTCTGAATGAGTGCAGGTGGGTCAGGGGAGGTCCGGCGATCCATTCCCCTGCCCCTGGGTCACAAAGACAAGTGTGCACTTTCCTGAAGTTCAAAGGCTGCCCTGGAAGGTGGATGGGGTGAAGCCCCCAACCAGGAATGGCCTGGACACCTCAAATACTCCCCATGGAGCCAGAGCCCAGAAATACCAGTAACAGCTGATGTTTATGGGGCTCTTATTGCACGCACTCGAAGGGCAGCGCTAGCTGCTTTGCACAGATGACCTCACTTAATTCTTAAAGCAACCCTAGGAGGTGAGTCCTGGTCTCCCGTTTTACACCTGTTGAAAGTTGAGCTAAGTTGCCTGAGCTCACACCCACACAACTCCCCAGGAACGGAGAGAAAGGTGAGCAGGCCCAGAAGGAGACCAGAGTGAGAGTGCCCCCATGAGGCCCAGCAATAGAAGCAAAATGGTGCACTGCAGAAATAACAAATGATGCCAGCTAAAAAATGACATTTTATCTCTTCAGCAATCCGAGGAACAAGGCACCACAGGACAAGGCAGGAAACCTCTCTCTCAAGCCTCTTAACGGTTTTATTTGTGTGCTTTTCTTTTTGGTTTATTTTTTTTTGACAATAATGGCACATTAAACAAAAAATTACAAAAAAGGACCATGTCTTTGAGTCCATGTTCACATTGTCCCACGCGGTGGCACCAGGACTGGCCGTACACTCACTCCACTGGGGCTGGGATCCCGGCCTCTTGGAAAGACGGAGTCAGCTCCGTGCCCGGGGCCACGCCAGGAGCATGGGTGCTGTTCCTCTGGACCCTACTGGAGGGCGCGCACCTGCAGCCATCACAGGCTCCTGCTTCTCTGAAGCCCCCCAGGTCTCTGGCAACCCCCTTCTCTCTCCAAACCAGAGCCAAGAGCTGGAAACATTAGGGAACTTTGTTTGGTCCCCCCAGGGGACTCTTTAGGGACTTTTTAGAGCCCTCCCCTGACCCGCAGGAGATGACACCCCAGCCTTAGCCCGGTCACCCCCAGGAGATTGAATGCTTCTCCCCAGTCCTGTCTCCAGCCCAGCTTACACCACAGTGGTGACCTGGTTCTCAGGCCCGACCCAGGCCGCCCCTGCCATGACCGAAGGCCACCCTAGCAGGCACAGGAGTGATAGATGCTTGGACTCCTCAAGCTGACCCCCACTAAGAAGAGCAAAAGGTCTCCCCAAACCGCAAGGCCCTGGCTCAGAAGGAAGCGCTGAGTGAGAAGCGAGGGGAGGGGCTGGGAGCTGAGACTGACAGGTAGGCTGGCTGAGGGCTCAGTGGGGGCTCCGCAGGCTCTGCAACGAGAAAAGGGGTCGCGGGGCTTGGTCAGCAGGCCTGGGCAGGGGAGTCTAGGGAGAAAGAGGCAGAAAGAGGCTTCGTCCTACCTCAGGGTACGGTGGGGGCACAGGCCCAGGTCAAGACTTAGACCTTAGGAGCCCAAAAAGGGAAACACCATGCTGCACTCAGCCAGGTCTCAGCCCAGCCCTCAAGGGAGGGAGGGAGGGGCCCCACCAGCCCAGGCCACGCCCAGCCCCAGCCCCAAATAGCAGCTCCCAACGACACCCCTCCATTGGCCTCCTGCCCCGGTCGCTGGGGGGCGGGGCGGGGGGCCCAGCTGACCCAGCTCCTCCGCCCGAGCCCTGCCCACGCCCTTGGCTCTACTCCTGCTGCTCATTCATTTCCATGTCAGACACCAGAATGTTCTTCTCAGTGGCCTCGCCGGGGCTGGCAGAGCTGCGGCTGTAGCGGGCACCCTCAAAGGCCCCACGCTCGACACTCTGTCGCCGCCGGTAGAGGATCAGGGCCGCGGTCACCAGGGCCAGGAGCAGCAGCACTGCCATCAGCACCACCACCAGGGCCGCCGGGCTCTCTGGGAGCGCCGCTGTGGCAAGACAGACACTCGGTCAAGAAGCCCCGCCACGGCCGGCAGCCCGCTGCCCGCCTCCCGAAACATGGGGACAGGGCGTGTCGGCCCTGCCTTCCACTCACCTGATGGGGAGAAGCGGCCCTCCTCGGCTGCGGGGAAGAGGGGGGACCAGTTAACAGCAGCAGTAACAGCAGCAGCGGGAATAAGAACAAAAAGCAAACATACAGAGCCAACCCCCCACCCAGACACTTGATTAGCGCATTTAATCTTGTAGGTACTGTTATTCTCCCCATTTTACATATGAGGAAACTGAGGCCATCGCGTTTAAGGCACTTGCCCAAGGTCACAGAGTCCGTAAGTGGTTTGGCCGGGGCTGGAACCCTGTCCATGCCCTTAACCACGACAAAGTGACGGGTTTGCTCTCCAGCGTAGGAAGAGCCAGTCCTTCCTGCAGGCCAGTTTATCCCAGGCAAGGGTTCCGGCGACCCCAGAGCCGCCTGCTCCTGCCTTCCGCTGCACCGCGTCTGCTGCAGAATGAGAAGCGCCCCCTGCCCCCGCCCAGTGCCAGCCTCCTGGGGGCGGGAGGAGGCCGAGCGGTGTGATGGGCCTGCCGGGGCGCTCACCTCGGGAGAGCTTGCACACCACGCCCATGGTGACATTGGTGCAGGCCCCGGGCCGCCACAGCCCGCTGTTGCTCTGGATCCAGTAGCAGCTGTTATGGCTCAGCATGCTGGGGCCCAGGCCGGGGGGCCCCCAGTTGGAGTAGTTCACAGCCGTGTTGTCCTGCCAGACCAGGGTGCCTCCTGTGGGAAAGAAGGCGCTGAGGGGGCCCGGGGGGAGGACAGGCAAAGTAGAGCAGGGGGAGGTGGGAGAGAAGTAGTCCGTTCTAGAACCCCCTCCCCCTCCCACAAGTCCTTCCTCCCACCAAGCCCTGGGGAAGGGCATCTCCCTGACAGCCCAAGGCCTCACCCTCCCCACCCCACGCACAGGGTACCCACCTTTGGGGTTGAAGTTCATGCCGAGCCAAGCACCCCGACTCTGGCCCTCGGAGCTCTGCAGGTGCTCCCAGACGAACACGTTCTCCATCTCATCCCGAATGGACAGGACAGCCCCTCCCACTGGACAAAAGGGGGGGCCACGTCAGGGCAGGTGGGTCTCCCTGGGGCAAGCAGAGCCCTCCAGAGGGCCCAGCCCCACTCTCCGGCAGCCCGAGTAGAGGACGGTGTGGAGTCCCTGTGGTCATGTATATGCAGTAGGGGTATATCACAGAACATCACATGTGGTCTGTGGGAACATGACAGGGCACTTACATGTGAGTGCCCAGGGGAAGGGTGTGGCATGGGGACGGTGTTCATGCGGTCTGAGAGGGGTCGCCACCTGAAATGCCCGAGTGGGCTCTAGGCGGCCCTGCCCACCTCGCTGGCAGTGCTGCAGTGCCTCCTTGGGTCCCAGCCGCAGCTCCATGTGGAATGAGTAACAGTGCTGCCGGAAGGGAATCCATGCAGAGTCGACCAGGTCCTGGGGACAGCTGCCGTGGTAGCTTATTCTTCGGGGAGGTGGAGGCCCTGTGGGGGCACAGAACTGAGGAAGTAGCCCAGAGTCCTCCCCGAAACGGTCGGCATCTTGCGCACCCCTCCCTGCCCCGCGGGTGCGTACTCACCACTGGTAACCCCACACACAGCCCCCTGCAGCTTGGTTTCACAGCTGGTAGTGCGCCAGGCCCCGTCCACGTCCACGTAGGCACAGCCCCCTATATGCTGGGGCTCCCTGTCCTGCCAGCTCACGTAGCTCAGCGGCTCCTCCGAGACCCAGGAGTACCTCCGGGAGCCCTGGGCAGGAGGGGCCATCAGGGTGGGCGGACGGGGACCAGCCAGGGAGGTAGAGGCAGGGAAGGAGGGGGCTAGGAAGGGACAGGGAGGGAAATAGTGGGAGCCCACCTCCTCACTGGTCAGCCCGATCCAGAGGGGCGAGCGCAGTCCTCGGGCAGCCTGTGTGAGGAAGGCCTGGGTGTAGGGGTCAGGCACGTATGCCAGGCTGGTGTTGCGGCTCTCACACAGCAAGAGGGCATCATGCCAGCTCAGTGGTTTCTGCAGCAGCCGGAAGGTGCCGTTGAGGTAGGAGAGCTCAGTGCCCGGGGCAGGGGGCGATGCTGCTGGGGACGGGCTCAGCAAGGGGTCTACAGGGAAGGGGACAGGGCTCAGGCAGGCTCTGCCTCCCTCACCCCATTCCCAGGCATTAGGCTGGGGGCACACCAGGCATCAGACAGAGTCCAGGTCTCCACTGGGTACAGGACTCGGCACAGCCAAACAGTTAAGTGTTAGCCACTGTTAGGATTAATGATCCATTCTTGCCAATGAACGCAGGAGCAAGCTAGCGCCTTCACCTATTCCTACCCCAGGAACCCTGGGCAGAGGAACCCACGTGTGGAGCTGCAGGTGCCTCAGACAGAACCTCAGGTGGCTGGACACCACGGATGCCTGGCGTCTACTTTTTCCCGGTCATCCTTTCACACCCTACACCTTCCTCCTGAGACCCCTCAGTGCTCACTGCCTTTCCCTGATTGGCACCTGGCCTTTCTGCCCGTGTTTCCCAAGCGGACACGGCGCGAGGTCAGGAGCCAGGCTTCACTCCTCCTGGCACAGCCCACAGCACCTAGCCCAGTGCTGGGGTTTCCGAATTCCCCACTGACACCTACCTGTGCCCTTCTGGCAGATGAAGCCATGTGTCTCCTCCGTGCAGCTCCGGTCATCCCAGCGGCCAGTGAAGTGGGTTGAGGGGCTGTGCAGGACCACCGCACAGCTGGTCTGGGGGAAGGGAGCTGCTCAGGGGAGCCCCAGCAGCTGCCTCCACCTTGTGCCACTGCCCCCAAAAGGCACTATCAGCAAAGAGGCTGGAAGAGGGGGAACCCGGGGAGTGAAGGCAGGCACCCACAGCAAGCTAGGGCAGTGGGGCAGAGGGTGGATGGCAAAGGGGAGTGGGGAGGGGCTTCCTCACCGGTATGTTGCCACTGGGAGCAGGGCTAGGGCCAGAGGGCTCCCCCGGCGCCCAGTTGGCATACAGCACAGGCTCTTGCTCCACCCACTGGAAGTCCCTCTGCGAGGCATGGAGGCCAATCCAAAGGTCAAAAGTCACATTGGGCAGGCTGGCTGTGATGAACGCTACGGTCCCCAGAAGAGAGAGTTATGAGCCAACTGGCAGCCCCCTGCTCAAGAGTGGCACTAGCCATTCTTGGGGACTGTGTCCGAGGACACTGGGGCCTCCCCAGGGGCAAGCCCTACCTTGCTCTAGGGGGTTTGCAATGGTGACCAGCTGGGCCTCTTGCTGTTCACAGGAGAACTGTGCCTCTGACCACTTCACCCGGTCCTGGGGGTCCTGGCCCTGGATTCGGAAACACTGGGGGAAGGGGGGGGGGTAGGTGTGATGTCCAGCTCCGCCTCCCTGTCCCAGAAACCCAGAAATGCCACTGCACACCCCCTCACAGCAGGCGCTGGGGGCTCTCAGAACCAGGATATCTGGGTCTCCTTGAGCAAGTCTCCAGCACCCTCTCCACCTGGCACAGCAGATCACATACACTTGCCACACTTTAGGGAAGTCTTAGTGGGAAGATTTCCTCGGGCCACCAAAAGCCCTGCGACCTAAGAGAACAGCCCCTGGGCCAAGCACTGGGAGGTTGGACAAGGTCCGACTCGCTTTCTGCTAAATACCTTTGGAAGTGTTTCTGAAATCTGTTATCTTGCCCTTTGAACATACATGATTATCTCTGGATACTTTTATCTTTATTTTTCATGATATATATTTTTTCTAAATTTTATTTTATTGTTGTTCAATTACAGGTGTCCCAATTTTTCCCCCCATTGCTCTCCCCTGCCCCACCCACACCCTCCCTCACCACCCGCTCCCACTGTCAATCCCCATCCTGTTGTCCATGTCCATGGGAAGATATACATATTTTTTTAAATCATTTTTTAGAGAGGGGGAAGGGAGAGAAACATCAATGTGCACGAGAAACAACGATCAGCTGCCTCTTGCACGGCCCTCAACCAGGGACCTGGCCCGCAACCCAGGCATGTGCCCTGACCGGGAATTGAACTGGCAACCTTTTGGTTCCCAGGCTGGTGCTCAACCCACTGAGCCATATCAGGCAGGGCTTAGCTTTATTTTTGAATGACCTTCGTGAGGGAGCAGGTTCTAACTTTTGTAATTTTATGTTTCTCTTTCCCACCTTCATTACTTCCATAAGGGCCAAAGAACCCCCTGTGTGCAAAATCTCTTATCAAGTGAAGACTCTTTCTTTGAAAATAAATGATTTACAGTAATTTTCTGCTCAGAGGCAGTGCAATCATGGAGAAAGAATAAGTATAAAATATATTCTGTTTTATACTAGGTGGAAGACATCATGAGAATACACTTTTGGAAAAATCTAATGAAATAAGAAAATGTTCAAAATACACACCTGACCAAAAAAAAAAAAAAACTGGTTATGAAATTGTGTTACTTAGTATGAACTCAATTATGTGGAAAAAGGTGGGAAGGGGAGCAACAAATACGGATAGTGGTGATCTCTGAAGAGTGTGAGTTTTATTTTCTTTCTGTCTTTTTCAGTTTTACTAATCCACCTGCCTACTTTTTTTTTTTTTAATAGAAAAGGTATAATACAGTACTCACTTGCATATTCTGAGAGGAAGAGCTCCAGGATACTAAGAGGCTGGCTGCCCTCCAATGTATGACAAAGATTTATGGATTATATGATCTAAATTTCCTTAATCTAATCCTCAGTCAGGCTGAGTGGTTTTACAATATCCTGCAAAGAAGCCTGGGCTGAAGCCCATGCTAACGAGGGCAGCACAAACAAGAAGGGAATGGTTGCCTTCTCTTCCTGGGATCTGCCTCTTCCAGCCACTTGTGAAGACAAGGAAAGTCTCATCAAAGGTCATCAATCAGCCCAGGATGCACATAACCACTTTTGGACAGAAATTCACACTCGTGAGGGAGAATAGTCCCCCCACGCCAAGGTTGAGGGTTTGAGCCCCGGTCACGGCACATACAAAAGCAACTGAGGAATGCATCAATAAGTGGAACAACAAATCGATGTTTCTCTCTCTCTCCCTCTCTAAAATCAATCAATAAATGAAAAACTTTAAAGAAGACAACATGTTTAGAAACATATCCATTCTAATTAATTTTATTGCCCCCAAATTTCCTATCTGCACAAAATACTTGAGAAGAAAATTTTCTAAGTGTTATTTTTTTTTAAATAACCTACTTGATCAGGTCTTCTGATTAGTTTATGAGGCAGAGTAGTTTAATATGGAGAAATTTACTAGCCAATTTTTTTTTTTAACTTTGTTAACTGGTGTAGAAGGACTGAAAAAAATGAAAAGAATGCCTTGGAAAGCCCAGCCAGCAATAGATGAACTTTTTTCACATCAATCTATTTGTTTTCTGTGAGACAACGGTCTAATCTGTGACAACCATTAAAAATCAGAATAACCAGAACTTCAAGACCTGTGAGTCATGAATCACAAAGTGTCAAACCAAGAACTTTTTGAATGATGAATATGTAACTATTGTGCTCTTTATAATTATTTAAATGTTAACAGTGATTATAACTGATAATTTTTGAGCACAACTTTTTCATACCACTAATATAGAGTTAAAAATTTAAAAACACTACATATAAATTTTTAGCTCATGCTTTGTATTTTGTTCTTGTGCATATTTTCATATATGTGACATTAGTCCCATTTGTATAAAGGTAAATACATTTTTTGTAGACACACACATATATAATGTACACACAAACTTTGTACATTCAATATTTTGTTTTGCTAATAGGAGTTCATTATCAAAATGCTGAACAACCACTAATCTAGAAAACTCACAAAACTATTTGGACAACCTTATTTACTGGCGGATCAGAAGGTGCTACTACATTGAGTCATTGTCCAAGGAGTCTAGCCCTGGCATTGGGGCCAAGAAGGAGAGGTTGGTGGGCAGAGGCAAGGGGCCACAATATTGATGTTGCCAAAAGGCCAGGACTCCTGAGGCTAGGCCTTCTCCAAGTCACATTATCTCCCCTGACTCCCTTGTGTGCCCCTCACCTCCTACCTTGTTGAGGAACTGGTTCCAGCCAGAGGGGCAGCCCCCCAGGACCGTGGGTGGCAGGTCGAGGGGCTGCGTCTTTCTGGTGCTGTTGCTGCGCTTGCAGACATAAGGCAAGGCTGTCAGACACCTCTGGTCCCCCCAGTCCTCTGCAGAAAGAGGAGGAGAGGAGAGTCACAGTTCAGGGCAGGGCTGGCAGCATCCTCATCTCATGGCCTGAGAGGAGGCTGGGCTGGGGCTCAGGACCCTGTGCCCAACTCTAAACTCCAGTTCTCTGTGGCTGCGGCACTGTGGGGACAGGCCCTCTCCTCTCTGGTCTAGACCTTCTTGAGTTGTGGGAAATAAGAAGATGAGAAGAGAGGGATGGCCCCTGCCCAGGCTCACGTTACTGCCCCCAACGTTGACCCTCTCCTGGGCTTCTGCACCCGCTCTGCCCCCACCTCGCCCTCACCTCGGCTGGCGGTCATGTACACGCACTTCTTATCCTTGCCAATGGGCCGGGGTTTGCCAGGTGCCCAGGAGATGAAGTTTATAATGGAACCATCTGTCCACCTGCAATGGCACCGAGCAGGGTGACTCCAGCACTGGCCCCAGACCTCGCTTCCCCCAAATGCAGCAAAGAAGGCCATGGGAAAGGGGGCAGGGACAGGCCCAAGGTCAGGAGCTCATCTGTAGACTGAGATGTAGAACTACTGTGCTTAGTGCAGCTGGGCGGGGGCAAGGACCTGGTGCCTCCAGGTAAGGCACAGCTCTCCCTGGGCACCGATGCCTCTAACTAGCAAAGTCCAAGAATCCTAGAGCAGGGCTCCAAGGACAACAGGGTGCTAATACCTGTAGGGTCCTGGCCGTTTCTGCCTGAGTGCATGGTAAGTGGGCCCCATACACAATGCAGTCCCTTCAGGACTGTCGTATGTTCTTGCCCATGGCCTTATTCCTGAGTTACTCTAGCTGCCATGACCTGGTGCCTGATAATGTGCTGGACGCCGTGCTAAGGACTTCACATACCTTATTTCTAATGCTCACAACAACCCTACCAAGCAGGCCTCATTATTCTCATACTCAGACAAGAAAATTGAGGCCCAGAACGGTTAAGTCACTTGCTCAAGGTCACACAGCCAGTGAAGGGCAGGCTTAAATTCAGATCCAGGTCTATCTACCTTCAGCCTGGGGTCGAGGCTAGCCACCCTCGCCAGTGCCCTCTCCCACACCTGCTGTCCCTGCCCTCGCCCTCCATTCCACCCCCACCCGTTACCTGAAGCGTCCATCATTCTCTGAGGTGTGCAGGCCGATCCACCAGTGTTGCTCCTGGCCCCGGAAGAACTAGGGAAGTCGGGTGGGCAGGTTAGTGTTGGCCAGGCCTCTTCTGCTGCTAGCCCTGCCCGGTTGCGTGCCCACCTCTCGGGTGCCCACTTCTCTCCCTGCCCGCTTGTATGCCCACCTTCTGCAGGTTGTGTCCCAGGAAGTCCAGCTCAGCCTGGCTGTGCACAGAGGCCAGCTCCGCCCGGAACCACGTGCAGATGCGCTGGGCCTGAGTCCACGTGGAGTGGTGCTCGAAGAACTTGTACTCAGCATCCTGGAAACGCAGCCATTCCCGCCGGCCTGCAGGGGCAACAGTGGCGTGGGAGTGGTGGCCAGGCTGCAGCTGCCTGCCCGGCCTCGGAGGGCAAGGTGGGTCCAGGGCAGGCAGGTGGGCCTGCAAGCCCACCCAACCCAGACTGACAGGGCTGTGGGTGCCCCATCTCTCAGCTGGAACCCCTAACACTCTTCTGTCCCGGCCAGGCCCTGTGCTAGAGGCAACGCCCTTTTCCCCACTCTGGACTGCTATGGGGGGGGGCCCCGCTGGAAAGGGGGCCTCACCTTGTGGGCTGACGTCAGGCTCCCGCACGTCTGCGCCTACAGGGACAATGTGGACAAAGACGCTGCAGGAAATGGGGATCCTCCCTTGGGTTCCCGGCCTCCTTCCTTTCACCCCATTCCCAGGCCCCCCAGAGCCACCCACTCAACCTCGAGGGATCTTGCAGATCCAGTCCAGCTGGGTCTCACACTGCAAGGCCACCCACTGCAGGGAGGCCAGGTCAAGCACCGCGCAGCCCCGGATGTCATCATCATCGTGCCGGCTCCGGTCAAAATTGTGGTAAGAGAACTGGAGACGGAAGTTAGAGTGGAAGAGGGTGCTGGGGCACGAGGTGCAGGCTAACCCCATCTCCAGAACAAACAAGGGCCCTGGCCTGCGCTGGGAACCCCCAAGCGGGGCTGGATGTCCTCACCTTCCTCCTTTCCTTTACCTGCCAGCCCAGGGTAGAGACCTCACCTCTGATAAATCGCACCCATCTCCAGAGTCTGTTCCACCCCAACAGACCACGCCCATGGCCAAGCCCCGCCCACCCGGGTCTCCTTACCCCCAGGCCGTCGCTCCAGCGCCAGCTCTGGCCCCCACTGGGGTCTCGACGGTTCAGGCCCATCCAGAACCAGTGCTGCTCGTGGATCTCGGGCTCAGATTCACTTCAGCACAACCCAGGGGTTGGGACAGAAGAGATTGGGGTGAGAGAAGTGTCAAACATGCCCCCTCCCCCTTGCGGCTCTGGTCTGGGCTGTCCTGAGGGCCTGGGGCCTCTCCATCTGGGCTTCAAGCTCACTAGGGGAAGGGGAGTGAGCGGGGAGACACTGAACCTGGTGCCCAGCTCATGGGGTGGCGGGTGGTCTGGCTCCCTTCCCTGGCTTCCCTGTGGGTTGGGTTTGCGCTGCTAGCAAGACCAAAGGCTTTCACTTGGAGGAGTTTAGAAGTGGACGGGGGTGGATACACCTGGGCTCTAGAATCAGGCCAACCTGGATTCCAGGCCTGGTTCACCCTCGCACCAGCTCCGTGACTTTGGGGAAATAACCCCACCTATCAGCCCACAGGGTCAATGATAATATCCACTTCCTAGGGCTGCTAAGAGGATTAAATGAGGATTAAATGTTGAGCCCAGTACCTGGTGCCTGGTGAGAAGCGATCAATATGAGCTATTATAATTACCAGTCAAATAATGTAATCATGTTTGCTGGGCGGAGATGTCCCTGCAATTACGATCTCAGGGAGCCAGAACCCACCTGGATTTTCCCCAGGGCTAAGGGGATTACAGGTGTGGTGTGCATGCCGCAGGATGCCCAGAGCCCACAGGACAGAGACGAGTCCTGGAGGGACCCCATGGGCAAATGCTCACTTTTGTAGCCTCTCTCCTCTTTCAGGAAAAGCTTTTTGTTGAGGAGTGTGGGTTATTACGGGATGGTGTAGGGTGGGAGGGGGAACATTTGACTGGGATCAGCTTGTACAAGGTATTGCAATAGAGAAGGAGGGTTGGGGAGCAGTTACTTGTGTAGAAGTTTGAGAATCTGGGGAGGCGGCTGTTGCTGGCTCTGTGACACTGGTGGGCAATCCCGGGTGTCCGATCCCAGGGAGACCTGGGCTACGTGAGGGGGACAGGATGGCCCTGGCACTAGCAGCAGATACAGAGGTCACTCCGAGCCCTCACACAGGCCTCACTGGAGTAGTTTTCCCCAGCCCTGCAAAGCCAAGGGCCACACACATGCACACAGGCCACTGCCACAGGCTCAGTACCCGAAGATCTTGTTAAGCATGTTGGCCACAAAGTGCTCCTCCTCGTAGCTGGCCAGGCTCAGCAGCCGGGCCCCCAACTCCTGGCAGGCGCCCTGGGCCTGGACCCAGCTCTTCTTGTCCTGCAGCCGCTCAGAGCTGAACACCTGCAGGAGCAGAGTCCAGCTGTCCGAGCTGTCCCCAGTGGCCCACTTCCCCAGCGGACACCTGCCCTCCCATGACAGCAGTGGGGAGCAGAGCTGAGAGGTCCAGGCTAGTTAAGACAAGTCTGCTCATCAGAGAATGAGCCCCAGGGGACAGCAGCTGAACAGGCAGCTCCTGCAGAACGCTGTTGCCCGGTCCCCTAAGTGGAGGCGAGATGTGAGCTCTTACCTCAGCAAAGCCACCGTTTGCTGTGGGCAAGTCCCTTCTACTCCCTGGACTTCAGTTTTTTTCATATAACAAAAGACCATGGACTACATCCATGGCTCCCAAACCAGCAAGGTTTAAAAATGCAGATTATCAGGCCCCGCACCAACCTACTGAATCCCCATCTCCATAGTGGCAGCCTGAAGACTTTATTTTTATCAAGCTCCCAGGAGAGCAGCCAGCCTGGCCCCCAACCAATGATCTGTGTGGTTTTGTCAATTCCACAAGTGTTTACTAAGCACCTACTATGTGTCAGGTCTCAGATTCCACTGACAAGAGTTTCACCAGAAATGCTCTCTGCCTGTTGTCCACTTGAGGAATGGTTTTCAGAGCGACTGGTTCATGGCTGGGTCCCCCCTGGACCTCCTCCTCAGGGTGAGCTGCCTCTTTGCTCTTCTCTCTCTCTCTCCCTCCCCCATGCCAACAGGTTGCCTACCTTATAGCAGTGCCGGAGTTTGGGGTCTGAGGCCCAGCCCTGGGGACAGGAACCAGTAAGGCTGGGTGTGGGGTCTGGCCCAGGCAGTTCAGGCGTCACCGGTGTGCCCAGGCTCTGCCGGCAGATGTAACGGGCCCAGAACGTGGTGCAGTTCTTCACCTCCCACAGGCCCATGGCACTGCCTGTGGCCAGGGCTACACAACCCCCGCGGCTGTACCCTGAAGGAGGGAGAAGGGACACCTTATGCCGAGGAGGATTCAAGGCTTGGCCCTCCCTCACATCCCCCTGGGGCACCACTACTGTCTTTGCACTTGGAACCAGCTTGGCCATCTCTGCAGAGACGGTCTGTGAGGTCGGGACCCAGGTGGGAGGAGGGGAATGGAGATAGAGTCCTAGCTCTGTGTTTACTCCTATGAGCTCTTAGGCAAGTTGCTTAACCTCTCTGAGCTTGTTTCATCACCTACTTCATCAGGTTATTAAAAGGTTTAAAAAAGATAATGAATGTGAAATGGTAATAACAATAGCAAGGACTTATATTGTGCTCACTATTCCAAGAGCTTTACATATATTAACCACTTAAGCCTCACATCAACCCTATGAGGAAAGTACCGATATACCCATTTGACAGGTGAGGAAACTGAGGCTCAAAGATGTGCCATTAATAAACAGGAGAGTCAGGATCCGACGCAGGTGGTTTGGCTCCAGATCCTGTTCTCCTAATGGCTTCTATGAATGATCAATTCACTGGGAAGCCCTGGCTCTTGGTCCTGGCAGGAGGACAGGTGCCCCAAGGAAGTCAAAGAAGGGGGCTGACAGAGTGCCGGGGAGGGGGCGCTCACCGGGCTGGTCCCGGTTCCAGTGGGTGTACATGACCTCATCCCCACTGAGCCAGCGGAAGGAGCCGGTGCTGTTGAGGTCCTGCAGGGCGGTCCAGAAGTACTCGCCGTCCCAATTATAGATGAGGCTGCTGACAAAGGCCTGCTCAAACCTGCGGGAAAGGGGCTGGTGAAGGCAGGCAGCCTACCTCCCACTACTCCCTGCGCCACAGGCCTGATGCTCTGCCCAGGAGCTTCGGGGCTGTCTGACCAGTAACTTGTCTAGCGAGTGGGGACCCCTAAGGACCCCGCAGCTGACACACAGTAACCCAGATGGCCCTCTACTGTCTGCCTTCCGTGCTTGGCTGAGAAGAAAGGAGAGAAAATCAGACACAGCCAAGGTCCCTCTTAGGCATCTAGCCCACACCTAGACCTGCTTGGGCGCCTGCCCAGGCCCACCCCACACTGGAGTCACTTAACAATCAGGAGTCCTTCTTGTGACAATATTAGAAAAAGGCCCTGGAGCCAGCTGACAGGATACTACCCCATCTGATGGAGGGCCACATTAGGGCAGGACATGGGTGAAGGCCAGTCTGGGCACCCACCCCCTCCTGTACCTGTTGGTGATGGGGACCAGCTGAGAGCCATAGTCAGCACACAGGCGCCGGGCCTCACTGTAGGTCACTTGGTCCTCTCCCAGCCAGTAGCAGGATGGGCTGTGCCACTTCCAACCCTGGCTCAAGAGAGTGGGCAACGGAGGGGTGTCTGTGGGGAGGGCATGCCCCTCTCCCCATAAATCCTGGGGTGGGGGGTTGCTATTAGTGGCATCACTGAATGTGCTGGAGGCTTGGGCACAGGACAGAGGGGACTTGTTTGACACCAGGCATGGCCCTCCCTGCGCGTATTCTGCACCTGTTGCCCCACGTTCCCCTTCCCACCATGACCGCCAATGGCCAGACCGGGGGTGGACGCACAGCCAAGGGTGGCGGCTCGAGGACAGTCAGAGGCCTGGCCTGTAGCCTGGTGTGGAAAGATAAGTGGCCCATCAGACTCCTCTCTTGAACATTTAACCAAGAGAAGCACTGGGAACATTGCCAGTTGGCTGAGACACCAGAGCCAAAATGCTGGGGAAGCTGCCAGGATGCGGAAGGGGCCGGGTGATCCTCAGGGGCCTGGAAAAGCTGAGCCGGAGGATGTGCCCGGCCTGGGGGTGTGGAGGGGAGCAGACTCTCAGCAAGGCGCTGCAGAGAGACCTTGGCTCCTGAGCAGGCTCTCCACCCCCCAGCCCTCCCACCCTATCCACCCCTTTCCCCTGGGCCCACCCTGAGGGGCTCTCTACTCCTGCCTTTCAGATGGGGAACTGAGGCTCGGAGAAGTTAGGAGACCTGATTTTGTACACAGACAGTACAAGGTGGAGCCAGGACCTGAACCCACACCACGAACGCTGTGCCTGTCCCCACCACAGCCTTGCTTCTCCTAAGGTGACTCCAGATGCCCGCCAGGGCCTTCGCCTCCAGCAGGCCTTCAAGTGGGAAGCCTTGGGGTGGGCTCGAGGTCGGGAGAGAGAAATGCGGCCCTCTGGGCGGGAGCCAGGGCAGAAGAGAAGCTGGTGCAGATGTCCGCTCATGCACATGTGTACATGCACACACACATGTGTGGGGGGAGGGGGATCCTGCATGCCCAGCAGGACTCGAAGACCCCTGGCTCTCCCGGGGTGTTAACCGAGACTACTTAGCATCCCCCACATATTTTGGGACAACCCTGGTGCTGGGGCAGTTAGCAGTAATTCCTCTCCACCCCCAACCCCCACCTTACCCAGGCCAGGTCAGGGCCCCTGGGCCACTCCCTGACCATGCTGGTCCCCCAGACTCTTCAGCTGGGCCCCCATTCGCTCTCTCCCTCCTCCCCACTAGAGGTCATGCCTGTTGTTGTTTCCTGCTCTCCCTCTGGGGTAGAGTTTTGGGTGCAGGTGGGGTGGGGAGTGGTAAGGAGGCTTAATCAAAAGGGAAACAGAGGAGCCAGACTGGCAAGGGACTGGCTGGGAGAGCATGGCCTGGGCAGATGGAGCTGCCAGGAGCCAAAACACCATAAACACTGCTTGGCTGGGGCCAGAGAGGGGGCCTGGGAGGCCGGAGGAGGAAGGTGGATTGATCACCCACGCTCACCCTCATTCACACACTCACGCCCCCACTCACTTATTCCCTCATTGGGTCCTAATCTGTTCCCTCCCTGAACATCGAACATCTGGTAGCCCTTAGGGCTGAGAGCACAAGGAGTGAGACCCCAGAATGGCCTCATGCCTCCAGAAGAGACAGACAGATAAGCACCCACTGCCTCGGATGGTGTGGTGCATGCCAGCAAAGGGTGACAGCTGGCCAGACTTGGGGTGCCCACTGCCACCTCTGGGAAGTGGCTTCCCCATGGAGAGGGGGCTCAGGGATATGAGTGGGGAGCTCTGCTTGCTCCAAATAGCCCCCCACCCCACCCATCCCTGGAAAGGGGCAGCCAGAAGGGTGTGCCGAGGAAAGGGGGGCTGCAGGGTTTCCACCCCCTCCCCTGGGACCCCTCTGGCTGGCCCCACCAGCACCCAGGTCCAGAAGCACCCTCACCTTCCGGCAGCCATGGTCCTCCTCAGGGGCCCCCTGGCTCAGCTGGCCTGCTTTCTTGCAGATGGACGGCAAGGACTGGTTACATGGGCTGTCATTCCAGCGACCCTCCTGGGGACACAGGGGGAGAGGGAGTCTCAGCCCTCCTCTCCCAAATCTCCCAAAACCTTCAGCAAACCAGGTTTCTAGACCTGACCCCTGCCTCTGCTTGCTGTGTGATTCTGAGCAAGAGGCTTGACCTCTCTGTGTTCCAGGCTCTAAAATGGGAGAGAGTGGTTAGTTCTATAAGCCTCACAGGGCTGATGAGAGCATACAGAGTAGATGCACAAATGCCTTAAGAGAAGGTCAACAGACATCATCTAAATGGGGCGGGGCACTCCTTTAGGTTATTTATAGCTCACTGGCAGGACAGGCAGATGAGATTCCCAGTTCTGCACGGTGACCAGCCAGTAACTGCAGAGCCAGGCTGAGCACAGACTGTGCGCCCAGACCTGGATCTTGGAGGATGGAGCTAAACAGGAATTCAGGCCTCAACCTCTCCTAATGCCTCGCCCTCCCCTGCCCTCTGCCTCCCAGCCAGTGGTTTGTCTGCCTTTAGATCCAGCCAGTGCTTGTGTATTCCGGCCCCCAAGAGAAGGCCTGGCACGTAGCAGACACTTAACAAATCATTGTTGATAAAATTTAAAACAGCAGCCCCTACTCTGGATGACTCTGTCTTTACAGTCCCTGGCACGGCTTGTGGTATCTCATGGGAGAGTGTCCTATCTGTCCTTGGAGTGGGTAGTCTCTCACAATCGCTTTGTCCCTTTTTTAAAGGGTTCTTTATCTCTGCTTGAAGTCTTGCATCAATTCCTCCACCAACCCACCCTGCCTCTGAGTCAAAGCCATGGCAAATAGTCATCACCCCCGAAGTTCAAGGAGACAGGACCCTGCACAGAGCAGTCTCGGTCTGGCCTGTGGAGCATGTCCACATAACGTGGGTTCTGATGCCACCTGCAGGCGGGGAACAGCAGCTGGCAGGAGACCAACATGGCTCCAGGCAACATCCTGAGGCTTTGTGAGAATTAATTCCTTTAATCCTCCCAATGACCCTCTGAGGTTGGCACTGTTAAGTGTTCCATGGACAGATGAGGAAATCGAGGTACAGAGAGGTTAAGTAATTTGCCCAAAGTGACCCAGCTAGTTGGGGAAAAAGGGGGAGTCAAACACTGGCAATCTTTCCATGTGGAAGGAGAGGGGTTGGGGGGAAGATGGGGTTTCTGAGAGGCACTGGGGTGGGGTTCCAGGCAGGCACAGATGGGAATGGGGTAGCACCAGAAGGCTGGGGTGTATTTGGGGCCCTGTGATAGGGAAAGGGGATTCTCACCGGTCCCCAGATGGTGACACAGTCCTCCAAGCTGTCCCGGAAGTTGTTAGGCTCAAAGGGGTGCCAGTGGGTGAAGCTCACAGTGCTCCCATCAGACCACTCAAAACTCATCTGCAGCTTCAAATCATTGAGGCCGATCCACAGCTCCTCCACCTCTGGGGGTGCAGCAGGAGAGAGGACGTGGAGAGGTCAGCCTTGACCACCAGCAGGGGCGGGAGGGATGGTCCCGAGCCTCCCGGGCAGGACTGGATGGGCATCGGGAGGCCCTGTCCTCTAGCCCAGACCGGCAGTGGACGACCAGCCCCTCACCTTGCTTGATCTGCTTGGTGATGAACTCCAGCTCGGCCATGCTGTGGATGCTGAGCAGGTCGCCCCCACCCCGCAGACACGCCTTCTTGGAGTCCTGCCAGCTGCGCTTCTCGGCTTGCAGGCGGTAGCAGTGGCCCTGGAAGGGCTGCCAGCTGGGCTCACACTCCACCTTCACATTGGCCCACACATCTGCAGAGACCCAAGGAACCAAGCTGCCCAACCTGGGCACCAGACCCACTGGGCATTGACACGGGCAAGGCCTCAAATTCATTGTCTCCCTAAACGCATCACGCATCAACCCTTCCTGCCAGAACAGGTCTAAATGCTGAATGACGATGAAAAGACAAAACCTTCCTGGCTGCTGGAGGCCCAGTGGCAGATTCCAACCAAGACAGGACAGCCCCTCTAGCTGGGGCTCTCAGAAAGAGATGGGCAATGATTCAGGACAGACCAGCCCTGGGAGCCACAGTTTCCTCTTCTGAAAATGGAGTTTCCTGCTCCACCTTAGCTCATGTCCACCTTGCTTAATAAACAAAATCAGCGTCATCATCTCAAATAACATCTACTGAATGTGGACTCGGTACTGGCCCTGGTGGTTCAGGATGAAGGCCGCACTGGGTGGGCAGCAGGTAAAGTCACTGCTCACTGGCTGGCATCCCTGGCTGGGATTTCTCCTAATGCTGCTCCCCTCACCCCAGCTCCTCTCCCTGCACCCCAGGGCTGACAAACGGATAGGTCCCAGGCCCTTCCGCACCCCCACTTCCTTGCATTTCAGGTTCACCCTCTGGGGTTCGGGGTCCAAGGGCAGCTAAGACAAACAAGCCCTTGGCAAGAGGAAATGAAATTTTACCAAACCTGGACACACAATGTCAGGCTTGGGCAGGATTCTGCCTGGCTGGGTGCGAAAGCATGTGCCCCCTTGAAGCATCACCCAACACTAGGATTCTGGGATCCACTCCATCCTAGGAGCTGCTCCAGGGTCCAGCCCAAGCAAGTGGGCAGGGCTGAAAGCCAGAGTGGATTCCTCCTGGGCTCTGGACCTGTCAATCCCCTCTGTTGGCCACTAAGCAAAGACCCAAGGCTGCTGCCCCAGACAGAACCAGAGTTTCGTGGGTGTTCAGACCCCCAGGGCCTGCTTTGGGCTGTAGGAGGAAGGGAGCTCAGGAAAGGTCGATGCTTTGGGGCACAGTGGTGCCTGCCTTTGAAATGGCATGCTCTGAGTGCTGAGGCCTGGAAGGCAGAGAGAAGGGGACTGGGATGAAAGAGGAAGGTCAAAAGGCAGAGAGAAATGCCTCCTGCAGAGAGTAGGCTGGGATGAAAGAGGAAGATAAAAGCCACAGATATCTGCAGGTTCTTGAGATGCCTCACAGGGGCCACACCTAGGAGCTCCAGGGGACAGAGGATTTGGTGAGGAGCATGTCCCTAGGGGGACCAGAGGGCTAGGCCTGCCCACACTGGCCCTCCTTCCTTCAGAAAGCAGCTTCTGGGAGACCTGGAACAGGTGTTAGAGGTGAAGTACCCTAGATGTGGGATGCCAAGGTTTCAAGGCTTTGCTCCCAGCCCCGAGCGGGGGGGTGGGGGGCAAAAGCTGACTGCCCTAATCAGTCTCAGTGTAATGGTCAGAAGCAGAACTTGCACTCTGTAAGCCCTTTACTTTCGGTGAGTTTGTGTTTTGTTATGTTTTTCTGGTTTTGCTGTATTTTACTTGGAAAAATTCCCTCTTCACCATTCCCAGGATCACTGGATTCCTGTAGGAGCCCCTGCAACCTATACTGACAGACTTAAAGGCCCCTTTGGGCCACTGAGGGGCAGAATCCCCAAAGCAGTGCCCCACCCATTGTCTCCCACCCCCAACTCCTCCTTGAGGCCCCTATGAATCACATATGCCAACAAGACACTCCCCTGGCTTGAAAACCTGTCCCCACCCAAACGTCACCCAGCACCAACTCTTTAGGGACTGGCTGCGACCTGCCTTTCCGAACTGTTCTCTTCACCACGCTCTCTAAGCCAGTGCTGCTAACACTGTACCTGCACAGGAGTCGCAGGTACTGGGTCTTGTGAAGTTCAGGTCTAATTCAGTGAATCTGGGGCAGGGCCTGAGACTCTGCATTTATAACAAGCTCCCAGGTGACACTGTGCTGCTGGTCTCAGGACCATACTTGAAGTAGTTACAAGTCTATATTGCAACCAGACAGACCACTCCCCAACCTTACAGCCGCTGGGTCTTCCATGCCTCCACACCTCCGCTCACACCTCTTTATGCCTTTTTAAACTTACAGTCAACTTGAAGGGCTCAAATCAAATGTCACTTCCATGACACCCTCTTTAACTCTAGGAAGTTTAATTAATTCCTCCTGTAACATTATTGCAAGTATCTTTATAACAGTACATAACTCAGGATATTCCAATTGTGCGTTCAGATGTCTGTCACCTCCAGCAGACTGTGACCTCCACAAGGACAAGGTAATTCCAGCATTTAACACAGTTCTCAGCAAATCCCCGAATGAATGAATTCATGGCACTTTCTGATTTGTTCAGACTTTAACTGAACCGTTAAGTCAGAACTGGGAGGATCAGTCACCTGTGCTAGGAGGCTGTGGCTGTGCTGTGATGAGCCCCACCCCCGCCTGCCGCACCCCCACCCGTGCAGGGACCAAGGCTCACTGGGAGGCTCTGGCTCTGCTGGGGCTTTGAGCTTCTTCTTGCACACGTAGGGCAGTGCGATGCTGCAGTCGCGGTTCTGCCAGCCGCCGGAGGACTCCGTGCGGATCACTCCACAGTTCTCCTCGCTTGGGTTGTCCGGCTGATCTGTGGGGAGGGCAGGGCGCCAGCACCCCAGGAGAGAGACTCACATCCCAGCCCCTGGAGCCCTC
The DNA here is from genome assembly GCF_987537825.1 of Furipterus horrens. Lineage (NCBI taxonomy): Eukaryota > Metazoa > Chordata > Mammalia > Chiroptera > Furipteridae > Furipterus > Furipterus horrens. Next base: position 89,625,431 of record NW_028327181.1, read on the forward strand.
CTCTGAACCTCCTGCTCCCTCGGAAGCGGAAGCCCGCTGGAGACAGACGCCCAGCACTCCACTCAGCCCTACCTCCCTGAGCACACAGGGCCCCACCGCCTTCTCAGCTGTGGGCCCACATGCCCGGAGCTCTACTCAGCCACTGGCAGCAGCCCCACCCAGCTCCCCTGGCCAGGCTGCTGGTGCTCTGGGTACACGGGGCTGAAATCCAGTCCACTGCCCAGTCCTGTGCCCTAAGCATTAGTTTCTAATTCACACAAACGCCCTGCACGGGCCAGTGGTACCAATCCAGGAGGTGGAGGGAATCTGCCCCGCTCCCACCTCCACTTTGAGGGGACAGTGCCCACGGGGGTCCCCAGGCCGCCCTGTGCCCCGAACCCCGTGCCTCACCACTCTCCCAGTTGAGGTACTTGAGGGGCGAGTTGTCTGACCACTGCCAGCCTCCACTGGTGTCCAGGTCATTCAGGCCAATCCACAGTGTGGAACTGTAGCCAGTGAGGAGCCCTGCCAGCAAGGCGCAACGGTGAGAGCCGGCCGCCCACCCGCAGCCCGCCTACTCTTTGCCCCCAGCAATGCGGTCCTCATCCCCACAGGCAGAAAGGGCTGAGGGTCCTCCAAAGGCAGGAGCAGGGCTCCGGGTCCCGGTGCCCTGCCCTGTCCTCAGGTGGGTCAGACCCCGGTCAGCCCGCCAGCTCACCATTGATGTAGGTCTGCTCGTGGATCTCGGTGATGCTCAGCAGATCGGCCCCTTGCTGCTCACAGCTGGCCCAGGCCTCCCTCCACGACAGTGTGGACTGGAAGTTAAACTGGTAGCAGCTGTCGGTCAGCTGGTCCTTGTCCCAGAAGGTCTCACAGTCATTACCTGCCACCATGACAGCCAGACATGGGTCCCTCCCCAGTCCTCTGCTTCAGGGCCTCCGCAGAGATCCCCCCCAGAGCGTGGAGACCCCCACACAGCCTGCTCCACGTTGTGGGGGGGGGGCCTGAAAGGTCTGCCACCCGCACCCCCATGGGAGCTGCCCTGCTCTCACTCTTGATGGGGCAGAAGCCCCAGCGCTCATCCTTGCCGTAGTCCTGGGTGGTGGCACACCACAGGTGCCCGTCCTCGCGGCCCGTGCTGGTGCAGCTGTGGAACCACTGGTTGTCATACTTGAAGGGGATGGTGCAGGGCTTCCCGTGGGAGTTCCCCTGGATGGTGTAGACCTCTGCAAGGAAGGGAGCCAGGCCTTGGCATCGAGGTCCTCAAGGCGACCTCACCCTAGAACCCAGAGAGCCGGCTGGGCATGGGTCAGCGGAGGGGGGAGGGGCAGTGGCATCAGATGGTGGCTTTAAGGCTCCCTCTGCCATCAGATTGTCCCAGGAGCCTGGGAGAGGTCCTGCTGCTCATCCCACAAAGCTGGGAAGGGGTTCTCCAATGCCTCTGATGGCTGTGCAGACTCCAGCTGGGTGAGGGGGCCTCCAGGTCACCCCCAGAGGTCTGACCCTGGATTAATCCCTACACAGCTCCCCAGCCTGGGCGCTGCACTGTGCAACCTTCCTCCCCAGATTCCACCTTGGATCCCAGGGTGGCTTCTAGGAAAAGCACCCCTGGGATGGAGCAGTCCCTGGGGGTTACCCTGGGATTTCCCTGGGGAGTAGGTCTAGGGAAAGAAATTTTACATTATACACTTTTGTACTGTTTGAGGCCTTTACAAGTGTGTATTCATGTAATTTAAAAAAAAATAAATGAAAGGCTTTGAAGTTAATTTTCTTGTTCAAAAATGCTTCCCATCTCAATTAACAATGTGACTGCCAATGATCTGCAGAGGACAAAGGCCTTGGCACCCCAAAGTCTGTCCTTCCGTGGCTCTAGTCCCCCCCGACACTGTCCCCTGCAAGCAGTCTCTTACCATAGTAGGGCCGAGCACACAGATCCTCTTCGCTGCCATAGATGCGCCACGGGCCACTGCGGGTTTGGTCGCCCCGCTCAGGGGTGCCAGTCTTCGATGTGTTGCTGGCACGGGCCCCCAGGAGCAGGCTCAGCTGGTCACCCAGCGTGCGGCAGTGCCAGCGAAGATTCATGGCCTCCCGGTCACATTCGTACATGCCCAGGGAGGCTGTGGTGTTGGTGCCCGGCCAGCCTGTGCCCAGGCACTGCATGGTACCCAGGTTGAAGAGCCGGTTCCGGGAGACCCACTTCCAACGCTGGGCAGGAAGGCTCTTACTGCAGCGTGGGGAGACCCTGACTTGCCCACCCTGGGCCTCCAGGCAGCCCTCCAGTCCGTAGCTGAAGATGAGGAAGACATTGGGTTCTAGAAAGGAAGGCAGGAGATGAAGCCATCATTGGGGCTCTCCTGGTTAGCCCTCGATGACCAGTGCCACCTACAGACAGACTTGGACCGTAAGTCTGGGGCTGGGTCTCAGCCCTCTGTCCCGCCCGAAAAGCAAACCCAATTCCACATGGCACATGGGTACCATATACCTTCCTGATGATTTTAGGAGAGGTGCAGGCACTCCCATCACATACCTTACAGCCTTTATCCCAAACCTGTTACAGAGCAGTTTTCGGTCCAAGTGCCCCGGCCTGCAGTAACTTTGTCTCGCTCTTCCCCCTGGTTCCTCGGCTTTACTGGCTCCATCCTTTCTTCCCATTGAGAATCTCCCCAAACCATTCACCACACCTCATACCCAACCACTCACATCCCCATAACCATTTCACTCCTATTTTCCAGACAACATTTAGCTCTCTGGATTCTGCATCTTCTCACCCACCACCTCACCGTGGAAATACTCTGTGGGAGAGTGAAATCCAACCTGCCCCCCAACACACCCACTTTACAGATTAAGAAATCAAGACTGAAGTTGATAGGAAGTACACTAGTGGCTGCCTGGGGCTGGGCTGAGGGGATGGGGACGGGGAGCGGCTGCTAAGAGACAGGGTTTCTTTGGGGTGATGTTCTCAAATTAGATGGTTGTGATAGTTGTATGACTCTGAATATACTAAAACCCCATTAACTGCACAATTTAATGGGTTTTATGATATGTGAGTTACATCTCAAAGCTGTTATATCTTAAAGCTATTGTTGCATTTTAAAGGGAAAGAGAGAGAAAGAGAGAAATGAAGAAACTTGAGAAGAGTTTAAGGACAGGAAGTGATCTAGTCATGGTATCTCACAGCCAGTAAGCAAATCCAGTCTCTCTGGCATCCACGGTTCACCACCTCCCCTGACCCTCTTGTTCCCCAACTTAGTACAAAACACACACACACGGCACATCCCAGCCTCCATTAACCACTAGCTCCTCCGGAAAATTTTCATGCCTTGAAATCATGATCTGACTGCTAGGGTTCAAATTCCAGCTCTGCCACTTAATATGTCACTTAGGCAAGTTGCTTAATTGCTCTCTGACCCAGTTTCCTCATCATAAGACTGTTGTAAAGGGCTCTGGCCACTGTGGCTCAGTTGGAGTGTCATCCTATAAACCAAAAGGCCACAGGTTCGATACCTGGTCAGGGCACATGCCTGGGTTGCAGGTTCAGTACCTGGTTGGGGCGTGTACAAGAGGCAACCAATCAATGTTTCTGTCTCACATCAATGTTTCCCTCCCTTCTCCTCTCTCTAAAAATCAACTTACAAACGTTTAAAAAGTCTGTTGTAAAGGTTAAATGAGATACTATTGTAAAGTGTTTGGCACAGGGGCTGGCACACAGCTGATCTTCAATCAAGGAACCAGGATGACGTGAAGCCAGGACGACTAAACCAGGATGATGCACACGGGACCATCACTTGCCTCATCAGAATGGGCTGTGCTCCTCTACGCGTAGAGAACTTTGCAACCCCCTTGATCACTTTATTCCACATTCCCTCTCTCTTCTTATAAAAAACCTCTGCCTGCACTGAGATGTTAAGATGGGCTTTGAGATAAGAATCCTCCATCTTCTCAGATTGCTGGCATCTGAATAAATCACTTTCCTTTTCACCAGCACCTGTCTCGCGAGTTTGGCGGCAAGCAGCAGGACCTGCGTTCCGTTACACTACCTATGTTTGTTATTATTATCACTGTTGTTTTGTTTATTATTGGTTCATGTTAGATGTAAAGAATCTGCCTAAAGGGTGGCAAAAATATTTGACCCAAGCCACAGGCTGGTCAGCGCTGAAATTTGGTCCCAGGCTTCTGAGTCAAACCCAAGCTCCTTCTGTTCTTCCATGCTGGCCTCCTCTTCCCTCTCTAGGCCATTCTCCATGGTCAGCCAGGATGATCTTTTAAAGAGGTAAATAAGTTCTAAAATCCTTTTTAAAATAACATTGGAGTGTTGAAGACGATAAAGAAAACAAGGATGAATTTCGTGGACCAATAATGAGTAAAAAAATCAAACTGAAAGTCACGTCACAGTGACATTTATCTGATATTTTGTTCAGTACCTGAGCCTAGTATTGGACTATGGGTCACTTTTCCCCACTGCCTGCATGTCTAGTAATTTTTATTATAAACAGGACATTGTAAATAACGTTGTAAGGAGTCTGGAGTCTTTTATTCTATATGGGAACTTGTGGAGGGCATGTTTCAGGGAGCCTGGACTTATCTTCCTAAGAAAAATGTTGAGTTTTGTTCTGGCAGGCAGTTAAATTACTGGTGAACCATCTTGACCCCACAGTGCTTGGTTTTAGGCTTTGCTTGGGTGTGGTTGTTTTGGTTTTGTCTTTAGTTTTAGGGTGTGGCCCTTAGCCTTGGATTTAATCATAAGGTGAGGCCCTTCTGGAGTTTCAAAGGAAAACCTTAGGCAATTACTAAGCGCCTCTAACTTGGCAGAACTTGAATTCCAAACTGTTTCCTCGACACCAAGCAGCAATAAAAACCTCTGCTTCCCCGCTGCTGTTTCTTCCCGGGCTCCTTAAAGCCCCACAGTTTAAACTGCCCATGCACCGTTTAGCAGTTGCCAAGAACTTAAGAACTTGTAGGGGACATCTCTATGGCTCCTTCCTCTCCAGAATTTTCCCTCTTGATTTTTAGCTTTCCTGGTAGCCTCAAACTCTGACCAGTAAAACTGCACCTTTCTGTTTGAACTCTTCCGTGGACAAAAAAAAAGGGGGCGGTGGGGTTCTGGGAAAGTAACTTCACAGGGTGATCTGATCATAAATTCCTAATTGGGCAGGTCAGGGAGGGTAGTCATACCCCAGGCAAATAACTGCTTTAGTAAAAGGCTTTTCTTTGCCTTAAGCAAGCCCTGCCCACTGTTTCTGTGTTTGTAGTTAACACACCTTCAGATCTCCCTTGGGAGAGCACAGAATCTTATTAACTATCCCATAATCCAATCCCGCCTTGCTTTCTCCCCTCTTCCTGTAATCCTCCTTATATTCCCTCCTTAATTCCAAATGCATAAAAGCAGCAGCAAACTGTCATTTCTTGGAAGTACTTTTCTCAGGCTTGAGAGCTTGCTTCCAGGTGTCTCCTCTGTTTAGCACAAATAATTTTTTACAACAATCCTGTACGGGTTTGGACATTCTTACATTGTCACCTCCTAAGGGGTGGTCCTCTCATGGGGAAAAACCACTTCACTGGGTCATTCACCTCATCTGCTCCATTACTTTCAAAGACTGTTTCCTCCCCAGCATCCAGCTGCCTTGGGTTGCTCTCTGACCATTGTTTTTTTTTTTTTTATATATTTTATCCTTAGTCTGTAAGTACTCTTGGCAAGAGTTAGACTATGTCGACATAAGAATCTCCAAAACTGTAGAGAATTTTTATGAGTTTATCTGAGCCAAACTGACAACTGCTGGGAAGCAAAATCTCAAGGGATCGAGAAAATGCTGCAGAGAAGGGCAGTTTTGCAGCTTATTTTATACATTAGGATCAGAGAAGACCCTATCCAGAGGGTTTCGTGAAATTCACTGGTGGTAGATTAAGGGGGCGGGAGAAAGCAAAGGAGAGGGGAACCTCTGAGATTGGGTAAAGAGTAGAACAGACACATACTTCTTTTACACTGGTGGGTAGAGGACAGTTAACAATGAACATCCACAGCACAGAGAGATGGGGGGCGGGCAGCAAGATAAAAATAATGGTGGTCTCGCATGGCAGTTGCGGTCTGAGGGGTCTGGGCAAGGAGATTACTCTGACATTTCAAAGGTGTATGATTTTAGCCACAAAGACAACGACTAAGGCAAAGATTGACCCTTGTCAAGGACTGGATGTGACTTCCTGCCATGACCAGCTTTTAGTTAAGAATGTTTATGTTCAGACCCTCGTGTGTGGTTCCTTTCTGATTCCCTTGAGCTCCTCGGGGTTAGTATGTAGCCCCTTTCATACAAGCTATCCTGCCATTTCCAGAACTCATGGTCTGACATGTTTTTGTTTATTTTCCGTCGCCCTTCTTGTTCAGAAACTCCTGAGGACTTTCTCTGTCTTTGCTACTGGATCCCCGGTACCCACAGCTCTGCCTGACACCATCGTGCTGAATAAATACTGAATGAACAAACAAATGAACCTCATGCCTCAAAACCACAGCCAACCAGTCTATCTTTCTGCTTCATGTCCCAGCTGTCAGATTAATTTTCCTAAAACAGAGTGCTCACAGCTCCTTTCACTGAGTGCTCAAAATACCCCAGCAGGAAGGCTTGCAGGACAGGGACACTGGTCACTCTATTCTTCAACAGCACCAGGCTGGGGGGTCCTCTCTGGGCAAAACACAGGTGACTTCCTGAGGGTCTTTAGGGCGACTGCCACAGCTACGCATCCCTCCTCGGGGCCCCTCCCCTCAACTGGTTCCTTCCCTTCCAGCCACCCTCCAAGGGCCATAAACTGGCCACAGGACCTGACCCAGGCCTTCCCGAGCCTCCTCTAGGGTCTGGGTATTTGGTTCTCAGAAACTCCACTTCAGCGAAGACAGTTGGAACAGAAAGTGGCCCTCGGCAGGAGGTAGGCAAAGGGCCTGGGACCGGAAAAGAGAGAAAACAGTGCTTGCTTTAAAAGTAGATGCTTCTCAGAGATGGAACTGGACAGTACAGTCCAAAATGTCACAAGAGCCACCTGCAGCCCTGGGGGACAGTGTCATCCCCACCTCCTCAACCAGAAAACCCGCACATGGGCCACAGCAAGTCCAGCCAGGCTGTGCAGTTGTAATAAATGGCAAATGAAGGGTCTGAAAGGGACCCATGTCGGTCAGGAGAGGCAATCCCAGCATCAGGCCACCTTCCCCTCACTTGACAGATGAGAAAACTGCAGCCCATAGAGGGAGAGAGATTAGGATGCCCAATCTCAGTACCTCAGTTGCCTCCTCTGTCACATAAATCATGGCTGCAAGTCCCCTCCCTCCTGTGACATTCTGGGTACAAATCCACATATCTTCCTGGGGGGCCCGCTATGAGCACAGGCAACGCTGGGGCCACAAGCAAACACACAGCACTGTCCTGGTTAGAGAACAGTGGGTTTGGACAGAGCAGGACCCAAGGGCAAAGAAGCCCTTTAAAATCCAGGTGTCTGGGGGACACTGGAGGGGGCTGCGCCTTCCAAGGGCAGACAGACTCCCTGAAGACACCGAGGATCCGGAGGAGGCAGAAGGTGAGGAACGCAGGTCAGGAAACTGCCTGGGCAGCCCATGAGATAAGGGTGAGGAATTTGGGAGCAGAAGGGAGGTCACAGGGGAGGTGAAGAGCAAAGGGGAGGCTGAGGGGAATTCTTGGAGGTGGGGGTCCCAGGGGCTCTGCGAGAGCGTTTTCCACCCCAAACTGAGAGGGGGCTGTTTCTCCCGCGCCCTAAGGAAGAAGAGAGCTTTGGTTGAGCTCAGTCCACTAATGGGAAAGGGAAGGGAATGGAGGCATTTTGAGATTTGACTGTTTTTGCATCCACGCCCTCAGCAAACCCACAGGTGCAGCAGAGAGGGCTCAAGGTAGGGAGGCCTGTGCCCCCATCCTGAAAAGGCCCCTTCCTGTCTCACCCCACCCCCCTGCCCTCGGGCCTCATTTCACATGCCTGAAAGCACAATGCCCCTTGCTAGGACCTAGGCATGGTCCTCACCAAGAACAATGACAACCTCTTGCATTCTGTTGGCAGCCACACCATGCCTAGCAAAGTAAGTGAATCCGCGAATGAAGCCAGGCAGGAAACTGTGCATTAGGCACCAACTTGCTATCATTCATTCATTCACTCAACAAACCTTTACTGAGAATTTCATAGGTGCCAGGCTGGCATGGGGCCAAGTATAGCAGCATAGACATAATCCAGCCCCTATCACCACATGGTTTGGTAGGCGCTGGGCTCCGCATGGGAGATACGAAGACAGAATCCTTGATCACCTCCTGGACGGCTCATAGTCTCTGGCCTTTGTTTTGTCTGCCCAGCAAATGTCCGTTATTATTTATAGAGACTTTTCCTGCATCTCTGGCTATATGGGTGGGTGTAAAGCTCACTTAGCCAGTTAAGAGTATCCACCTCCCTGGCCAGTGATCGGAGTCCTCCCTTGAAATACATGAAGTTTTCTCTCTCCGTCGAGATTGTTAGAACTGGGGCTGCCAGTGGCCTTGTTTCCTACCATGAGAAGACCTTTCTGCTACAGGCAAGGATGGGCACAATATAGGGAGACACAGAGCTGAGATGGAAGGAGAGGAAGTGACTCCTAGTGGTGCTGACCAGCCAGCCCGGTCCCCAAGCTCCTCAGGCTCTTCCCTGGCTTTGATCATTTGCAGCCACATTCCCGTTTATTTTGCTGGCTTGTTTGCATTGGGTTCTGTCCTTGTAACCAGAAGAATCCTGATAAACACACAACCCCATGTCCCGAAGCCAGAACCTTTCTCCCAGTCCGGAACACTGGGTCATTTTCCTTACTCCCCTGGAGGCCAGCGTTCCAGGATCCCCTCTGACCATTAGACCCCTTACAAGCTTCCCTGGCCTGCTGCAGCCTCTGGGCCCTACCCCGACTTCCTCATCACCCTTCCAGAGCTCCCCCAGAGGCTTTCTCAATCACATGGATAACAAGCACTTGTGAAGCACTGCGCTACAAGGAAATCAGACCTTGACGAAACTGGAGAGGCCGGACTCACAAAGCCATCCATGAAAAAGTTGCAAGCAACACATCAAGTGTGCAAAACAAAAAGTCAGCGCTGATTTATACTGCATGGCTGGGGGTGCTGGCGTTGGCTAGAAATGGGTTTTCCAGGTAACTGAAGTGTGACAGGAATCTTTTGGATTTGTAGCCCATTACTTCCTTGCTTCTCAGACATCCAGGTCACCATCCTGGAAATGTGTTCCTGTGTTCAGAGGCCACTGGGTTTTGTTTCTTATTTTTATTTTTTAATTTATTGAACTATTGGGGTGACACTGATTAATAAAATTACATAGGTTTCAGGTATGTAAATCCATAACACATCACCTGGATACTGTATTGTGTGTTCACCCTAAGGCAACTGGGTTTAAAGCTATTTGCTCTACAGTGAATGAACAGTCTTCTCCCTGCCTATTGATGGTCACTGTCGCCTTTCCGTCTGCTGTAAGGTACACGCAATGCTTTGGTGGAGTCACGAGGCTGAGCACAGAGACTGGGCTGTCTGGCTGCCTCTCAGCATCAAAGCTCTCAGCTGTCCCTGCAGCTTCCTGGGCCTCAGCCCAGCAGCAGAGGCAGCCAGAGGTCTGACCTCGGATAAGACAGCTGCTCTCCATTACCAGCTGAAGACATCATGCTGAAGGCAGGGCAGAGGAAGTTAATTCTAGCACAGTTCCTGGCACGCAGCACACTCAACAAGTATCTGCTGAATGAGGGACGTCAAACAAAATCCCAAAAGGCCTGAGCTAAGACAAGAACAAGCTGGGTGTTCCAAGTTGCGGGAACAGCAGGAGCAAAGAAAGGCTGGGGACCCAGCAACCAGTCTGGCTCAGTTCCTAGAGAGCTGGGGACCAGGGGCCAGCTGGGGAGCCCTAGGGACCAGAGGGTATGGCAGGGTGGCCTCCAGCCGCTGAGCCTCTCCCGAAGTCAGCCACCCCTCCCTGCAGAGGCAAGGGGTCATCCCAGGGAGAGGCAGAAGCCGCCCACAGGGCTGCCGGCCAAGAGGAGCAGCTGTTTTCAATGAGCAGCTTGGCCCCGAGGCCAGGTCTGGAAATGTCCCTGAGTCAGCAGAAGCTGCCAGCCCCGCCCTGCCGAGAGGCCAACCTGGGGGACTCCACACCCCACCCTGCATCACCTCTGCTAAAAGCCACATCCACGTCCAGGCATGCACAGAGGACCTGTATATGGGGGGATGGTAACCCTTCTATGGAGGGCAGGGGAGTCACATGACATTGAGGCCCCAATACCCTGTCCAACTGTCCAATATCCCCACCAAGATCACGGACTTCTGTGGGTTTCCGTCTACTCTGCAGGCTTTTCACCCTCTCCTTCCCCCTCCCCAACAGCCCCTCCATTTCAGCCAGAACTGCTAGTCCCCCACTGCTTGAAGTGCCTGTGACTAAAACCAAACAAACGACCCCATCTGGGCTCCTCTGCTGCTGTCATACATGGGGGGTGGGGTGGGAGGTTGCAATAGGCTTCCTTTATCATTCATTTCTGGAGATGCTCTTCACCCTACTTAAAATGTATGTTTTGCAAATGTGATATGCGGTGTTCCAGGAAGATGTTTAAGCAAATTCTGGCGGGGAATGGGTTAAGGGTGGGCTTGTCACCTCCACCTAATAATGCAAGGGAAGGGGATTGTGATGGCAGAGCTGGGCAATGGGAATTCCTGTACATTCACAAAGGGAGCCTTCACCGTCCCCAGACTCGGTCTGGTCCTCCGGGACCCCCAGGTGGTGGTGGCTCAGTGCAAGCTGGCCCCTGTGGGGGCGGGGGGTGTCTCAGGAACACGAATTCTCACCTGCCTTGGTCTTCTCTTAGATTGAGGTGTTTAATCTCACCCCCTGCTGGCTTTCATAGTCTCAGATTAAAACCTTTTCGGCCAATTCTTTCCCAGGACCTATCTTGCATGATGAAGATGGGGTGCCGCCGACCCCCCACATAACAGATATTGCCTCTAACTTCTGGCCCGAGCCGGCACCTACTGCTCCTAGGAAGTCCCACGGCCTCGCTCCCCTGCCCTTTTTCCACGTTGCTACCTCACCAGAACACAGAGCATCACCAGAGCATCCCAGAAACGGGCACACCTTGACAACCCCCTTCTTCCTGCCCCAGGACGCGAGGCGCTGGGACCAACCCATTCTCTGGGTTTTCGCCGCCGCTGGGACCACCCCCTGCGCAGTGCCCCCACCCCTCACCTCGGCCGTTTGCCCTGCCCCCAAGGGAGCGCCGCCCCCCTACCTCGGCACGCCGTCACCTCCGCGCGCGCCCCTCTCCAGTGCACCCCCACCTCGGTGCTGACCCTCCACGACGTGCCTTCCCGCGGTGCACTGTCTGCGACGTGCAGCCCCCCTATTCCCGGCAACCCCTCTCCACCGGGTCCCGGAGCGTTCCAGCGCAGAGCCTCCCACGAGGCTCCGAGGTCACCCGGCTCTCCAACCCAGCTCGGCAAACGCGGGTCCGCATGGCCCCTGGCGCCATCTGCTAGCTCGCAGCCAAAATTAACAGCCCAGAGCCACTTCCTTCCCCGGGGGGGGCAACTTTCACGGTGACAGGGGGCTCCGGCCGCGGCAGGAAGTGGCTTTCTGAGCCAGCACAATCCAACCTCCCTGACCTGGCGCGAAGGGTAAGACTCGGGAATTCGGCCTGGAGCTGGGCCCGGCTCTGCAGCTGCCGTTGGCTGGGAGCGAGCGTGGGTGGGGGCGTGTACACGCCCAGGCGCAAAAGTCACCTGCAGCTGGGAGTGACCACATGGCCCATAACGAGGTCCACCTACTAGTTAAAGCAGGTCCCTGAAGGCCTCTGCGGAGCTACACTAGTTTTATTTATACGTGGGAAGAAGCCAACAGCAGATTATTTCATGAAATCACTGAAAGGAGAGCCCTCTGGGGCCCCAACCGCAGCCCCCGGTTTGGTGGTCCATGCCTGGCGGACTGAGGATGAATTGATGAGTGAGTGAGAGGCTATTGGAGACAATAGGCAAATTTAGAGGCGTAATTTTTTTTAAGTTAGTCTTGACAACGTGGCTGCAGGTATTTGTGCGTGTGTGTGCGCGCGCGCGCAGGGGGTGGGGGGGGGGAGGCAGGCGCATAATTTAAAGCTAAAACATGCCCCCCCTGCTCACTGCAGAGTGAACAAAAAAGAAAAAACTTTTGTGGTCTTTCTGTATTTTCTAATTTTCCACAGTGAAATCAATACTATTTTTAAATGTAACTACCCACTCACAGAAAAGAAATGTGCACAGAATTGTACCGAAATGGAATAGTTTGTGAAAAACTGAGGTTTCAAATGTAAACATTTAATTCACAAGAAATATTTTATGAACAATTTCTAGTAATAGCCTTTCAAATAACAGAAAAGAAGGGTAAGGGTTCCCAGCTCCCTGCACAGGAGGCCCTCCACAGCCAAGCACCCCTTGTGGGCCCAGGTTCTGTCCTCCGCCCCTCCATTGTCATCTGGAATCGCAGTAAATGTTTGTCAAATGACAGAATTAATATGAAGTGAGAGATCTTAGAATTTATCTTCTCAATCCTTATAATGTGGACGCTGAAGCACAAAAAGGTTAAAGACTTGTCCAAGGATACTCATACAATTGGAACCATGACCTTTTTTTTAAAAAAAAAGATTTTATTTATTTATGTTTAGAGAAAGGGGAAAGGAGGGAGGAAGAGAGGGAGAGAAACATCAATGAGTGGTTGCCTCTTGCACACCCTCAACCAGGTACCTGGCCTACAACCCAGGCATGTGCCCAGACTGGGAATCGAACCGATGACCCTTTGGTTCACAGGCCGACACTCAGTCCACTGAACCACACTCAGCCTGGGCAGAACCATGACCTTTTCATTAGGAGTAAAACTTGCTAAAGTCCTGAATAGCATAATGCCAATATTTGCTTATATCAGTTAACCATATAACTTATTGTACTGAATGGAGAATGAAAAGGGGTGTTAGTGATAATTACACCAGTACAACAAGCTTGAACCAGGCCTCCCCCAGGCAAACTAGGACATATGGGCACCCTGCACTTACAGAAAGAGACAGATTAAAGTTTATCATGATACGGGTTCAAGTATACCAAGTACTTGCTAGGTACCAGGCACTGGGTTCCAAGGCTTTCTCTTTAATCCTCTTGTTAATCCTCATAGTGACCTTCAGAAGTAGGTAAAATTCCATTTGGCAGATAAGGAAACTGAGATATTCAAAAAACAAGGGATCAAACATCTTGATAACACTGCTAGTAAGGGGCGGAGCTCAGATGAGAAGCCAGGAAGACTGGTTCCAGAGCTGAGCTCCAAACAATGGTTCCAGGTACTTGAACCTATAACCCACAGGCATATGTTCTTTCACAGTGTGTAAAAGAAAAGTGAGCCAACATTTAAAACTACAGAGATTTCACATAAAAATCTGGATTTCCAGCTCCTCTTGGAAATATTGAGAGGTCTGACAACACTGAGCCGGGGGGCCTGCAGGGAGCTAGTCACAGTTCCTGGATGGTATTGCCCAGCTGGGAGGGAGCTTACCAGCTTGCCAAAGTCCCCACTCATCTATTTTATACCCCACACCCCAACACTGAGGTGGAATGATAATGGCCATATGTTATCACACTTGCACACTGTTCTTATCAGAGTAGAGAAACATTCTTCACTATCCTGGTCTCTATTAAGAATGACTGAAGGGCAGTGCCTGGGACTTCCAGTCAAGATGGCACTGGAGGCAGACATGGCTTGCTCGCCTCTTTGCACAACCACATTAATTACAACTAAAAAACAGAACCATAACTCTTAGCTGTCAGAAATCGAGTTGAATAGAAGTCTGACAACTATGGAATTAAAGAAACCACATCCATCCAGACCGGTAGGAGGGATGCAGATGCGGAATGGGCTGGTCCCTCACCCACACGTGGTGGAGAAACACTCAGGAGGGATTATCTCGGGAGCAAGGAGTCCCAGCCCCACACCAGGCCCCCAGCCCAGGGTTCCAGTGCCAGGAAGATAAGTCCCCACAATTTCTGGCTGCAAAAACCAGCGGGGATTGAGTCAGTGGAAGGAACTGCTAGAGCCCCAAGCAGTTCCTCTTAAATAACCCACACACTGACTCACCCACTCAGACTCACTCCCTCTGAGCTCCAGCACTGGGGTAGCAGCTTGAAAGGCACCAGTGGCATGCAGGGAGGAACTGAAGTGTCTGGCATCAAGAGAAGCAGAGGCCATTGTCCCTTTTCTAAACCCTCCCCCCACAGAGCAACAGAGCAGGCAGGGTGGCGCCATATCTGAGACTCCATCAACCAGGCTAACCCTGTGTGACCTGCCTTGGAGATCCCCAGAGACTCCACCCTATCCAACTTACGGGCCCACCCAAGCTGCTCTTCCATACGAATGGCTGGTCTTGGCTCCTGCTGCACAACTTCCTAAATCCTCTCAAACAAGCAACAGCTGGCCTCAGTGAGCCCCAGGCCCAGCACCAGCAGCAGCCAGCTTAGATTCACAGCTTGGCTTTGCCTGGGAATCTCCACACCAGCACAAGTAGCAGCCACCTCAGACTGCTCTATAGCTCGGATAGGGTGCCCCGGGCAAAACACAGGTAGGGGCTGACCTTGGCCTGCACCACCAGGAAACCTCAGGGCCAGCATACCCAGGGGACAGCTACAAACCATGTTGGAGAACCACCACCCTGCCCCTGCCCAGCTGACTCTCCATGGGGGCGGAGGTTGGTGGTAAGGGGTCACAGCCAACCAGTGGTCAGCACCTGACTGGCCCGAGTAAATCCCTCCCATTGACTTGCCAGCAGCAACTAAGGCTCAACTACAAGAGGAGGGTGCACCTCAAGTACCCAGCTTGGGTGATAGAGGACACTGTGCCACTGGACCCTACAGGACACCTACTACATTAGGCCACACTACCAAGACAGAGTCAAAGCAGCTCTATTTAATATATACAAACAAGCACAAGGAAGCTGCCAAAACGAGTAGACAAAGAGACATGGCCCTAATGAAAGGACAGATTAAAATTCCAGAAAAAGAACTAAACAAAATGGAGATAAGCAATCTATCAGATGCAGAGTTCAAAACACTGGTTATAAAGATGCTCAAGGAGCTTAGTGAGGATGAGGACACCAACAGCATAAAAAAGATCCAGTCAGAAACGAAGGATATACTAATTGAAATAAAGAACAACTTACAGGAAAACAACAGTAGAGTGGATGAAGCCAAGAATCAATTCAATGATTTGGGACATAAGGAAGCAAAAAACAACTGATCAGAACAAGAAGAAAAAAGAATCCAAAAGAATGAGGATAGTGTAAGCAGCCTCTGGGACAACTCCAAGAGGTCCAACATTCACATCATAGGGGTGCCAGAAGGAGAAGAGAAAGAGCAAGAAATTGAAAATCTATTTCAAAAAATAATGAAAAGAAACTTCCCTAATTTGGTGAAAGAAACAGACATGCAAGTCCAGGAAGCACAGAGTCCCAAACAAGATGAATACAAAGAGGGCCACTCCAAGACACATCATAATTAAAATGCCAAAGGTTAAAGATAAAGAGAGAATCTTAAAAGCAGCAAGAGAAAAGAAGTTAGTTCCCACAAGACTGTCAGGAAATAGTCAAAGTCATGGAAAGCAGGGACCTACAGCCAAGATTGCTCTGCCCAGCAAAGAAATCATTAAGAATTGAAAGGCAGATAAAACAGCTACCCAGACAAGAAAACCAAAGGAGTTCATCATCACCAAATCATTATATATGAAATGTTAAAAGGACTTATTTAAGAAAAAAAATATCAAAGCTATGAAAAATAAAATGGCAATAAATACATATCTATCAACAACTGAATCTAAAAAACAAACTAAGCAAACAAGAAGAACAGAAAGAGAATCATGGATATGGAGGGCATTTTGATGGTTGCCAGACTGGGGGCAGGTGTAGGGGAAATGGGTGAAGAGGTGAGGGGATTAAGAAGTACATATAGGTGGTTACAGAATAGCCATGGGGATGTAAAGTAAGCATAGGAAATGGAGTAGCCAAAGGACTTTTATGCAAGGCCCATGGACATGAACAATGGTGTGGGTATTGCTTGATGGAGTGGGGGGTGCTGGGTGGAGTGGGGGCAAAGGGGGAAAAACCAGTACAACTATAATAGCATAACTGACAAAACAGAATTTAAGAAGAAAGAAAGGAAGGAAGGAAGAAAAGAAAGGAAAGGAAGAAAAGAAAGGAAATAAAGAAAGAGAAAGAAAGAGAGAGAGAGAGAGAGAGAGAGAGAGAGAGAGAGAGAGAGAGAGAAAGAGAGAAAGAGAGAAAGACCAGAGGGCTGCGCCTATTTCAAACTGAAGAATATAAGGGGCTGGGGCGGGCGAGTTCCGCTAAAGGAGGCTCCACTGCCCTGCAAACAAAGTGTCCCTGTGACATGCTGCATTCCTTTCACGAAATGTGGCCGAGACACAGCACAACATGATTCTGAGAAAACATAACACATTTCATAACGCGCGTTTGCTCTACTCGCTGGCAATTCCCCAACCTTCCGACTTGGTGATATATTCAAGGACGACTTGTTTGGTTCTAAGAGCAAAGCGTTTCCCTCTCTGAAGTTAACTGAACTGAGAATCCTTTTTGCTAGGGGACCTTCAGCAGCTCCCTAAAACTACACGCCAAAGATTCAACACCTGCTGACTTCTGCAGTGACAGGCCAGTGGGACCTACTCACAGCTTCTCCGGAAGCACGATGGTGGAGGGGGCTCTTGAATCTGGCCCCACCCCTTTCTGGGCCCTGGGCTGGCTGCCTCATTCCTGCGAACCTCCCTTTGGACAACTTTAATTAAGACCCATCTCACGGGTTTCTGAAGGATTAAGCAAGAAAATGCTTGAAGATACTCCATATCCGGTAAGCACTCGGTAATGGAAGGTCCTTATTGATTTTGATATTTAAGCAAGACCCTCTGTTGTGATGGGGGCCCTGAGCTCAAGAATCTGTTTCAGAGCCCAGAGCCTGGGAATCAGGCTTAGCAGACGCTGCAATTTGGATAAGAGAAAATTACAAGAGGAAATAAGGCCAAGGACTCGAGTGTTTAAGCTGCTCCTCAGAAGAATTCAAAGAAAAATAAACCTATGGTCCAGATGTGGAGTCCTCCTCCCATTCTCGTGGATGCCTGGTCCCTGGCGAGCACCGTTTGTTTCTGGCCTCTGCACAGCTAAACCCTTCCTCAGGTGTGCCTGGAAGGGTGATGCCAGACGGCATGGCAGAGAGAACTGTGTGTGTGTGGGGGGGGGGGGGGTTGTTCTGGGAGGGCAGGGCCACCTGGGGTGTGCTGTCCACCCACCGCATTCTGGTTCTGCAGAAATAAACTCCACGGGCAGTCACAAAGGGAAAACGAGGTCACCAAATATGCAGCTGGGAGGGAAAGTGTGAAAGCAGATGGGGTAATGCCTGTGCCGCTTGGCGTGGCAGATGCTGGGACTGGAGGAGGGTGACGGAGGCTGCAAGGGACCCTCGCCGGGATTCAGGCAGCACGGGACAGTGGGGCCCCCAAGAGTGGGAGGGAAAAAAAGGAATGGGGAGCATGGGCTGCAAATCAAGATCTAGCCCAGTTCAGATCTGATTCCGCCATCACAACCTAAGTGACTTTAGGGGACTCAAACTATTTTCTTACCTCTAAACTGAATTGTAAAATACCCTCCCTGCCTCTTCACAGGCTCCTGGTGAGATCTACAGGAATAGGGTATCTCACCCCCATTAGGTGCTCCCTCGAGAGCAGGAGCTGTGTCTTATGAACTTGTCTCCCCAGTTCAGGGCATACAGCAGGTACTCAATACATGCATACTGAACTGAGCCAGACCAGGGGAGGGGGAAAGGCAAGCTGCCCTGTGTCCTATGGGCAAGGATTTAACATCCTCTTAATTACACCCTCCTCTAAAAACAGATCTACATATGGACAATGAAAAGAAGGGAAACATGAAATTATTTCTTGTCCCAGGACGTTGGGATTATATGTAACTTTCTATTTTATTATTATAATCTTTCAAGAGTAAATAAAACCAAGGGAAGAGAGACACAGGGGGCATCTTCAGATCCTTGAAGCAACAAAAGCTCTCTGCATTTCCCACAGAATCCAACTCCGGCTCAGGGTTCGTTTGGTGAGTTTAACCTGCTTTTGCCCTGAACAGCCACAGAGGGTCATACACACGCCACCGCCACCACCTCCATTACACCGCAACAGACGTGACCTACAAAGGCATGTCGGTGCCGGTGCCCCCAAATTCCTTCTTTCCCACCCTTTCACTCTCTTTTTCTGATTTCTTTCACACATTTTCAGGACCATACAAAAAACTGCTCCCACAACCATCACTGCACCTCCCTCTCTGATATTAATTAAAAATCAACAGCATGGTTAAGAGAGCTCAGGCTCCAGATTCGGGCCGGGATTGAATTCCTGCTCCTGAGCTAGTCGGCCACTGGGCCTCTTTAGGCCTCGGTGTCCTCACCTGTTGAGTGGAGAAAATACTCATGTTTACTGCACGTAACAATCACTGAGTACCTGGCATGTGCCAGGAGCCACCCCCTGGGCACACTGCCCCACAGCGTAAGCTCATGGTAGAAGTGGCCCCAGCGGGCAGGCAACCCTTCTAGAGGGGAATGTGGCCCCAGAATTCACTTCTTAGAAATTTAAGGGTGATAATAATGTGTCATTGTAGAGTTACTGATTATAAAAAATGTGCCACTCTAGTGGGGGGTGTTGATGATGGGGTTTGGGAAATCTCTGTACTGTCCTCTTAATTTTGCTGTGAACCTAAAACTGTTCTTTAAAAAGTCTTAATAAAAGAGAAGTAGACTGAAATACAGAAGAAAAAAAGGAATCTATGCAAAGACTTAGCTGGTTACACAGCATTATCTGTAATAGCAATGACTGGGGGAAATTAATGTCTAATGATATGATGTTGACTAAGTCAACTGAAAGATGCTCACATAATGGAATACTAATACAATGCAGAAAATAGAAATTAATTTGTAAAAGAGTATTCAGATGTGGATAGAAGTTCAGTCTGATTTTTAAAAACAATGTGTAGTGTGACATCATTTCTGTTTTCTCTTAAATTAAGCAGAGTCTGAAAAGACATTTTCGTGTTTTGGTTCTTGAGATTTGGTGTCCAAGTCCAGTGGGGAGCTTGTTCCCAAGGCAAATGCCCAGGCCCTCCCGCAGACCCACTGGGTCTAATCTCAGGGTGAAGGACTATTTGGATTGTAAACAAGATTTTGAAGCACACCAGAGTTCCAGAACCTCTGTATATGCTTATGTGTTAACAGCAGTTACCAATGACTTATGGCACAGCTGGTGCTTTTTTTCTTCTTCTCTTCGTATTTTCTACAATTATCATATTTGAGAATTAAAAAGAGATATGACCTAAATGTCCAACAAGGGGTAAGTTATGGTATGTTGGTGCAGTAGAGTCCTCAACAGCCAATGGGAGCACTGGGTGGAAATTCACGATGACAGTTTGGCACATGAGAGAAGAATGTCTCAAATCAGTGTGAAAACACCTATGTACAGTCTTATACAGGGAGAGGGAAGGAAAAGAGGGGACACACAATTTGGAAGGATAGTCTCCAAAATATTATCAGTGGCTATTTCTTTGTGGTGAAAGTTCGAGTAATTTTTCCTTCATAACGTTTTTATTATTTGAATTGTATACTATGTAAAGGTATCCTTTTTAACTCTCACAAGAAAAATGTATTCTTACCCTGAAAAAAATGCATATGTAACACTGCCTTTTTGCAGCCTCATTCAAGTTCACTAACTGAAGCTCCCACCAGTTCAGATGCGCTGCTCAGGACCCAGGGAAGGAAGGCGGGCTAGTCAAACAGATGAGCTGGGGGTGCCTCGGAGGGTAAACACTAGCCCTCCACAAAGGGGAGAACCCTGTCTGACCCCAAAGGCTTTGTAAACTTTACTAGGGAGGTCAAGTGTATGGAAGAGAAGAGGGGATAAAAAAGATACTCCCCAAATAAAAATTTTAAATGAACAAACAAGGGAAAGATACTTGTAACAAATATGGCAAGAAATTCATATAAGCCAATGAGAAAAATACAGACCCTGATTATTTTAATGCTAAGACCTGAAGAGATAAGATAATCAAGGTATAAACAGATGGTTCACGAAGAAGAGATATCTATGTCTAACAAGCCTATGGAAAATGTTTAAGAGCATTTGGAATACCAGTTAAGGTTCTTATTTGCTGAATCTCAGCGTTGGCTAGATGGGTGGGTTCAGTTTGTGAATTTTCATTGAGCTGAACATTCATGATGTGTTCACCTTCCTGTATTTATATTATATTTCAAGAATTAAAATTTTTTGCCACGGCCAGTGTGGCTCAGTTGGTTGGGCATTGTGCTGCAAACCAAAATGATTGCAGGTTCGATTCCCAGTCAGGGCACATGCCTGGGCTGCAGGTCAGGTCCCCAGTTGGGACGTGTACAAAAGGCAACCACATATTGATGTTTCTCTCTCACATTGATGTTTCTCCCCTTCTTTTTCTCCCTGCCTTCCCCTCTCTCTGGAATCAATAAAGGGAAAAAAAGAATTTAAAATTTTTTAAAAGATCTTATTTATTTTTAGAGAGAGGCAAAGGAAGGCAGAACCGGGAAGAGAAAAACATCAATCAGTTGCTTCTCTCACGCCCCAACTGGGAACCTTGGCCCACAACCCAGGCATTGACTGGGAATCAAACCAGTGACCTTCTCATTTGTAGGCCAGCACTCAATCCACTAAGCCACACCAGCCAGGGCTAGAATTACAAAAATTTAAAGCAGGGGATGGATAAACACAAAACAGAGATTAGTGGTGGGGGCAGGGGCAACAGAGAGGGAGACGGGAGAGAAGCACGTGAGTAGACATGTCATACAGGCATTCCTCAGAGATATCATGGGTTCGGTTCCAGACCACTGCAATAAAGCAAGTCACAGACATCTTCTGGTTTCCCAGTGCGTGTACGAGTTACTATTCTGTAGTCTATCAAACGTGCAATAACATTATGTCTAGAAGACAATGTACTGTACATACCTTAACTTAAAAATATTTTATTGCTAAAAATGCTAACCATCATCTGAGCCTTCAGCGAGTCATAACCTTTTTGGTGGAGCATCTTGCCTCAGTGGTAACGGCTACTGAATGACCCCGGGTGGGGGTTGCTGGAAGGTTAGGGCGGCTGTGGCCGTTTCCTTAAATAAGACAACAGTGAAGTCCGCCACACCAGCTGACGCCCCCTTCCGTGAATGCTTTTTCTGTAGTGAGCACACAACGCTGTGTGATAGCATTCTGGCCACAGTAGAACAACTTTCAAAATTGGAGGCAATCCTCTCAAACCCTGCCACTGCTTTATCAAGTAAGTTTATGTAATATTCATTTTTTATATGTGATATTCTGAATCCTTTGTTCTCATTTGAACAATCTTCACATCTTCACCAGTAGAGTCTGTCCACAAGAGGCAATTCCGCATCCGTGAACCTTCAATCGCGAGATTGAAGCAATTCAGCCCCATCTTCAGGTTGCACTTCTAGTCCTTCGCTATTTCCAACCTCTCTGCAGTTACTTCCCCCACTCAAAGTCTTGACACCTCAAAGTCATCCATGAGGCTTAGCATCAACTTCCTCCAAACTCGTGTTGATATTTTGACCTCTACCCATGAATCACAAATGTTCTTAATGGCATCTAGAATGCTGAATCTTTTACAGAAGGTTTGCAATGTACTTTGCCCAGATCCAGCAGAGGAATAACTATGTATGGCAGCTACAGCCTTACAAAATGTGTTTCTTAAGTATTAAGATGTGAAAGTCGAAATGATTCCTTGATCCATGAGCTGCAGGATGGATGTGTGCTAGTAGGCATAAAAACGTTAATCTCATTGTACATCTCCATCAGAGCTCTCGTGTGACCAGGTGCATTCTTAGTAATATTCTGAAAGAAATCTCTTCTTTACCCCCAAGCACTAGGTCTCAACAGTGGGCTTAAAATATTCAGTAAATAATGTTGTAAATAGGTGTGGTGTCATCAGACTTTGTAAAGAATTAATTTTTTTAGGGAAAGAAAGTGGGAGAGAGAGAAATATCAATTTATTATTCACTTAATTAGGCATTCATTGATTGATTGTTTCTTGTATGTGCCCTGACCAGGGATCGAACCCACGACATTGGCGTATCAGGATGATGCTCTAACCAATGGCACTACCCAGCCAGAGCTGTCATCCATGTTTTGTTGTTCCATTTATAGAGCACAGGAAGAGTAGATTTGGCATAACTGTTAAGGCCCCTAGGATTTTCAGAATGGTAAATAAGCCCTGGCTTCAACAAAGTCACCAGCTGCATTAACCCCTAACAAGAGAGGCAGCCTGTCCTTTGAAGATTTGAAGCCAGGCACTGATTCCTCCTCTCTAAATATGAAAGTCATAGATGGCATCGTCTTTCAAAATAAGGCTGTTTTATCTACATTGAAAATCTGTTTAGTGTAGCCATTAATTATCTTAGCTAGATCTTCTGGATAACTTGCTGCAGCTTCTACATCAGTACTTGCTATGTCACCTTGTACTTTTGTTATTGAAATGGCTTCTTTTCTTAAACCTAATGACCCAACCTCTACTAGCTCCAGACTTTTCTTCTGCAGCTTTCTAATGTCTCTCGGCCTTCACAGAACTGAAAGGAATTAGGGCCTTGCCTTAGATTAGACTTTGGTTTACGGGAATGTTGTGGCTGGTTTGATCTTCTCTCCAAACCACTAAAACTTTCTCCATATCAGCAATAAGACTGTTTGGCTTTCTTCTCATTTGTTCTCAAGAGCTTTCCCTTTGCATTCACAACTTGGCTATTTGGTGCAAGACGCCTAACTTTCGGCCTTTCTCATTTTGGGGCTTTCAATATGCCTTCTTCACTAAGCTTAATCATTTCTAGCTTTTGATGTAAAGTGAGAGACCTGTGACTCTCCCTTTCGCTTGAACACTTAAGAGGTCATTGTAGTGCTATTTAATTGGCCTAATTGCAATACTGTTGTGTCTTAAGGAAAGGGAGGGGGTCGGCTGGTGGGTGGAGCAATCAGAACACGCACAACCTTTACCAATTAAGTTCTTATGTGGGCGTGGTTTGTGGTGCCCCAAGACAGTTACAATAATAACATTAAAGATCACTGAAGACAGACCACCATAACAAATTAACAATACTAAAAAAGTTTGTAGTATTGTGGGAATTACCCAAATGAGTCACAGTGACATGAAGTGAGTGGACGCTGTTGAAAAAATGCCACTCACTAAATAGATATATGATTCCGGATCTCAACCTCTTTGGCTCAGTTGGGTAATACTGACCCCAGCGGGTTTTCTGTGCTCAGTAAATAGTCGTGTGGTCTCCAGTTCTCATCCGCTGCATCATATTCTACAGACATGTCATAAAAGTTCTTAAAACACAGGAAGCCTTCCAAAAGCCCACCCTCTAACACGGGCGCTGTTCTCATTTGCCCTCCAGTCTCATCCATGCGAACTGCTACCCAGTGCTTGCAGAATTCTGTGTCCTGCTGTTCTCTAAATACAAACTTGTATTACAACGTGGGAGTCCTTTCCCGTGGCCTCCTCTGCAAACACTCGGCTAATCAGTGCAAAAGGAAAAAGCATGTGTGTTGGGATGCTGTTGATGAACCAGTGAGCATGCCGAACGGGAGCTTCTTTGGAAGAACCTGAGCCTCCTACAAAGGCCTGCAAGGGGAGGAAGCCCAACTCCAACGTGTCCTATAAATCTTTTTGTTTATTTATTGATTCGAGAGAGATAGAGAGAGAGAGAGGGAGGGGGTGGGGGGAGAGAGAAGCACTGACTTGTTGTTCACCCCACTGATGTACCCATGGTCACCTCTTGGATGTGCCCTGACCAGATATCAAACCCATAACCTTGGCGTACTGGGACGCCGCTCTAACCAGCTGAGCTCCCAGCGCTAGGGCTCCAGCTTGTCCTTTACAGCAGGAGCCCTGGCTGGTGTGGCTCAGTGTACTGAGCCTGCACACTGAAAGGTCCCTGGTTCTGGGGTTGTGGGCTAGGTCTCCAGCTGGGGGCACAGGCAAGAGGCAACCAGTTGATGTTTCTCTCCCTCTCTTTCTTCCTCCCTTCCCCCTCTCTAAATAAATAAATAAACAAACAAATTTTTTAAAAAGGACAACGGTAGGGGCAGGCGCAGAGCTGCCAGGAAAACCTCTCAGCAGGCAGGGGCTCAGTCCCATGTTTACTGAAGCCTTCCGCACACTCAATGGAGTACCAGCCATAAAAATAAAAGGAGGAAATCTTGCCATCTGCAACAACATGGATGGACCTAGAGGACATTATGTAAGTGAAATAAGTTAGAAAAAGAAGGGCAAATACTGTATGGTTTCACTTTTACGTGAAATCTAAAAAATAAAACAGACTCTTAAATACAGAGAATGTTACAGAAACAGGGGAGTCCAAAAATCCCCGGAGTTTGCGGCTGGGGGACGGGGAGAAGGAAGCAGCTTTCAGAATGTCTCCACACGCCTGAGGCTGATGGCCGGTGTCTTTCATTATGCAAAATTGCTTGGATGCTTCCAAGGCCTCAGGTGGACGGGAGGAGTCTTGAACCAGGGGACGGTATGGAAAGCACACACAGCCTACGTGGGGTTCTGTGAATGATCAGAACTGTTGGCAACACCCACTGCGTCAGAGGACGCAGTCAGGGATATATAGGCAGCTGTGAACACTTTAGGGGTCGGCGCGCTCTGGGGCTGTCTCCCTGGCTCGCGGGTGTTCGCAGGGGTGCTCTGGAGAAGGAGAGGAGATCCACGCGGTTTACAGAAAGAAGACAGTTTGTAAGGAGGCTGAGAATCCAGGTGGTCCTACATTGAGAGCTGGAGGGCACCGCAGCACAGAAAGGACCTCCCCGATCAGATTGAATGATTGGCAGCCGCTGGTAAAGCTGAACTGTGCCTAAGAAGTAGGGAAACGGTGTTTCTGACCTTCCTAAAACTGGCTAGGTTTGGTAGGGGGGAGGCAAGGATATGTGTAACTGTTAAATAAACAATTTTCTTTTCACTCAACTTAAGTATTAAGAGTTGTAATTCTGGTGGGGAGCAATTGGACCCCTAACTAAAGAGCCCGTGGGTTTGTTTTCAATTGGAGCAGCCCAGGGGTTCTGTAACAAGAACAAACTGATGGTTGCCAGAGGGGAGGGGAGGAAGAGCAAAAAAGGTGAAGGGGAATAAGAGGTCCAAATTTCCAGTTATAAAATAATGGCGCAGGGATGTGATATACGGTCAACAGCCTAACAACCTTGTACAGTGTCAGAGGGTTGCTAGACTTGATCTTTATCACTTCGTTAGGTATGTAAATATCAAATAACTATGCTGTATATCTTAAAACTAATGTAATATTGTATATTAACTATATTTGAATTTAAAATAAGTTAGCATCACCCTGGCCATTGCAGCTCAGTTGGTTGGAGCATCGATGTGTAAATCAAAAAAGGTTGTGGATTCAATCCCTAGTCAGGACACATGCCTGGGTTGTGGGCTCGGTCCCCAGTCGGGCCATGTGCGAGAGGCAAGCAGTCGATGTTTCTCTCTCACATCAGTGTTTCTCTCCCTCTCTCTCCTTCCCTTCCCATCTCTCTAAAAATCAATAAGCATGTCCTCAAGTGAGGATTAAAATAATAATTTAAAAGTTAGCATCACCAATAAGAGAACAAACTGATTTTTTTAAATATTTATTTTTAGAGAGAGGGGAAGGGAGGGAGAAGAACATCAATGCACAAGAGATACATCAATCTATTGCCTTTCACATGCCCCCAATTGGGGGCCTGGCCCACAACCCAGGCATGTGCCCTGACCGGGAATTGAACCGGTAACCCTTCAGTTCATAGACCAGCACTCAATCCACTGAGCCACACCAGCCAGGGTGGAACAAACTCACTTAATGTGATACAATGGAAAGGACACAACATTCCTCACATAGTTTTCTTCCCCAAAATGTTTTACATGAATTGAATGATTAAACATCAGGCTAATTTAGACTGTGGACATTCTACAAAACAACTGGCCAGGAGTTATCAAAAATGCAATGCCATAAGAGACAAAAAGGCCAAGCAACTACTGTAGTTTGAAGAGAGTGAAGAGACACGGTGCCAAATTGGACCCTGGACAACTGTTAAAAATAAATAAATAAAACAGCTGTGAAGAGTATTATTGGGACAACTGGAGAAATCCAAACATGGTCGGAAGATTAGAAAAAATAATTGTATCTGTTACATTTCTTGTATGTGTCATTGTGGTATTACAGTTCTATAGAATGTCTTTGCTTTTAACTGATACATGGTGAAGTATTTAGGTGTGAAATGTCACATCTACAATTGTCTATAGCTTCACCACACACACACACACACTCTCTCTCTCTCTCTCTCTCTCTCTCTCTCTAAAGCAAATATAGCCAAATGTTAACAGTTGGTTCTTCTAGGTAGGGACTATATAGATCCTCACTGCATTATATATTTTTTTCAACTTTTCCAATGGTTCCAGACAGCAATCCACCAACGCAATCCTGTGGGACTTTTCCCCACTCCACATGATGTCTCTAAAATGCACCCACGATAATGCATGTAGCTGACGTTCACTCAGTCATTATATTTCATTGCATGTCTCTATCTGTAACTTATCCATATTTCTTTTGATGTGCATGTTCATTTTTGTTTTGGCTATTACAAACAGTGCTGCTTCCAAGCTTTTTCTACCACCAAGGCTCTTAGAGACTCAGATCCTTCAGAAACGAGGATAAGCATTTATGGGGTTACACAGAAAACACTTCCCTCAGTGACCAAGACTGACTACAAGGCAGTTCCCAGGTGAACTGCTACTTCGCCAGGCTGGTCTGACTCAGGGCTTTTCAACCCTATGCTCTCCATTTTGGGGGGATTGCTCTCAAAATACAAGCTTTGGGAAGGCAGGAACCGTGCCTGATTTGCTCACCAAACACCAAATACCATGCCCAGCACAGGGCCAATGCTCAGGAAAACAAGAAAACTGAAAACAAAAGTTAACTGAATGGATGAATAAATGAATACCAGCAATCAGGCTTGCATCTTAATTGTTACTGGATGCCTATTATTTTGCAAGATTGCCTTGTGGTTGTGAACTTCCTTCTTAGACATGTTTCTATGTACTGACACTAGCTGTGTGTTTGTTACTTACGTTAGCTACGTACATCATCTGTCGTGTTAAGGCATCACAGCTGGCTTACTTACTGGCAGGCATTTAGATGGATCCTAATTTGTTTTGCAGCCACAAATAGGACTTCTATGAACTTTCTCTTCAGGATTAATGCCTTATGCAGTCCCAAAAGTGAAATTACGATGTTTCCTTTCTCCATTAGTGTGTTTTTTCTGGTGTGTCTCACATTAACTTCTTACAACAGCTTAAGTCTGCTGGAATTTATTCCAGTCCATTGGAATATGTTCTGTTTACTCAGTGCCATATGTTTTTTTATGATTGTGACATCATCTAAAACTCTGGAAGGATGACTCTCCTCACTGCCTTTCTACTACAAAGAAAAGTTCTCATCACAAGAAAAACTTATTTTGCAGCTATGTGAGGTGATGGCTGTTAACCTGTGGCAATCATTTCATAATATATCATATCAAATCATTATGTTATGTGTCTTAAACTAATACGATGATATATGTTAATTATATCTCAATAAAACGGGGGGGTGATGTTCTTTGGAACGCTTATTTGCTCTTTTTTTTTCTTTTTTTGCTTCAGTAAATATTTACTATGCCCTGATCAGTGTGGCTCAACTGGTTGGGTGTTGTCCCACAAATTGAAGGGTCATCAGTTCAATTCCCAGTCAGGGCACAGGTCTGTGTTGCAGGTTCAGTCCCCCTGGTCCGGGTGCAAGGCAACCGATTGATGTTTCTGGTCTATGCTTCTCTCTCACACCAATGTTTCTCTCCATCTGATTCTCCCTCCCTCCTTGCCCATTCTCTACAAATAAATAAATAAAATAATAAATAAATCAATATTTACGAAGTGCCACTGTGTCCAAGGCACTGTGCTGGGACCTGTGTAGGAACAACAGAAGTGGGGAAGTGGCTCCAGCAGGTGGGCCACAGGGATGAAACGCCAGAGGAGCTGTGAAAAGAAAGCCTTCTTCCAGATGCCGCAGGGGACAGCTGGGACTCAGACAGACCTGTGTGACAGGCGCTCCTGGTGGAGACAAAAGCACGAGCAGGGGCTTCGATGGGCCAGACTCAGGGTGTCTGTGGGTGCCGGCAGGTAGCTCAAGTTTGACTTGTGCAAAGGGGTTGGAGAGAAAGGGTAGAACCTGACCATGAAAGGCTTCAAATTCTCAATTCAAGAATTTCAGACTTGGTTCTGTTAATGGCTCAAGCTGCTTGTTAGGATCACAAATGTGGCAGCTCTGCCTCCTGTGGACTAAGGATGGAGGGAAGATGGGAGGCAGAGACCAGGGATGCAACCTGCACCACCAAGGCTAGAGAAGAGAGAATTTTCAAAGCTGTTCATCCACAGGGAAACAGAGTTTTGGCTTCTATTTTCTTTATTTTTTATTGATTTTAGAGAAACAGTGATTTATTGTTCCACTTATTTATGGATTTTCTGGTTAATTCTTATATGTGCCCTGACCAGGGATCGAACTTGCAACCTTGGCATATCGGGACAATGCTATAATCCATTGAGCCATCAGGCCAGGGTCAGATTTTTTGTTTTTAAAGACAATACTGCCCCAGCCAGTGTTTCACCTGGTTTGGCATCATCCCCGCAAAGCAAGAGGTTGCCAGTTCAATTCCTGGTCAGGGCATATTCCCAGGTTACGGGGCCGATCCCCAGTTGGGGCACATGCCAGAGGCAACCGGTTGATGTTTCTCTCCCTCCCTTTCCCTCTCTCTAAAAATAAATAAAACCTTTTTTAAAAAAAGTTATGGTCCCACCAATCCTGTCCCTATTTCCATTTCCAGAGGACTGAACGTTAGCGGATATATTCCTGGCCATGCCCACTCCTGCCTCAGTCTACGCCGGGGATCCTGGCATCTGCTTCCCCTCCCTAACACTCGCTGGGGACATCAGGGAAGGCTGGGAAACTGGCTTTTCATTTTTCCCTAGAGGAGCTCCAAGCCCACCACAGAAGCTTCTCACAATGTCCTCTCAGAGGTGATCCTGGAGACATAAAGAGACCTCCTCCTCTTTTCTGAGGTTTATCCATGTGGGATAGCTGGATACTTGTCACTCCTCAGCCCAGCTGAGCCCATGAGGCAGTGATCGGGACCCCCTCAGTGTCCTTCTGTGGAGTCTTGAAGGACAGGGCAGGTGCAGCCAGGAAGCAAGAGAGGCAGGGCATCCCAGGCAGGGGACCAGTGTGTGGAAAGGTCTGGATGAGGGGAGACAGTGAAGGTTCCGGGAGGATGGAGCAGACGGTGCTGAAGAGACGGGGTGGGGGAGGGGAGACGGCGTGGGAAGAAGCGGAGGTTCCACAGCCATCTAGCGACCAGGCCACCCTCTTCCTGCATGACTAGAGCTGTGCCGGCAGAAGGCAGAGCCAGAGGAAGCGGGGGAGGGGCAGGGCAGAGGCAGAGAGCAAGGACCCAACCAAACACAGTGGGAGGGGTCTGCATAGTCAAGGGACCAGGGAGAGGGGTCAGTGAGGTCCAAAGAAGAGGAAAGGAACTATCCCCTTGAGTTCCATATGGGCCCATGGTCAAGTTCAGGGAGCCAACCCAACCTGCCTCCAAAGGGGCTGGAGCTGCCCGAGGCTGGCAGGTCCCCAGGGCCACAGATGCCTTCACCCAGTCTGCCTGTTTACTGACACAACCCCTAACCGAGGAGTAACAGGGACATGCAGGGCCCGGGGTGAGTTCCAAGAGCTGCGTCACTCCTTCGATGGCACACCCCACCCACATTTACAGGATCCACTCGTGGGAGAGTGCCCCTCCCCATCTCATGAAGGACTGAACAGGAAGAGTCACTTCCCGTCAGCCATGCCCAGGCCCACCAAGGGCAGGGACCCCCACTGGAGGTGCAAGGGGAGGTGCACTCCCAAGACCAGGCCCCGGTCACCTCTGCTCTCAGCTCTGTGCGGGCTCAGCAAACGTCCATGGACTGAAGGAAGAAACACATGCAGCCCTGACCTCGGGGAAGCTGGCTCCTCCTCCACCGCCCCTTCAGTCACTCACTTATCCATGGCATCCTCAAGTTGGGGACCTCATATACCTTGACGACACTTAGCAAAGCTTGGTCCCTGCCTCTTGGGCCCACTGAACTGGGAGAGAGACAAGCGCCCTGACAACTGGTGTAGCAGTTGCCCACTCTGTGCTCTTCCTGGGGTTCCTCTCAGGAGGACACGGCAAGAGATGTTCGAGAGGGCTTAGAGCTATGGGGAAAAGCCATAAACCAGAATGTTCCAGTCTCTCCCAGCATATACCCTTGCAGTGCTTAACATCACAGGCTCAGCAGCCACACCTGGGTTCGAATCCTGCTTTTACCACTTTCACGTGGTGTGGTGGTGGTGGTCTTGAGCAAACGATTTCACGTCTCTAACCTGCTGCCGGTGTGTACGATGGATGATTATGGATGATTAACACCCTCCTAGGGCAGTGGGATGGAGAAGGGCTGTGTCTCTAAGTGCAGCAGGGCTCCTACTTAAAGCTTAAATTAGTGGTGAATCCAAATGAATACCCTGCTGAGAATTTCAAGGTACTTCTGAAATCATCTCATCAGCCCAAATCACGCTACCATGAAGGCATGAGAGAGCCAAGATTCTCCAGTGTGAACACACAGGGGCGAAGACCAGGGCTTCCTCCCGCCCTGACTGCACCCTCATCTTGCCCAGGTGGACCGGGGTGAGGGAGGATGCCAGCACCACCCATAGCTCAGATGAGCACCACCCTGCCCTGGCAGCTCACAGGTGAATGGGTTGGAACAAGGAAGACAGATTGTTGGTGGGGAGAGGTGTAGGTAATTTGTCAGGCTGACTGGCAGTAGCATCAAGTACCTGATGCCTTTCAAAAGGAATGCCTCCCTCCCTGTCCTTTAATAGACAGCAGAATCTGTCCTCACAGGAAGATATCCCAGGTCTCCTCACTCTTCAGTCTGGATCCCTGGGGCTCCTAGCACCTCTCTTTCCAATCTGCACCTCATTCCACAGCTCGGAGACCTGCAGGGATTCTCCCGGGTCCTCCACTGCCAGCTGGCCAGTTGCTTCCCCAATTCTGGCTTCTTTCACTCAAGCTTCCCCTCAACCCCACCCTACTCAGGAACTCTCCACACCAGCCCAGCAAGCTTCCACATAACCCCCAGAACAGCCCAGCCCACCTTCCTGGTCTCACCCTCTCTGCTCCCCTCCCTACCTCTGCAAAGCCTGGTCCTACCCAGTCTCCCTCCAGAGAGCCTTGCTGAACCTTTGCCCCCCAGTTTCTCCATCCTCCAGACTTTAAGTATCCACAACCCCAGATTTTCACTTACTAGTTGCGTGACTCAAAGTAAGTGATCAAACCCCTTTCTGCCTCCATTTTCTCATCTGCAAAACAGGCCAACAATACTTACTCCCTTGGGTTATTGTCCAAATAGAATGAGAAACTGCCCATGAAGGATTTCGCATGGCTCCTGGCCTTGAGCCCCGGCACCAACGGAATCCTGCCTCCTCAGCCTGGGAAGTGTGTCATGTTTCAGGCTCTGACATTTCAGGATGCACCTTCTGCCCTCCTCCAGTACTTGGCTCAGCACTGAACAGTGAATACTGTTCAAAAATGCAGTCACTTATCCCTGATCGGTATGGCTCAGTGAGTTGGGCATTGTCCCCACAAAGCAAGAGGTCACCAGTTCGATTCCTGGTCAGGGCACATGCCTGGGTTGCAGGTTTGGTCCCCTGTTGTGCCAAACCAATTGATGCTTCTTTCTCCCTCCCTTCCCCTCTTCTCTA
Source organism: Furipterus horrens (assembly GCF_987537825.1). Taxonomy (NCBI): domain Eukaryota; kingdom Metazoa; phylum Chordata; class Mammalia; order Chiroptera; family Furipteridae; genus Furipterus; species Furipterus horrens. Next base: position 89,657,389 of record NW_028327181.1, read on the forward strand.
AAAGTAAATTAATAAAGTCTTTTTTTTTAATGCAGTCATTTAACAAATTAACAAAGAGGTCTTTCAGCCACACACACTGGGGGGCATCCCACAGAGGTGGAGAAAAGACAGGTTCTGCCAGCCCGCACCAGGCAGGCACTGTCGCCCTGCTGCCCCAAGGGGCGCTGCGTTGCTCCCCCCTCTCATCCCCCTGGAAGCCAACCAAAGGCACGCTGTCCCCAGGGTAAGTTCCACCCCAGCAGCAGTGGCCTGCCAAGTCAAATCCTAGCTCCCACAAGCATTTCCCAGGGCCATTCAGATCGTGGTGCTGCTAAATTCTTCCCAGTAACCACCTAATTCATCAGGTGCTGCGGGGTAAGGAAGGAATCCAGCCTGGAGGAGGTGCCTGCTGGACACAGGAAACAATGATGTGCAGGGACAGGCCCTACAACTTCACCCTCCTCTTCCTTAACTGCCGCCATGGAGACCAGGACACCCTGCCCCAACCCTAAACAGAGCTGCTTCAGTGGGAGCAGTGATCGATGCAATGCCACTGGGAAGTGGGGGCTACAAGGGCGGGGACACAGCCCGAGGAAGCGCGGGTGCGGGGAGGGGGGGTGGGCAAGAGGCAGAGGGGAAACTCCAGGCGACCTTCCTGACAGGGCCTCTTAGTAGACACTTTCAGGTCCCTGTGTCAAAAGCGCCACTGGGAGGAGACAGGCCCAGTCAGCTCCCTGTCCAGGACTCTCCCAGGGCACGGCTTTGATATGTGCTCTGGGTCTCTGGATCGGCCGGACTCCTTCTCCACTCCCCCACCCCACCCTGCCTTCTGGGTTCCTTCAGGGAGTAGGCAGCCACCGGCAGGCGTGCAGGAGGCGGGGGCAGCCAGTGTGCTCTGACCTGCAGTGGCTGGGGAGTTAAGGACCTGGGTGGTGTTGGTCCACATTCCATTCCACGTGGGTATGAAATTCAGCAGGGACTCAGCTTGATGTGAATAGAGTCACCCTGGCCTCCACCTCTCCCATCGGCACAATGGGGGCAGATATGTGTCTTGGTGGCTAACGTCACACTTGGTGTGTGGGCCAACCCAGCAAGCACTGGCCATGGGGCCGTCTAGACTGTGCATAAAAATGCAAACACTGTACTGACGGTCCCCTCTCGCTCAGCCCCATCTCCACATTAAACATAAAGCAAGCCGGAGCTGGGCCCAGCACTGGGCTGTAATTACTGCACTCCCTGGCAATTCCAGCTTTGACCCACGCCAGCCTCCCAGGAAGTGGATCTTTCTCGTTAACGCTCAGATTCTTGGTGAGGGGTCCATCTTTCCCAACACTTCACTGTCACCCTTTAGAAAGAGGAGCTGAAAGAGAAGGTACAGCTTAAGGTTTTAGTTGTTTGTTAGCTGGGTTTCTGCATCTTTAGCAGCTCTCTGGCCGCCCAAGATCTGTCTGCTCTGGAGTGGTGCCAGTATGGTCAGAGGCGCCCACACAACACACACGCTCTGTGTGCAGCCTGTTGCTGCATCCTGGTGGCACAAAACTGGCCCGCGGAGCTCTGTTCAAGCAGTGAGGATGCCGCATGCCACAAGCTGCCCTTAAAGACCAAGGGTGGAAAAGAAAATTATAAACAGCCCGAGATTCCAGGAAGGCACACAAGCCCTTACAAATCACTAGAAAACAATCATAACGCATCAGTCCCGAGGAGAAGCAAGAAGACAGGCCTGGAGCCGGGTGGTCCTGGAAGGCCGGCGCAGGGGTCCTCCCGGAGCCCGCCCTCTTTCTCCGAGGCTACTCGAGACCCCCAGGCTCCCCTCCCCCGCTGCCTGCCACATCTGGTTCCACTCAGGTCCTCCCCCACCTCCAGGCACACTCCTCCCCCTCTCCTCCCCGCTTTCAGAAAAGCGGAGACGATTTTTAAAAACCTAGTCTCTCTCTCTCTCTCACACACACACACACACACACACACGCACGCACGCACACGCGCACGCACACACACATTCCGGGAGCGGGGCGAGGGGGAAAAAGTTGAGAAGAGAGGCCCGCTTCCCGGCGTTCCCCCTGCCCGGCCCCCGAAGTTGGCCAAGTTGGCAGCGCCTTACCCGGGAGGTCGACGGTGTCTCCGGGGACGCCCAAATGCAGACCCCCGAGAAGCAGGGCGTAGCGCAGCAGGTGACGAAGCCAGGGTGTTGGGGCCGGCCGGCGGGGCTCCATGCCCGCGGCACGCCGCTCGGGGGACGCGGGGGACCTAGGGCGCACGGACGCGGTGCGCTGTGGCAGCCTCGGCGCTGGGCTGTGATTACCGCCCGCAAGGGGCTACGTCTTCCTCCGGGTCGGGACGAAGTGATGCCTCCCAGGGAGAGGAGGAAAGGAGAAGAGGAGGGAAGGAGGCAGGCCGGGCGGAGGGCGGGCGGGCGGGGGGAGGAGCGCAGAACCCGGGAGGAGGGTGTGAGGGGCAGAGGGAAAGGGAAGCGGGCAGTTTGAGAGGGGAGGGGGAGGCGCGAGGCTGGAGCTTAAGAAAGAACGCCGAGGGGGCAGGGGAGGGAAGGTGGAGAGGAGGATCCGCGGGATCGAGGAGGACCCCAGCGTGCGTACTGTCTTGTTCTCCGTTTCCCTCTCTCCCTGCCTCGCCTTCCCTCTCTTCTCCGCCCGGGCCCAGAGCCCCAGACGCTGCGTCACAACTCCCGACTGGCGCGGGCGGGGAAGCAACTGCAAAACTTTCCGCACACTTCGCGGCGTGGCGGGACGTGGACTGCGAGGCCCAGCTGGGCAGGGGCGGGGCACGCGGCTGACCCTGGCGGCCACACTCCGGCTGCTGGCGCCCCCCTCTATCCAGCCTCTTAATGCCTACGTCTCTAGCCTCTGAGCATCCGCTACCTTTGCGCCCCCTCCTCCGGCCTGGTGGGGAAGGGGCGGGGCCCAGAGCTCGGCCACCCGGACGAAGATTGGGGGAAGGGGAGGCACGGCTCCTGTACCGTGGGCGGAGCGCAAACTCTTGCACTTCTTGGTTTAGCTTTTGCGTAACCCGTATTTATCAGCATCCCTAGCGCAGAGAGGTGTAGTGCTTTTGCTAATTGGGGCTGCATCCAGAAAGCTAGGGAAAATCTGTCCACTGGATGTCCCAGAGACAGACATCATCACACTCACCAGCAGCGGGATGGCTGGCTGGTCGCAAAGGACCAAATGGAAATTTCATAAGAGGGAAGACAATCCACTGTTACTCCATATTATGCAACAGGTCACCGCAGCACAGAGCACTGGATTGGGGTGGTGGAGTCGAGCCCCACCTCTGCTTCTGATTCCCTGAGTGACCTTGGAAAAGTCACTTGGGATCTCTGGGCTCAGAGCCAGACAGATGCTTTAGAGACCCTAAATGCGGAGGAGATTCGTGTTCTCTCACCATGAGTAAACCAAATAAAAACACTATGAAACTAATATATATTTTGTTTCCTGTGCTGTCCACCTCCGTGCTATTTTTGGAAATAAATTTTTAAAAATTCTTTTCCTTTTTTTGTATTATTATGCTTGCCTTGGGTAAATCTTCCCCCATTTCTGCAACTGAGGGTGTGGGGGCAGAGATGCTTGCTTAGCTCTTCCCTTCTCTGCTGGGCTGAGATTCTTGGCAAGTATGGGTACAGAGGATGCAGGGCCCCAGGGTGAGCACCCACTGAAATCTCCTACAGTCCCTTGGAAAGATTCCCACTATTTGCATTTTTACTCTAAAAAAATAAAAATTGTTAGCAACTAGGTCAAAGAGGCCTGTGGCACTCCATTGCTAACTTGAGCAGGTCTGACAGCCACGTCCCTTCTGGTGACTGCTGCTTGCTTGGTGTGGAATGTTCTGGGACCCCAGGACTCTGTGGGTTCCTGGTCATGCTGAGGCTGCCTCAAAGATTCTCCTCTCGGCCCCCTTTCTCAGATTTCTCCTGTTATCTACAAGAGGTTTGAGGACTTGCCAGCTTTAGCTAAGCTGCTCTTTCTGCCTTGAGCAGCCAAAAAAATGTGTCTGCTCAGTCAACTTACCGGCTTCCATCAGCTTGCTCATCTCTGGATGTGCTGGTCACTGGCCTCACCGAATTTCCCCTTTCCTCTGAAGGGGAACTCAAGCCAGGCTCCCAAGGTTTTGGAACAGGGCTGGATGGCTCTGTTCCACCAGCCAGAAGAGATTTGGGTATTCCTTCCCACAGCAGGGCAGAAGCCAACTACCAGACATTACCAGTGAATGACGTGGGTCCAGAAAGTTCTCCACTTGTTAGCACCAGTCCAAGGTGGCCAGCACACAGGTGCTCTCTCATTTCTTCATTTACCCTGGTAAAATTCAACAACGATCGATTGCTAGCTCTGTGCTAGCTGCTGGGGAAGCAGATGAACAAACCAGGTAGCAGCCCTAGAAGTTTTGTTTAGTGGGGAAAATAGACACAATTTTTTGCCACATTCCAGGCAGAGGAACTGTCATTCAAGGGCCGAGGAGCATGCAAGTGCGTTTCATTAGCAGGGAACGATGCTTGCTCCCCTGACACCCTGTTCTGGTTTCTGCTGAGGCTGAGACTTCCTGCTCAGCCAGCCAGGGTTACACATTGTACTCTGCTGCTTGTCTGCGTGGGTCCACATCTGTGGCCACCATCCGCCTCAGATCTTGAGCTTGCAGCGCAAAGAGCCAGGCCACGTCTGGACAAGTCTCCCTGTGGAGAGTCCAGCCTGGTCCCGCACTGCTGCAAGGTCCTGTGCAGCGTCAATTGTCAACAGAACATGGTCACATTTGGCAGGTGTGTTGGGTGTTGTGAGGGCTGGGGCTTTTACTTTTAGAGGGATCGTCACCAGTACCCAGACCCTCATCTACTTCTGAAGAAGGGCCAGCCTCCTCTGTGCTCACAGCCTCATCACTATTCCTGTTCGAGCTCAGTGTAACGGCCATTTATTAGCATGTGCTGGATACTGAGGACTCAGTGAACTCTACAGCCTGGTCCAGGGAATTCTGGCCAAGATTCTGTTTGCTATGGTAGAATCGGTAACAGTCAGACACCAACTGTTAGCCAAATACAGGCACAATGGGTCTGCTGATTCCATCCAACCAATTTAGTGAAAGGTGCACTTTGGAGCCAGAGGGACCCCAGTTAGAATCCTGGCTCTCCCACTTCTAGCTTTGTGACGTTAGGCAAGTTCCTCAAGTCTCCGAGTTCACAATTCCTATTTGTAAATGGGGCAACAATTCCTACGTTGTCTCCAAAATTAAACGTTACGTATGAAGGGATGGCATGGCCCCCGGATAAAGATATTTGGGAATGCTAGTCCCCTCCCTGCTTCTTGCTTCTCCCCTTCCTTGGCCACTGGGACATCAGATGTCTCCCTTGCTCCTTACTCTTGGACTTGCTTGCCTCTCCTGCCCAACCCCCCAACCCCCCACTGTCCGTGATCGCTGCTCAGGTCATTACAGGGATTGCCACAATGCACGATTTCCTTTGCCCAAGAGAACGATACAGCCTCCCCTCCTGCCTGAACTTCTCCAGGATCACTGTATATAGAAAAACCGTATTCAGAAGTGTAAACGAATCCTGGGAGAGGCATCTCATGCTCTCTTAGGACACAGGAATAGAAAGATAAGAGTTGTCCAGGGCTGGTGTAGGGCAGGATTTAACTCTATCTATAAAGCAAGATGACAAGATCATGTGGTTTAGGGAACCTGAAGCAGGAATCGTCTGGGAAACCACACTCCCCAAAGTTCAGCTCCAGCCCAGGACTACAGAAGCTGGGCTGATACCCAGGCCAGTGGGGTCTCCCAAGTAGATTCTACAGGTTAGCCACGAGAGAGCAACAGGGTAGAGTGAAGACAGCCTGGGGAAATGGAGCCCTCGATGAGGGTGAGGTAGGCCTCCAGCTGGGAGCCCAGCTGCTGCCTTCACCCACAGCAGTGTTTGCCCCAAAATGGCACTCGGAATCCACCTCACGTTTTCAAGCCTGAAGCCCATCCCCATTTGATCCTGCTCTACCTACTGCCAGACACCAACTCTCTCTGGACCAGTTTCCTCATCTGTAATATCAGCGAGATGCTTCTACCTCACCTATGTCTAGGCTGTGAAGACATAGTTGAGAAACTTCCCTGCAAAGCAGTGGTGCCAGAGCCCCTTCCCTTTGCTGACCCTGCCCTCTGAGACACCTCCCAAGCTGCCTTCAGGATAACAAGGCTGGGGCAGCACTGCAGGACACCAGTTGCGGACTGTGCTTGGAGGCTTGAAGGTTACCATAGTTCTCTAGCTGGGCACTACCCTCCACACCCAGGAGGCCTGACCCATGGCCAGGGGTGGGTGGGGCCTGGTCAGCCAACTGTGTGCTCTTTGACCCCTTTGCACCTTGTCTCTTACACACATGCACACGCGTGTGCGCGCGCGCGCGCACACACACACACACCCCTTTGCAGACTCCAGCCTGGCGAGGGCCCCTACTGAGCTCCTGCAGCACAATAGGGCTCTTGTATTCCCTGCCCCACCAGGTCTCAGACCTGCTCCCTGGCCTCTTTTCCCATTCTCTGCCAGGTTCCCCCAGCCCACCTGCAGAGCTCAGCAGCCGCCAGAGTCCTTACCCACTCCCTCCTTAACCCCCCTCCTCTTCCTGCAATCTCTCTACACTATCACCTCCCCAAACCCTTCCAAAAAGCTTCAATCCAGCCCGAGGCCCTCTTCACCAGTCCGATCCAGACTGCCAGGCTGGCTTCATAAGCAACCCAGGTCTCATCTTTCTCCTGCAGCTCCGGACTCCAGGTAAAAGAAAAACGTGGTAAATTAATTCACGAGAAGGTACTGGTGAAGCTCTGTATTTTAAGAGAAGGCCAAACGTAAGTTTTACCCAAAGGAGTGAATGACTCGTGTATTGTCAGGTACCCAGGGATGCACTGTAGGGGCCCTCTTGGGGCTCCCCATAAAGGAGCGTATCTATGACACGGGTCCTCGGACAGCCCAGAGTGCAGATTTTTATACCTAACACAGAATATAGAAGTCACCTCTGTCCTCCAGCTGGATGAGTTTAGACAAGGCCTGATAGCCACCCTCTCCAATTGCCCCCACACCCCCAAATGCGGTGGCTGATGGGAAGGTCAGTAGGACTTGTGACTTTCAGTGTTCATGCCACCTGGGAGACAGAAGTGCGGGGCTGAGGGCACCCATTTCTCACAGGCTTCCAAGTGCTGCTGATGCTGCTGGCCTGGGGGTGCCATGGGACTATAAGATGCTCTTTCCACACTCAGCACAAGAAGTCCTGGATCCAGGGTAAGGGACTGCTGACCTCAAAGGATAAATAAAGGTTGATATTGACTCTCAAGCCAGAGGGAAGGCTCCTGAAGGTCTGTTCTCTCTGAATCAAGGCAAAAGGATCTCCTGATAACTTGGCAAGTAGAAAGGCTCTGCACCCCAACCAGCAAACTTAGGGGTCCCAGGACCAGCAATCCCACTTAATGGATCTTGTGATCTTTTTAAACCACCTTTTTTGATCCCCCTCTTATGTGTCAAGCACATTACGTGCCTTATTTCTACTATTTAGCACAACTATGCAAGAAGCTATCACTGAAGCTTGCAAAGGTGGGATCTGAACCACACTTAATTCTAATGCCCAGGCTCTTAACCACAAGGTGATTCTGCCTTAAGATAAGAGACGAGCTAATTTTAGAAAAAGGGACCCCCCCCCACATCCCAAGTAGTTGTGCACCATGTCTCCCTGCAATTCACCTCAGGCAGATTTGATTAGGGACTAAGAGGGCTTGGGCGCTTAGGAGGATGAGTAAGGGGAAAAGGAAAGATTCTCAGAAAAAAAAAAATCACCAAGGTGGGTGAAGCTAGTTGTAAACTTAGCCTCCTTAGAAGCAGAGCTGGACAAGAAGCTTGCTTCCAGCTCTAAGATTAAGGAGATAACTATGTTTACTATGTTTAAAGAGAGTTATTTTCTAAAATAAGAAACTTGGTCAAGAGCTTCTTGACCGCTACTCTTCTCAGCTGGAGAAAGCCTGTCTTTCTCAGACTAGCAGGCAACAGGGAGATCAACCTAAAAAACATAGCAGACGCGTCCAGGGCAGCCACAGAAATGGGGTGCATGTGACTCTCAATGGCGACATGCCCATCTCACAACGGGGAATTGGGAGCCCAATTCCTTCCCTCAGACCACCATGTGAACTGATGGCTGGGCCTTCCCTATCCTGCTCACTGCTGTATTCCCACCCAGAAGCACAGGCGCTAGCACATCAGAGGTGCAAAAGGTGGTGCAGAATCAACACATCCCCACCATGCCTGTGATGACCACTGGGTCTCAGCCAGCTGCCAGGACTCCCCTATCTGCCAACCCTAGATGGTAAGGGCTCTGTTTGAACAAGAGTAAAATCAAGAGGCTGGGAAATTCACTTCTTAAAACTTATTTTAATATCCTCCCCAACCCCCCATCTTGGAAAGGCGAAAACAGTCTGACTGGATTTAATTACAAATTAATACATATTTTAAAAATCATTGTTTAAAGTAAATAAACATAATGGCAATAAGGGATTATCCCTGGGAAAAGTGAAACCCATATTAACAAAATATATCGTGGACAAACCCTACTCAGTGATTCACTGGCTGTTTAAAAGTCCAGTGAAGGTCAATGTTCTGCACATTCTATGGGGCTGGTCCGTGCAGCGTGAAGGCCTTGCCCAGACTCAGGCGAGCCCAGGGAGCTCCGACCTGGCCCCAGGCCGCAGGCCCCAGGCCAGCAAGGGGAGGAGGCATTCCTTCTTTGGGACAAGGGTAGAAAAGGTCAGTCAGCAAAGTCCTGCAGCTTCACTTAGCCCACGGGAAAAAGGAGGCAGGAAGTTAGAGGGAAGGCTTAAAGGTGCAGCATTTTGTCAACTGTTAAGAAAGTTTTTAAAAAATTTTACAAGGTTATTGAAAGAGAGGGAAGACAGAACTTAATGTTTTGAGTAAGTTTAAATCTGTTCTCAAACTTCATCCATGTGCAGACACCATCCTTTTAGCATTGTGCTCAACTTCGGAGACCCCCTGGATGCTCTCTGCTTAGCAGCGTGATTGTAATAATTAAAAAAAGTTATACACACACAGTGCGTGCGCACATACAAGTGTACATGTGCATGTGCACAGGTGTATAAATATATATTGTGATAAAACAGCTTTGGAAAGTTGGAGGCACCAACGGCCCTGGGGCCGACATGCCCCCATCCCGAGTTCCACAAGACGATACCTACCCACAAACTTCTCTCCAATTTGGAACACTCAGTTTTCCCTTAAGGTCGCCTGATACAGGGGACAGGGGCAGGTTCACAAAACAAAGGTCCTAAAAAGTGTGTCACCAGTGGCATTTGTCACATGTAAAAGAAACACAAGAGCCGTGAGTGAGCTGAGAGCACTCCACCCTTCCCAACTTCCCTCCCCGTCCAGGGAACTCACATGCCTGAATGCTGCATCTTTACATATTTCTGGCTGAGCCCTCTGGCCACATGTATCAGTAACATTCCAAGCTGGCTACCACATGTTGGGGCTCTGGCCTCCTCTCGCCACTGCCGAGTGCTCTGCTGCTGCAGGGGCATGAGGGGGTGGGGGTGGGGGCAGCGCGGCTCCCGTTTCAGCTCTGTCTTCAGTCGATCACACATCTCAGAAATAGCCGTATTAAAAAAAAAGGTTCCAAAAAAGTTCATATTTGAAATACCAATTTCTCTTGAGATTATGTTTTAACTTCACTTAGAAACTATTAAAGTGGGCTAGACAAAGTGCGTGTGCACATGCACATACATGCACACACAGACACACACACCAGCATACACCCACAAAATTTAGCGGGTTGGAGGTTGTTTCCTGCCAAAAGATCTAACAGAGGAAAGCTTATGTGCTGATCAAGTTTTAATATCGTGGTTAACAAGAAATGTACACCATTTAGCAAGCACACAGAGACCATGGGGAGGAACTCCGGATCCCTGGGGCGTTTGGCTCCCCAGCGGGTTCTCTGCCTACCTTTGCAACAGTTTCGACAGTTACTACATTCAGAGAATCCAAGAGGACTGCATGGACAGATGAACCTTTATTTAAAAAAATAGCACTTCAAATAAATTAAAAGGGACAACCGTCAAGTGTTCAAATTGTGAAGAAATAGTTGAAAACCTAGAGACCCAAGCTGCGGCCTTCTAACCTCATCCTCTGCCCAGCAGCAAACCCCACGCATCTCAGTGCTCCCGCTCAACCTTCCCACCGAGGCGAGGGAAGCAACTGCACACAGGAGACCAGATGGAGGAGAACGCTGCCTCTGACCGGAATGAACATTGCCACGCACTTGCTAATACGGGTTTCACTTTATGACCAAATGTATTCTTCAAAAATAAAAAAGGGGGGAGGGAAGCTGCATGTTTTTAAAAATTGAAATTATTTAGGGATAAAACACTAACTCTAGTGCCTTTAACGGGCAATAGCAACTTTTTTTTCCTCCGAAGTCAAACACCATCCCCAGCTGAGCCTTGTGCTACAAGCTTTTCAGGAGATGTTACCTAAACTTTATTAAAAGAAAAAAACAAGTTTAAATATAGACACTGGACTAGCCCAGTCTGTATTTTCAAGTCCACATTCTTCATCTGAAGCACTGCATCAGGGACCCCCCTGAGTCTGCGTGTTTTCAAGTTCACAGTACATGGAACCAGTTTTTCTTTTTAATTTTTTCCTCACTCAGAGCAGCCACGCACAGCGGCCGTTGACGCCGGAACCTCGGGCGGGGCCTTTTCCTAGGAGGCCTGGCCAGAGGTGCCCATGGTTTCTCCTCAATGAGAATCGATGCTGTCATGCTCTATGGATGGGAAAAAAAGCAAGAAAATAAAAGCACCTGGTACAGGTTTCATGAGATCCATTCGGATTCGCTATGTTCCAAACCCGCTGCTGAATGCCATTTGTCCACTTTGTGTGTACTGAACAGTTTGTGGCCTAGGAGTGGGTCTCAATTCGAAGAACTGTTATTGGACGCCCCGGAGGTTGATGCAATAGCAGCTCCAGCAGGGCTACTTGTGGAGACCGACTTTCGGATGTGAGGCAGCAAGTAGGGGTCACAGGCCAGCTGCTGGACATCGATGCGGTCCTCCTTTCGGTAGGCCAAGCATCGTCGAATAAATGCCTGAAAGGAAAGTTTCTTGAAGAAGCCTGAAGCAGATAATCCTGGCACCCCCAGAGGGAAACCTGAGGCTCCCAGCAGCTGCCAGGGCCCTTCCTGGCACAGCCAGGCAGACCTGAGACCAGGGAAGGACACACACTGGCAGCGGTACCTCTCTGTGGTCACGGACTCCCTCCCAGACAGAGGCGACTGAGCCACTCCTGAGGGGAAACGGGCATGGCACAGAGACCAGCACAAAAACCTTTTTGTCTTGGCTGGTCCGCATGGGCAGAGTTTAAAATCATGGTTCTGCATCTACAAGCCATGGCCTCATATGAACTTCCTGAGGAAGTGGGAGAACAACCCCCTCCACATGAATGGTGAGGAGCCCGACACTGACTAACACTACAGCGTGTCCCAGATTGGTAAATGCTTTCCACGTGTATCTCATTATTCCCTGAAAGATCATTAAGCAATGAGCAGGCACCCACCTAAGTAGTACAAAACCCCAAACAGGTCTTGTCTCCCCAAGAGACATCCTCTGAGTGGGCTTTGGTTCAGAATCCCGATTTACTAACAATACGGAGGTTTCCTTGGCACTAGGTATGAAGGGCTATGTAGTCTGCTTCTATAACTCTTACTATAAAGGCCCTTAAAAAGATGATCTGTCTTTTTCACCAGACAGTTCTATTTAATCAAAGTCTTATAATTATTTTAAATAAATTAATTTTAAAAAATCTAAAATATCATCACCCAAAGTCCATACATTACATGAGTGATAATGGCATCTCCACAGAGGTTCACTGATTGTATACACATACCTCGCTGGTACGAGATGTTGACAGTGGAGAAGGCTGTCGGGAGAAGGGGTTTGGGGGTGGGGTATATGGAAAATATGCTTTCCACTCAAATTTGTTGTGAACCTAAAACTGTTTAAAAAATAAAGTATTTTAAAAAATCTAAAACGTGAAATAAACTAATGATTTTATATTTCTTCCCAATGTTTAATTAATAAAACACAAAAGTATAATATTAATCCTGGTTTTTCAAAATAAAAGATACCCAGAGGTTGTTGCTTGATTAAAGCATTTGGAAGATAAAAAATTCACAGAAATTAACATAATGATTCTTTGCCCTTTTTTTTCCCCCCAATTTTTATTTACTGATTTTTAAAGAGATGGAGAGAGGCATTGTTTTGCTATTCCACTTATTTATGCATTCACTGGTTGGCTCCTGCATGTGCCCTGACCAGGGATTGAACCCACAACCTTGGCATATCAGGATGACGCTCTAACCAACTGATCCTTGGCCTTTAAAAATAAACCTTTTTGAGGGAGATTTCTGGAACTGGAGTTAAATAGATTTTCTTGTATTGGATAGCAGTCAAATAAACTTCTACCTTTAATTTTCTCTCTACACAGATGCCAGTATAGGCTTTTGAAAAAGCAATCAGCTCACATAGTTGCCCTGATTAGAACCTTCAACTGCTCCCCAGTTTACAACCTGCCTTGCTATGTCTCCTACCACTCCCCTCCCCGATGCCCACTCTGTGGACCTGCTCAGCTCACACTCACATCTGAGCTTTATTCACTTTTCTCTGCTCAGAATATTCCTCTCCCAAATCTATACATGGCCCCCACCTTCACATCATTCAATACTGCTCAAAACCCCACTTCATCATGGAGGCTTTCCCTGATCACGCCATCAAAAAAGGGGTTCTCACCACTCCACCCCCTTACTCTGATTTATTTTCTTCGTAAGATTTATAACCATAAAAGCTGTACTATTTTTAGTTATTGTTCGTCTTGCCTAGTAGAATGTAAACTCCTTAAAGGCAGGGGACCTTGTCTGTATAGCTCACTGTCATATATTCACAATTCCATCTCTACCTTCTACTGCTTAATAGGCCCTCAATAAATATTTGTTATGAGTGGAGAAGAAAAGAGGGTAAAAGTTGCATAAATACACATTTAGAAGGAGGAAGATGTTTTAATGACTCCTGAATTTTGTACTTAATAATCCATCCACTTTTACCCAGAGAAATAATACAAAAATCAAAGTAGTCATTTCTGCTGGCCAATGGTCAGAACTCACCTTTGCTTCAGGTGTTACTACCGGCTTTGGCGGAAACTGCACTTCAGTAGCTTTGAGAATAGTATTTTCTTGTAGAATGTCTTGCTGGGACTGGTTATGGCCAAAAGGCTACCACACACAAGAATAAAAATAAATAAGCAAAGGTGGGTTTCTGATTAAAACATAAAAAGAACAATTCAAAACCCCAGGGAGGAAAGGAGAGGATATTTTAATGAGAATTCCTATAAAAAAACTTGGGAGGTAATCTTGAATTCTCTCATTTTACAGATAAAGGGTGCAAAAGGCTCAGAGCTTAAGTGACTTGCTTAGAGTCCAACATCTAGGTTAAGGCAGAGTTGGAACCAGAAGGAGCAACTGCAATATCAAACCTCTGCTAAGCTATGCTTCGTCGTCGTCGGCAGCCGTCCGTCTCGAGAGACGATGGTGTAGCTTCTTAAGAGTCTATCTGCACCGCTGAGAATGGCTGTGCAGTCCGACTCAGGAGTGACATCGTATCTGTCTCCTCCCGTGTTGAATCGACATCTTGCGATGACGCTGAAGCTACAGAGCCTGAGCAGGGTGATATGGAGGGTCTGCTGTTGCCCATGCAGCAGACCCCCCCTCTCTTCGCAGCTGAAGGGTCCAAGGGAAAGACGGAGTCAATACAGCTTGGCTTCAGGTGCGCCGCAGGAGTTGCCGGTGTTGACTACAACGTCAAACCGCCTTAGGGACTCCGGCTCCGGATTTTCTGTCAGGGTTTACTCCCTTAGCCTTTCCCCTGAAGAGGTATGCCGCAAGGCAGCGGAGGTTTTTTGGAGTCAGAGTTTTCCTTCTCTGATGTGCCCTGACTGGAAGATCGAACCAGCGACACTTAGCTCGCAGGCCGACGCTCAATCCACTGAGCTAAACCAGCCAGGGCTTAAGCTATGCTTACAGCAAAGATAAAGAAGATTCAGAACAGGAACCAGCCCTGATGATACCTGTGGGCTTAAGCAATACATATGTGTGCCATTGGCAGACTCAAGACACAGATAAAGAGATGGAAAAGTGAAAGGGTAGAAGGGGTACGGCCAGAGTAGGGCTAAAAACAGGATTGGTGTTACTTAGTGGCTTCATCTATGCCCCAAATGCCATTTTCTAATAAACCCTGAAAAATTAAGTTTAGACCTAGTGTCATCTCTACAGTGTTTCCACTTAGAGATCACAAAGAACTCCTCCAAGATAACCTCTGCACCCACTCCCATGTTATCAGAGTATAAATAATAATTAACCCCTCTTAGTCCTGAATAGCTTCCCCAGATAAGAGAAGTAGGATAAGAAACAAAGGAAACAAGGAAAAGTTAAAGAGAAAGCTGAAATCTGAATTAGGAACTAGGTCTGGGGATTGTAATCAAAATATTAAAGAGTCCAGAACTCCCAAATGGCTCACATACACAGCCCAAGGGGAGCACTAGAACACATAAACACACTGACAGCTGGGTCCTAATATACACAGTAAAAGGTACTATGCTCACCGAATGTGAGAATTCACTAGGGGAATTTTACTACCTAGGTTATTACCTGTTCTCATGATGTATCACTTTGATCAGAGGTAACAGACAATGAATACTTTCTGACACCACTTCCCAGGATAGAAATATAAAGCAGTCTCTTATTAATAATAGCTTTAACTAATGGGGTGGATGGGAATAAAGAACCCTGCAGATATTTCAAGGTACAAGTTTGGGGACCCTTAAGAATGGCTCTTGCGAAGAGTGTATAATTTAATAAACTATTTCACATAATTCTCTATAACATATTATTAGAATCAAAACATATCTTGGATCTAACTGAGAACAGCAAAAAAATGCATGTTTTCCATAGCCCAGCAGAATTCATTATGTGCTCCAGGGTTAAAAATTTCAGTTTATCCGTAAAGCTATTATTATTAAGTCTGAATTTTGTTCAAACCAGAACTTTCAGGATTTCATTTTGTATAATCCAATGATTGAGTCCAAAAGCATAATCCACACCATGCTCCTCTCTGTGCAAGCACCACCCAACAGAGACCTCCTTCCTTACCTTCCTTCCATAAAGACACTGGTAGAAGATCACACCCACTGACCAGACATCAACTTTATTTGAGATCTTTGGTGGTTCTTTCCCAACCACAAAACACTCTGGTGGTAAATACCTGGGACAAAAGGGAAATATGTTTTCAGGAAAATGATCATATAAATCTAAGCCATGCACAGGCAAAGGAGAAGACCTTGCTGGAAATGAAAATCATCTGAATTCTAACGGCTAAAAGAGCAACTTAGACCTAGCTGGAGAAAGTCAATGAAAAGATACTCTAAAATAAGGAGACAGTAATGTCCTATAATAGACTTAAAATAGTGAATGCATTTCTCAATTCACCAAGAGAGGTAAATATTCTCTTTAGTTCCTGTTTCACCCATCCCAGCCTCTCCTTTCCAAGGATTGTGCCTAACATAAGTGTCATTCAACAAGTTTATCCGGGGGGCGGAGCATAAGATGTGCACTCCCTTTTACTACAGCAACATCAACACACACTGAAATATAACAGAAGTGGTGTCAGTTTCCTTTCACTTGGACTGAAGATGTTGTAAAATAACTATTCTTGAAGTCCCAGTGATTTCAGGACCCAGCAGCTATCTTTGAGGGGAATGATTGTCTGTCTTCTTAATGTAGCTTCTCTGGGTAACATGGACTGGAAATAATGACAATAGGTAATCAACGGTGACATTATAAAGTCCATATTATCAAGGATATTTTACATTTCCCACTTTCAGGGTGATCAGAGGCTTACTAAGGAAGACTAACTTACTAATGGTACAGAAAAAGCTAAACAGACTAGTTGTTAGCACAACTCAATCCTTATCTGAATTCCTTTCCTCCCCACCCACCCCTGACCTCTGAAAAGACTAGCTGGACAGCGAACCACACCAAATTGTATGGTGTGGAAGGTAAGTGCCTTTTGGCATTTAGGAAACCAAACAAATATGCTTCCACTCATTGCCCAGAGTCTCAGCTATGACACAGCTGGAAGGCAGAATTCTGTAGATAACAGATCAATTTCTGCAGATTTCATGCTGACAAAATCAATTCTGTGAAAAACTTTATTTTAGATACTGCTGTGCTTCTGGTATAAAAACCTAAACTTATGCTTGAAGGGTACCACAAGAGTTGAGAGGCAAAAAATGCTCAGATGATGGGCTTTCTTCATGTTTCTTTATTAAAAAAAAAGTTTAGTTTCATGTTCTTGTTTTCTATTTATTATTTTTAACAGACATTTTTGGATGATTAAGATCACTGACTTAGATTACCATTTCCAAATGAAAACTTTTAACCAAAACACACATTGAATAATGAACAGAGATATAGAAGCCACAAAAGGGAAAATGGCAAAGAAACAACACAGGAAAGGTAACTTATCTTAAAAATAGCTCTTCCAAATGCTACTAAAACCTCCTTGAACCCTAGTTTTTATGGTTCTTGATTCTTTAACATATATGTATGCCAAATATGATATTGGATATACAACAAATAGAATATTAATTCTAAAATGATCATTTTAATGTATTTGTAATTTTTTTGTGGAGATGGTAGGGAAGAATGGAAGTTGTTGAATTTGTCCAAATGGAGAGTAACAATTTAGCCAAATACTTAGAATACTAAAGACATTGCCACTTAACAGAAGTCTGGCAAATCACTTTCTAGGTCTCAGTTCCCCCCATCTATAAATAAAGAAATAAACTAGTTCTTCACCCAAATACTGAAAATAGAAGCATTCTAATTCCCTAGCAAGGACGTTGAGAGGAAGAGTTCTATGACACTAATTCTTTTTTTTAAATGAAAATAGTTGCATATTCCATGATGATAAAATCCTCAGAGAAGAATGATAAGTCTCAAGGCCTAATCTACAGGTCACATACTTAAAAGCAGTATTCAATGTAGAATAGTTCTGGAATAACCAAATACCACATACAGTCACTTAGAATTACGTCCTCCTGTCTACTGGTTATCTCTCTGGGACATCATAAGAGGATGACATATTATTATGACAATGTTTCTACCAATATGGAGACTTTTTAAACCTTCATAGAAACCCATAAAATTTAATTTTCTCAGCTGCCCCTCTCTACCTTACTTCTTGTTATGAAAAAAATTTCAGTATAACAAAGTAGGAAGAACAGTAAAATGAACCCTCAAATAATCATAATCCCGCATCTATATCTATCACACTCAGTGAATCCTTAGTCATACATACACATCCCTCTCCACTTCCCCCCAAATAGATTGCTTTGAAGCTAATCCCAAACACTAATTTTTATTTGAATTCCAACCACTGAGTTTTTATTGCTTAGCAATAAGTAGTAATGAGAAAACTAAACGCAAAAAGCCTTCACCTTTTAAAAAGAACAAGCTTTCAAACAAAAAGCTTAAATCCAAGTTCCAGTGAATTTACATAGCAGAGGTATAGACCTGTTGCCAGAATTTCCAACAGCAGATATTTTTGTGTCATTTACTGACAGGAACACTAACCCACAATAACCACCGTAGTGAATATAAACACTGTAAATGTAGCTTCTATTTTAAATCTAGCATCTCAAAGTTTTAATTTAGTGACTGATTTTCACTACAGGCACCATCTCCACAAACAATGAGGAGCACCTAAAACTAGAAATTTTGTTTTTAGCAGAATTTGATTGGTTCTTTAATCTAGATAAACATGACCAGACGGATTAGAACAGGGCTGACCCTATGTATTGTGAAAGACACCCCTGTTCTTCTTTGCTTCAGATCAACACCTTCCTTCCCACATTGTCATTATTCTATATCCCAAACCAAAGTGATCTGGCCAACTGACCCCAGGGTATAATGGCACATGTAACCCAAAGGAATAGGCTACCCAATCCTTTGTACCGCTACTGGAAGCTTTCTTCATGTTCAGAATCATATATTCCAATATGTGGCTTTGTGGTACCACCACAGATGTGAAAAGGCAGTTCTATTAATACACATCCCATCACAAAGTTATTGTAAATGCCTGAGCTGTAGGTATTTTTTATGCTTCTCACTGTCAAAAGTCATACTAGGCAAAGTAGGACGGGTCATAGAATAGGCAGGTAGAGCTAGCTAGGGTAGCGTGGTTGGGGAGAGATGTGTGATACTAGATGTGAAGAAATGTGGCTCAAAACCTTTTAGAATATGCCTGAGAGAGATGGATACATATCTTAGCAAATTGTAGACATTTTCCTGTTTAGATTTCAAGGGTTGTTTTTTAACGTCCTGATTATTTACACCCTGATCTTCAATTCAAAACTCCTTAGTTCTTCAGAATCCGTCATCCTCGGGCAACTCTAGAAACAAATCCCTCACCCCCTTAATCCACGAAGAGTGAGACCTGCATCTGGACTGAAAAAAAATGTAGGGCCATTCTTTATATACAAATGAGCAACCTCATTCTCTACCTGCTCAGGAGGGCCAAACCAATGGAGGAAACACACAACTCAAACACCTGACCACACACAATCTCTCTCTCGATGGTTTTCAAGAAAGGAAAGAGAAGTTAAGACATTAATAGAAATATGAGTCAAACAGCTTAAAAGACAGTAACTATTTGGGAAGGAAAACCTGCTTTGGTTCAGAGCATTACTGACCAAGCAGGCAGGATGCAGATATTAACTATTAATCACCAGCGCTTCAGTATAGCACAGCCACATCTCCCTCAGCCAGCCTGGCAGATCTCCCAGATACCTACCAATAAGTACCAGCACCTTGTGATGTTAGCTCCATGCCATCCACTGAATTGTAGCTATCATCATCCATGATCTTGGAAAGACCAAAATCTGTGATTTTTATCTCTCCACACGCTGTACCATTTACTAAAAGAATATTACCTAAAAAGATAAAAATCTTCATGAATAAAAAGAGACTTACTAATTAAGGGAAAAATCCACGGTAATAACAGACAAGAAGGGGACAACTGAACTCAAACTCTTGCATGCGACACCAAACATCTAAATCCCTGGAATAAAATGATCTGGACTCAATGCTGGGGGAAGAGTCCTCAGTATCTGGCTGCAACCTTCTATTTTCCAAGAATCACCTGTTTAATGTGCCAAAACCACCACTATGAGCAGTGGAAATAATTGTAACTTGCCAAACTAAAATAGCACTTGTACAGTTGGTCAGAAATGGTGGGAAAGTTTCATCTCAACTTGCAGTAAGGATCTCTAAACCGCTCTGTTTAGAACATTAATTTCAGGGGGGGGAAATCGAAAAAAACTTAACAAGGGAATCAAAGGTAGCGCCACAGTGCCACCTACAGCTCCAAAGGCAGGAAAATGTATAAAATTCAGTGATGGAAAACCCAATCACACAACGGCCATCTATTTCAAAAATCACTTCACTGAAAAGGATTTTTTAGTCATGTGAACTGTATTAGAACATCACAGAATAATGAATAGAGAGTTAATATGGAGCTATCAGAACAGGAAAGCAAACTTAACAACTGCCACACCAGGGGGTAAATGGGAATCATCCTCCTCACACTGAAGCTAAGCCAGGTAGAGCTGTCCACAGAACAACACATGCAAACTTCAACAAAAATTAGAGGTAAGAAGTCCAACTGCCCTCTACTTTTTGCTGATGACTATCCAAGTTAGATAGTAACCAGACAAAAAGATGAAAAATTCTGCTTAGAATTTAATGGAACGGGACATACAGTTGCAAAATACGTCATTAATTTTTGAGTACTTATCAGAGATCTGGAGTAGAGGAAGTGCTATGCATTGAGTAATGGGAAAGCAGAGGTAAGCTTGCCAGAACAGTTCTTTCTTAATCAGACTGACATCACGAATTGCCCTGGCTCTAAAGACAGGGCATTGTTTCTCCAGAGCATTTAATACAACCCGCCCTCCTAAACCCACCGCTGCAGGGCCAGGGCGCTTTCATTCCCACACCTACTCAAGCAATCTCAAGTCAGATGGCCTTCCTGGCTCCTGCCAAATTCTCTCACTTTATAAAATTAAAAGTCACTTAGAAGACCAAAGAAAAGCCACCAATACTATCTCCTAAAAGTTAGACATACCTGGTTTGAGGTCATAGTGTATGATGGGAGGTTTTATTTCATTTAAGTACTTTAAAGCATTCACAATCTGCATGATAATGGATCGGGCCTCTTTCTCCGACATTAATTTGTGCTGTTTCAGGTAGAAGTCCAGATCATTTCCCTCACAGTATTCTAATACCGTACAAAACCTAAAGACAAATAAACCAACATTTGACCATGATATGAGAACAAGCAGATTAAGACTAACTAAACCAGCCCCAGTGAAAACTTCAGGTAATTAGCTTCTCACTCCTTTCTTTCTTAAAATACTCTTCTCTTCTTTCTTCAGTACATATTAGCTACTTGAGTGGACCCAGGAAGAAAACAGCTTACTGTCTAGGTGAAGAGTTCCCCCCCACCACACCCTCCCCCCACTGGAACCTGCTGTCCTGAAGCCCATGCGCGGCATATCTCAACTGCAGTGTGTTTAGGGCAGGTATCTTTTCGGAAGGGTCTCCTTTACGTATTCACGCCATGCCCCATTTCTAAACAAGCATATTGTGATCAAGTACACAGTTCTCACTACAGTTTCTATGACACTGAGTGCTAACAGTGAGGGAAAGTCTCAAGGATTAGTGCATACCATGTCTCCTGGCAGTCTGACACAATACTGTACTACAATTTCTCTTTGCTAAACACAAGGTATAAAAGAGCTTTTTAAAGTACAGTATCTGTGGTTCTGAGAAATGTGTTATTACACTGAATGGGTTTTCTTTCTTCACTTCTATCAATACATTAAGCAGGTCCAAATGTAAAACTGTACCATTCTAAGGCAGTTATAAACTGAAGTAAGGCATCTTGTGAGTATTTCTGAGAGATCAATACCTTTTAAACTATTCAAACCTGTGACTATATGGGTGTATCCTCCAGGGTCTAGCCAGGAAATAAAACTCACTTGGGTATTTAAAACAGAGACTTTAATTCAGGAAACTGAACACACAGATGATGAAAGATCTGAGAAGACAACTGGCAGTAAGGCACCTCGGAGATCATCTAGAGCAGGAAGTCACTCGCACCCTAAGGCCAGAGGGCCAGAGGGAGGAGATGGTGCAACCAGAACCCAGGGTCACCAAGGGAACCTGGAACCACAATGAAGCAGGGTGTGTCCTCCAACCACCACCATCTCTATCTCCCCATTGGCTGAACCCAGTGGAACAAGAACTGACACAGGAGCCTGGTGAACACAGTCTGCAAGGGCCAACTCACCCAAGATGCAGAAGAGGAAAAGGATGAGGAGCAGACCTGAGAGCAAACAAACTCAGGACTAGCAAAATGGGCCTCCGGGCAATTTGAGGCCTTCAAAATGCACAGCAATGAAATGTGGACATACACAGTCCTGTGGGATCCCTAACTGAACAACAGCTCTATGAGTCTTAGAAACATACTAGGGTATGCTAGCGCCTTGTTGGAGAATGTCTGAAATTTATAGATTCTCTGATCTGAGATACAGAGTCTCATGCTTAGTGGATTTATTCTTTGACCCAAATGCAAGCTGAAAATGAAATCTCACTTTTCATACTCAACTCACAGAGGACTTTCTAAAATGATAATCTGACATTGTTGATGAAAATTCATCACACACACAACAGGAAGAGCAAAGTAAACAGCTCAAGACTAGCACAGAATCAACTCAGTTGCTCAGATTAGTTAAAAGCATGTGTATAATTCAAAACAGCAATAATCTAAGTCATTATATTTATCTTTAAATAGTTTTTGTATACATTGTGTGTGTGTGTGCGCGTGTGTGTGTGCAGGGGGGCTCCTACCTAGTGTTCAACAAATGTACTTAAAGCACAGCAGTAAAGCCACCCTGTGGAGACCTGCTCTCTACCAAGGTACTTTCCTGAACCCCACTCCACGCTAAACACACATGGCAATGCCTGGTGCAACAGCCACCCTACTGGAAAGGAGAATTCCCAGAACAGATAAAAAAGGAGATGGTTCATGTTCCCAAAGGCAATTACGGTCTCCTTTTGGGGTCATTTCTAAACATGTGCTGGTTCTCTGGGTAGCAATCTCTGAGACAGCTGTTGTCTGAAACAGGTCAAAACTCCTGGAATTACACTGGGAGGCTAAAGTAACACCTGCAAGCCAGACCCAGTTCAGGTTTCCTGACTCAGTTCAGACTCCTACAGAGAAAATGTTACCAAATGTTGAAATATTTCTCAACTCCTGGATAAATCCAGAGGTGGTAGTTTACCTATACCTGGTAATGAAATAAAATAAAGATCTTAGACAAGTCATGTAACTTCTGGTCCTCAAATCTTCCCCTATAAGATGAGAAGGCTGAACTGAGATCCCTTCCAAGTCTAACATTCTGTAAACCTATGAACCGATATTTCAACATGTAGCACTGGGCAATGCCTTCATTTATGCCATACTCATTCTCATTCTAGGATAAAATCACATTGCTGATACTTCTTTAAAAGGCCTGTCAGTGTTCATCAGTCGCCAGGGTGGGGCCGAGACTCTACTGAACAGTCCGCACTCACTGGTACCTGTAAGTGGTATGCTGGCACCAATTTGTGCCCGATTCTGAGAGATGATAGTTAAATTTTCAGGAATTTTGTGAGCTGGTTATTAAACCACTGGTAGAATGAACGAATAAACAAAAGGTGGTATGTCCATACAATGAAATACATCTGATCATGAAAAAGAAGGAAGTTCTGACACATGCTACAAGATAAATCTTGAAAAGACATCACGCTAAGTGAAAAAAGCCAGTCACAAAAGTCTACATCTATATGATCCATTCATATGAAAGTCCAGAATAGTAACTCTATAGAGACAAAAAGTGGCTTAGTGGTTCTTTAGGGCCGAGGGTAGAAGGTGGAGAAGTAGGGAGATGACAGCAAAAGGTATGGGGTTTCTTTTTGAGGTAATGAGAATGTTCTACAATTGACTATGGAGATGCTTGTGCATTATCTCTGAATATACTAAAAATGACTGAATTGATTGTATATTTTAAAAGAGCAATTTTCAACTGGTGTGCTACAAGAATTTTTAAAACACATAATACCTGACTACTTAGTCAGGGGCACTAACTTCTTTTCCCTTAGATTGTCAAATAAAGAAATGACAACAGCCAACAGAACTACAGCCATCCAGTGAGTGAATCAAAATTATACCTTTTTTTTTCTGTCACAGAGGCAAAAAATGTATGTTTTGGTGTTTCAGAGAATTTTAGTAATTAGTCCATGTGTGCCATAAAATTAAAAAAAAAAAAGTTGAAAATCGCTGCTTTAAAAGTGTGAACTATATGGTATTTAAGTTGTATCTCACAGCTTTTTTTTAATTGACAGATTGAAATTGGACATGTTGAGAGTATTTAAACCACAGAAATTGGCAAATACTACAAATTGGTCCCATCCCTCTCCCCACCAAGCTGGATGTTAAACATTTACCAGCACCAACTGCACCCATCCTGTGGCCAGATGTCTTGCTGGCCCAACTCTGAATTTACATATGATTATGTGCCCCTGAATAAAATTTGGTTCCCTCAAAGAGATTTTCCTGGATTCAGATTTAAACTCTATTTCACGAGTAGTCAACGCACTACAAGAAAACAGTATTAATTACTAAGCTGAAGTGGTACAGCACTTACGAGTCAGTGTCCAGTGAAAAGTAATCGTACAACTTAACTATTCTGGGATGATCCAGTTCTTTGTGAATCCGGTATTCCCTACATGCATGCCTGTAAACAAAATGGAAAGTTAACATTTTGTATCGGCTTATCTTTTAGAATTTATCAAGGATACTTGTACATATTCCCATATTTTTCTATTGTTTCTACCTATTCACTCCATTTCTTCCATTCAGATCCATCTGGTTCTCTTATCTTTCTTCATCCTATTTTCTCTACTAGTATCTACCAAGCTGTTGAGAAAACAGTAGGTCCTCAAATATTTGCTGAATGAAGTTTTAGCCTTTTCAATTTCATTCTGTGACAATCTCACCTCTTTTATATTTATATCCAAATATCAGAGCTTTAAAAATTATAAAGACAGCTTTTGTCCCCTCTCTTCCAAAGGTGAGAATTCAAATCTATAAATGTTTATATCCCAGTGTTATATCCAGAAAATCAATTAGCATATTAACTCCTTGGGTAAAAGAATTACTGGTTATATAAGGCAATTAGCAGTGATTTTCTTTTTTTTTAGTTTATTGATTTTGAGAGAGAGAGAGAGAGAGAGAGAGAGAGAGAGAGATTTATTGTTCCACTCATTTATGCATTTATTGATTCCTGTATGTGTCCTGACTAGGGAATCGAACCTGCAACCTTGGCTCATCAGGATGACATTCTAACAAGCTAAGCCATCCCAGCCAGGGTCTGTATTTGTTTTTAAGTCTTACTCCTTACAAAAAAGATTTAAAGGACTATCAGCTTTACTTTCATCTAAGAAAATGTGAAAGTGTTAACATTTTTTAACATACTTTTCCAATTTAGAAGCATTTAATAAAATTCAGAACAAAAATGTACTGTATATTAGGACATATTCATATACCAAATTTTAGAAGAATAGAACATGTTTATACAATATAATTACCAAATAATTTTAAAAGTATTTAGTTCTTATTTACAAAGAGCAACAGGAAATTATTATATTTTAAGTAACCTAGTATACCCTTTAGTTTGGGGCATTTTGTTTATAAGGCCAAGAATCATTAAAAACATCTTTCCATAGCATGGTAAAATAAAGCTAAACAGAAGAGGTTATTTTCTGAAATTTGTGTGTTTTACCATATCAAAAGTACACAAAAAAGCACTCAACTAACAAAAGCTGAGAAAACAACTGAGTAGAGGGGACTAGAAATCTAAAAGTAATTAAATATATTTATTTAGTTTGACTAGGTTTATTTTTCAAGGTGCCATTTTTGATAGTTTTTGCTGCTTCTGATGCTACATTTCATCATCTCTGTCTTTCTCAAAAGAAATACTTGCCACAGCTAAAGAACAGTATTAGAACCCACGCTACACTGGGACCGAAGAAACCTGGCCTTGAGACTGGGCTTTGTGAGCCCACCTCCCTGGGCTTTACCACCACTGCACTGGACTGGCAGTTTTAAAGGGGACTCACTGGAGAGCCGGGCCTCCGGAGCCCCTGTGGAGATGCTGAGCAAAGATAGGCAGCTTAGGCCCAGCGCCCCCGCCCCCACATCCCACCAAAGCAGCTCCACCCTTGTTCTTTTTCACATATCAAGATTCCATGTAATATTTCATTTGGTAAAATAAAGGTGATGCTATTTTAAAAAAAAAACAAGGTTAGAGACGTATGGACTAAATAACTGTTCAAGTCATTTTCCCCTCTAGCACACTATAAATCCACAGTTCCTGCACTTTTGCTTTAACATTTTGATTTTGCGCATTTCAGAGTAGAGACCAACGTCTGTGCTAAGGTACAGAAGAGAGAGAAAACTAAAGAAGGCAAAAATTAAGAATCAGAGGAAGTGTGATTCAAGCTCCTCGCCCACTCAGGGAATCCGCTGTGCGTCACTGAAAGCACTTCCTCAGGCTTCTCGTGCTTCACCAGGCAAGGCAGTGGCTCTGCCATGCATGTCCCTCATGTCACTTAGCATCCAAGGGATTAATGCACTATATAAATACAGAAACTTTACTAAGAACAAGGAAGAAACTTATCCACTAAAGTGTTAATGTCTTTGACTCTCTTACAACTGGATGTATATTTAAGACTTTCAAAATGATGTTACCCTAGAAGATTAGAAAAGAGTATCATACAAGAGTATATTAATTAAAATGCAATTATTTCTGCAGAAGGCTTTATATGAAATTTTCCTGCTGCAGAGTTTTAAGTATATTATTCTGAGGAGTTAAAGAAATCTAGTAATACTTTAATAATGCAAAAGAAAAACAATCAGTTTACTTTTTGTTTGTGGGGGAAAGAGGAGAGCAAAGAAGTGCAGAATGGTACTCAAAATTAAACAACAACCTCTTATTTTAAGACTTTTCTTTTCGTTTTTACAAAGAAAAAAAAAAAAAAGTCTTGATTCCAGATAAGACTGGAAAGTCATCCACATGAAAGGAAAAGCAATCAAAAGACCTTACTTTGCAGGGTTAGAGTAGCATTTTCATATTTTATAATGTTACCATAATACTAAAGTATATACTTTTTAGTTTAATACTGAATTTTTAAAGCACTCTCTAAAATCTGTTATGTACTTGATATGAACCTCTTTAAGTTCAAATAAGTTAATGACATTTTGCTAACTCAGTATTATCTGTAGCCTAAAATTCATCAATATAATCTTGTATCACTTAGCAATAAAAATCTTTCAAAGAAAGGCAGAAGTGCTTAAGAGGTACCCCCCCCCCCCCCAGGATGAATGGAGGTCCTAATAACTTTGCACACCCCCTCCACAGTGTCAACTGGGAAATGGCCACTGCCCAGACAGCCCCACCCCTCTGCTTGGGTACGCTGATTCCCACCTCTGGTGAGGAAACAAGAGTAGGAAAGGCACCAACCACCATGAGCCTGAGCTGGGCAGGTAAAAGCTCAGAAACACGAGACAGTCCCCTTCATTTGCTCTCCGACTCTGTCTAGTAGAGAAACATGAGAAAACAACCAATTCATAGCCCCCAGGACTTGCCCAATGTGTCAAGGAGGTACATAGTTCTGGCTTCAATACCTCACTGTTTCAAAACACTGGGGTGTGAACTCAATGGAGTTTTCTTTAAAGATCAGCCTAAAGGCTGGATACTGAGACTAGGCAAAATATGTACAGATCCCGGTACAGGAACTATCTTCTTCAGAAGACAGTCTTGGCTGACCTTGGTCTTGGCTGACCCAGGTCGATCCCTTGTACAGGTAACTGGTTTAGAGTGGTCAGTGCACACACAACATATGCAACAAGCTCCAGGGATGGCTGGAGGGTATTTTTAAGGAGAAGCATATACTGTTCCAACATCCTTAGGAGCCCTGAAAGTCTCAATGTAATGGGGACATTTCTCATTTATAACTAGTCAGAAAAACATGTGGTTTCCTTCTATGAAATGCTCCTGGCATCCACCGCGGCCTGCCATTCCTCCTGCACGTCAAGTGACTGGAATGTACTTATAATAATGTAACTGCTCCTCAGAAGCATCTGGACTGCAGCTGCCTGTCACGTAAGGTACACTTGCAGGATGCCATGCATAAACCACATGTCATCCCTTCTCCTACCTCTGCTAAACCCTATTTCTCTTACCGCTGCAGGAACATTCTCTTCCCCAGGGCTGAGAGCCACTGCCAACCTGCATGGGACAGGAAGAGTTCCTGGGTCCCTGATGACCAATAGGTATAAAGCAAAAGTTGCCTTGGTCCATGTGCCAAGAGCTGGTTGATTGTGTAGAAATGTTTATATTCCCCTTGAGATTTAGAAGCCAACTAGAAGTCTACTACAAGGTCCACTGTTTTTTCCCAACAAAGAACTATTTTTAAGAAGAAGAAAAAACCTGCTTTCGGAGAAAGGAGACAGGTTCTTTATATCAATAGGTCATCGCCTCCTTTCAAAGATAGGATGTGTCTGACTCAGTACTTGTACCTACAATAAGGAAACAATATTAAGCCCAGTGGGGATCCTAACAGTAAATTGATTTTGTGTGGCCTCCAAAGCAAATGAGTCATGAATTCCAATGTCCTGCAGCTTGGAGGAAACAAGCAAAACCTCACGTTAGTGGAACAAAGAAATTCACACCTGCACATGTAATAACTATTCATTCTAAAGAAGTCACTCCTTTACCCCAAGTACAGATGAGGGCTGCTATTAGTGGCATTCTGAGGAGAGGCAAGCACAGTAAATGCGACACTGAAGACCAAGAACCCTGAGATAGGCAAATTGTGCCAGGAGGAGCCAAACAAGTCAAGTACCACTCAGGCAGAACAGGTCCCCCCGCCGCTCCACTATCTGCCTCCTCCATAATGAAATGACTGCAGCAACTAAAAAAGCCCCACCAGGCACTTCCCAGGGTCCCCAGACCGCTAAAGGATACTCTCCTCTGATTTCTACAGACAAGCAAGGACAATTTCTGAGGCTTTCTTTACTGTAGCCAATTTTATACAAGATAATGGAAGGAGAGGTTAAGAGCAAGGGTTTTGGAGTAAGGGAAGTCTAGATTTAAAATACCAGTTCAGCCATTTCTTAACTGTTACTCAAATTCTCGTATCAGTTTCCTCATCAGTCAGATGGAAAATGCACTCACTCTCTTAGGACAGTCATGAGGATTCAAAGGAATGACAACCATGCATGTAAAGCTCTTAGCACAGTGCTCAAACTTCAGCTATTATTACTAGATTTTGAAAAATCAGACACTCTAGTATCACTTACTTGTGGTAATTCTCCTTTTTTTCATCTCTCCAGTTTTTATTTAACTGGTGAATTTTCACAGCTACATATCTTTGTTCTGTTAGGTCAAATGCCTATAAAAAAAAAAAAAAAGGAAGAAATTATATTCTGGATAAATGCTAACAAGAATTATAGGCAGCTGAATTCTATTTAACAGATCACCATCCTCAAAGTGCAAAATGCCTTATTAAAAAAAAACAGCAGTAGAAGATAACACTTCACATACTTGTTTTAGAGTAGAAACCATCTTCTTGAAAACTGTGATCAGACAGAGGTCTCCAGATAAACTGGCACCAAGAGGTTTAGAAAAATAAAACCAAGCACACACCAAAACAGAAAGACAGCTCATGCCTTAATAGTCACTTGCAAACAATTCTCTTTCTGGACACCATTTACCCTATTCAGGACCTTTCCCCCTTAGGTTGTCTCTTTTCCCTCAGCTGACACTAGGACTTGACATGCTCCAAAGGCAAGTCCTGACACTTTTGAAATGCTGGGGACACAGACTGCCTTCTTAAGAAATAACCCCTCAGGGACTTCTGGCCAAGATGGAGGCCTAGACTGACACGCTCCGTCCCCCTCCACAACTAAGAAGGAATACAACAACTGCAAAACCAGAAATAACCAGAAGTTCCAGAAAATAAAGCTACATGGAAGTCCAACGTATGAAGTTATAAACAAGTGGGGCTCATCCGGACGGTAGGAGGGGTGAAGCCTGGGAGGAGAGATTAAGCTGTGCTGGCAGCGGCGGGACAGCGGTAAGCACAGACACCCGTATTTAAGGGGAGGCGAGAAGCACCTGGGGAGCACCCCTAGCTGCAGACCAGACCCGTCAGCTCGTGATTCCAATGCCAGGGAAGGCAGACCCCCATTGCCTCGAACTGTGAGGGCCAGAGGACGTGGGGACGGAGGAGGATACTCCCAGTCTCTCAGCGGAGAGTGAACGGCAGGAATTCATCTTGGACCGTTGCCCGGTAGTGACAAATGCACGGGACTCAGCCCCCTATAGTGTAGGAGGTGTGATAGCCCCACCCAGGAAGCAAAGGTAAACACAAAACTGTCAGGATGGCACAGATCATGATAGAGATCCCAGTGATGCAGCTGACCAGCCAGCAAATATCTAATATAATGGATCAGCAGATAGGAAATCTTTCTGAGGCTCAGTTCAGAGCTTTAGTTATATGAATGCTTACAGACCTAACAGCAGATCTTAAACAAGACAAGGAAGGAATCAAGGCTAGTCCTGCTGAAATGAATGAAAACACATATGAAACTAGTGGTGAGAGAAAGAAAATCAGGGATCAAACCAACAAATCAGAACGTAGGGAAGGAACAAACAGTCCACCAGTGCAGAAAGAGCAAGCGAAAAGTGAGGAAAATGAGGAGAGGCTCAGAAACCTATGGAACAGCTACAAGCGGGCCAACATCTGAATCATAGGGCTGCCAGAAGATGAAAAATAAGAATTAGAAATTGAAAAATTATGTGAAAAAATAATGAAGCAGAACTTCCCTCTCTTGGGGAAGGAAATAGACTTACAGGTCCAGGAAGAACAGAAAGTTCCAAAAAAACTGGACCCAGGGAGAACCACACCAAGATACATTATAATCAAAATGTCAAAAATTAAGGATAAAGAGAGAATCTTAAAAGCAGCAAGAGAGAAGAAGAGAATTATGTACAAAGGGGTCCCAATAAGACTATCAGCTGATTTCTCAAAAGAAACTCTGTAGGCGAGAAGGAACTGGCAAGAAATATTCAAAGTAATGAAAAGCAAAAACCTATAACCATGATTACTCTATCCAGCGAAGCTTCATTCAGAATAGAAAGGCAGAGAAAGTGCTCCCAGGACAAAGTAAAACTGAAGGAGTTCATCAGATCCAAACCACTGTTATATGAAATGTTAAAGGGACTTGTTTAGGAGAAAGAGGATCAAAGCTATGAACATTAAAATGAAAACTGTATCACAACAACCAACAACAGAAGCTAGGGAATCGAAACAAAGGCAAACTAAGTAGGCAACGAGAGTGGGAAAAGAATTACAGGTATGAAGAACATTTTGGGGGGAGGTCAACGGGGAGGGGGTAAGAGGGGAAAGGGAGGGAGATGGTACAAGAATTAAGAAGCATAGTAGCAGCGAGTGGAGTAGACAGGAAGATGTTGAGAAGAACTATATGCACAACCAATGGGCATGGACTAAGGCGGGGGGACAACTGGAGGGAGGGGGTCAGTGGGTGGAGGGTACAAAAGGAAAAGGAATTGAGACAACGGTAACAGCATAA